>NC_133325.1:98625082-98949401 GCF_042186555.1 Aquarana catesbeiana
ACATTTTTTACTTTAAAGAGAGGTGAATCTTCAATCTGATCAAACACATTTGAAACTGTTCACTATTGACCACTAGAGGGGGCAATTTACAAATCCAGTAACAGTCTGAGCACATTTATTTTAAAAGAGAAATGCGGGATTCCAACAATAGAAACAATGCTACTTAACTATATAGATGTAGCATTGTTAAGATGCTGTTGTTGACCCCCTCCACCTCTACACTGAGAACTTTACGATCAAAGACCGCTGATCGCTCAGTTCTTAGGTCTGCTTTGAGCACAGAGCGGTGACAGTAAGTCAACATGCACAAGAAATGACATTGTGTGTATTAACAGGATTTTGTATCTTGCAAAACATGTCAGAATCAGATCCACTAACTTTGTTGGAATTCTGCAGCTATATGCTTCATCCTATGTTGCCAAACGATTGCATATGCTGATTAAAGGAAGTGCAGTGCCTTGAAAAAGTATTCATACCCCTCGAAATGTTCTACATTTTGTCATGTTACAACCAAAAACATAAATGTATTTTTTTTTTAGATTTTATGTATAGACCAACACAAATTGAGACATAATTGTGCAGTGGAAGGAAAATGATAAATGGTTTTCCAATTTTTTTACAAATAAATATGTGAAAAGCGTGGCATGCATTTGTATTCAGCCCCCCCGAGTCAATACTTTGTAGAACCACCTTTCACTGCAATTACAGCTGCCTCTACCAGCTTTGCACATCTAGAGAGAGTGAATTTTTTTGTCTATTCTTCTTTGCAAAATAGCTCAAGCTCTGTCAGATTGGATGGAGAGCATCTGTGAACAGCAATTTTCAAGTCTTGCCACAGATCCTCAATTGGATTTAGGTCTGGACTTTGGGCCATTCTAACACATGAATGTGCTTTGATCTAAACCATTCCATTGTAGCTTTGGCTGTATGTTTATGGTTGTTGTCTTGCTGGAAGTTGAACCTCTGCCCCAGTCTCAAGTCTTTTGCAGACTCTAACAGGTTTTCTTTCTTTTTTCTTTTTGCCCTGTATTTGGCTCCATCCATCTTCTGATCAACTCTGACCAGCTTCCCTGTTCCTGCTGAAGAAAAGCATCTCCACAACATGATGCTGCCACCACCATGTTTCATGGTGGGGATGGTGTGTTCAGAGTGATGTGCAGGGTTAGTTTTCCGCCACACATAGCGTTTTGCTTTTAGTCCAAAAAGTAAAATTTTGGTCTCATCTGACCAGAGCTTCCTCTTCCACATGTTTGCTGTGTCCCCCCATATGGCTTCTTGCAAACTGCAAATGGGACTTCTTATGACTTTCTTTCAATAATGGCTTTCTTCTTCACGCTCTTCCATAAAGGCCAAATTTGTGGAGTGCACGACCAATATTGTCTTGTGGACAGATTCTCCCACCTGAGCTGTGGATCTCTGCAGCTCCTCCAGAGTTACCATGGGCCTCTTGGCTGCTTCTCTGATGAATGCTCTCCTTGCCCAGCCTGTCAGTTTAGGTGAACGGCCATGTCTTGGTAGGTTTGCAGTTGTGCCCTCCCCTTTAATTTTCAGATGGATTGAACAGTGCTCCGTGAGATGTTCAAAGCTTGGGATATTTTTTCATAACCTAACCCTGCTTTAAACTTCTCCACAACTTTATCCCTGACCTGTCTAGTGTGTTCCTTGGCCTTGATGATGCTGTTTGTTCACTAAGATTCTCTAACAAACCTCTGAGGGCTTCACAGAACAGCTGTATTTATACTGAGATTAAATTACACACAGGTGGACTCTATTTACTAGTTAGGTGACTTCTGAAGGCAATTGATTCCACTAGATTTTAGTTAGGAGCATCAGAGTAAAGGGGGCTGAATACAAATGCACGCCACACTTTTCACATATTCATTTGTAAAAAATCTGGAAAACCATTTATCCTTTTCCTTCCACTTCAGAATTATGTGCCACTTTGTGTTGGTCTATCACATAAAATCCCAATAAAATACATTTATTTTATTTTATTATTTATTTCAGGTACTTATATAGCGCCGTCAATTTACGCAGCGCTTTACATATACATTGTACATTCACATCAGTCCCTACCCTCAAGGAGCTTACAATCTAAGGTACATTTAAGTTTTTGGTTGTAACGTGACAAAATGTGGAAAATTTCAAGGAGTATGAATACTTTTTCAAGGCACTGTATAGCCAAAGCTCTTTTGGTAATACTTCTTCTGTAGGCTACAGGAGTGAACTTAGTTCTGCACCCCCATGACCCAGATATGTAACAGAAGAGAAATAAAACCCTCCCTCTCTCTTATGTCTAGCTTAACAAGTTAGGGCTCATGCATATGGGCTCAGAAGGTGGTACACCATAAAGTAGGAGCATATTTCTACCTCCTTGAATAACAGGTCTGTGCAGAAAGCCAAGGACAGCAGCCTGAACAAATCAATGACAGAGGCCACTGCTATACGAATGTAACTGCACTGCTGCATGAATATAGGGGCAGATGAGCAGCCCTGGATTTCATCTAGTTTGTATCCAGGGCCCCTCATTAGTTCCTGTATGCATGTAATTGCTTTAATCTGCAGTCACATCTGTCAGCCTATCATTGATCTGTATAGGCTGTTGGCAATGGCTGTCCGCACACATTTTTGACTCCCGGGCACAGAAATAAACTCCTTCATGATGTGTATGGTTCTCTGAGCCCCATGAGTGCAGCTGGCTAAGCCAAACACAAGAGGGTTTTTTTCTCCGCTGTGACTTACAAACCAATGACAGGCTGACAGACAAAACAGCTGTATAGGCGAAAAGTTAAACTTCAAATATACAAACTAATGTTCACTGTGCAACGACTGCAAATACTTATATTAATGAAAAAGAGAAGTGAAATTCACACCCAAACTAAAGTCCATGTGCCATCATATAAAGGTTGTTTTGAAGCATAAACACAACAGTCTTTGAATAGACAGTGAAAACAAATTGTGTGAATAGAAGTGGGATTCCAAGTGATATCAATGTTGAGGTGAAGAGACAGACAATAGAACCACCATCGGTTAGTGAGGAGGCTTACCGAAGTGAGAGGCTTATGGTGCTGGTGCAACCACCAACGTATGGGACCTCCACATCTGGGCTCCAGATCAAGTTGTAAGACAATCCAATTGGTCAAGAGATGTCACCGAGAAGCAGTCCTCAGAAGCAGCCAACTTGTCAGACCAAATCCTCTCAAGTGTTCAAAATAGCATGACCAAAAAAGAAAATACTCCACATAGTGTGAATCCCTATAAACATAAAAAATGTATCAAAAGAAAATTGTAAACACATTTAGAAAGTGGATCAAGCGCTTAAAATTGAGGTTTGTGGGTAAAGCAATGACATCAGCAGGGCTTGTCGCCGAGCGTTTTGTCTAAAGAGACATCATCTGTATAGATGTAACTGCCCTGGACAAACTGTCTATGTCCAAGCCAACTGATCTGTCCCTGTACACATGTAACTGCTCGGATGTGTGGTTACAAATATACAGCCGTGGCATCAATCAGCCTGACATTGCTTTGTACAGGGTGTTGGCAGTGGCGTAAGAAAGCACCTGTGACTTATGGGGGTTGAAAAAATCTCCTTCTTGACTATGTACGTCCCTTTGCAACCGTATGCATGAGCCCTTATGCTACTGCCAAGTATACAGGTAGTGCTGAGCTTTCATTTTAGAAAGCCTAGTACTGTTTGCAAACCAGGCAGGTATCATGGATGTACCCTTTATTAAATGTTTATTTGTAAAATAAAAATTTCATATCAATAACTTAAACATCCATATAAAACATCAGTTTATATGCTTTTGAACGTTCAAAACATTTAAAAAAACATTGAGCAAGAACCATTATACTTTCTTTTTAAAGTGCCAAAGGGATTTCCAATCTTCTTGGAATTACCCTTTAAATGCCTTTACAATTGCAAGCTGCAATCTTTTATTGAGGAAGCTGTTCTTCTTTCATACTCACCGGGTACATTTCTTTGATCTTTCCCCAGATGACTGACCAAGTGAAATATCTGTGAGACCGAGACGGCTTCAGAGGACGGGAAGACAGACAAGGTTTTTATTCCTCACCCTGATTGTGCTGAGGCTTCAACTTTCTTTTACATATTAGTCTTGTGCTTATTTGCTCTGTAAAATCTCCACTGTGGCTGCCATTCTCCTAATTACCAAATTACTTGCTACACTAAATGCCATGGCCCAAGGGACATTTTAAAGCACAAGATCTATTGCAGGTGAAGCTCTATGGCTTCTAGAATAAAATATATAGATTCCATGCAGATAAATAGCTCCACAATTTGTTTTCTTTCAGTGACCACATAATTCTGCCAGCACAACAAAGCTGTTGAGTATATTAGGTTAGACTAAAGTGTAAAGACTACTTACAAAGGGCATCTAATTACAGTAAACTGAACATTGATTGGTTTCTTTGGGCTAATGCATGTTGCACATAGTTTTCACACTGTATCAAGCTTACTCTGGAAAATGTAGTAAGTTATAGGAACCAATCAAAATTAATTTTTCACGCACCTAACTATATTAAACTGTAATTGGATGTTGTTGTTTAATGCTCCTTATACATTATTACTGCTCTGTAACCAGAGGTGGTGCTAGACAGTTTTCAGTTACGCTGCTATGCAGGTGCTTTAGAAGGTATAGCTGAAACTATCGCAATTGCCCTAGCAGCAACACTATTGCAAAAGTACTTGGCATGGTAAAGTGGTAATGATGCTTGAGAAGCCAATTTAGAACGTTAGAAGTCTTAAGCCGTGTACACACGAGCGGAATGTCCGACAGAAAAAGTCAGATGGAAGCTTTTCATCATTTATTCCGATTGTGTGTATGACTCATTGAACTTTTTTTTTTTCGAAAGTTCTGACGGACCTAGAAATGGAACATGTTCTAAATATTCAGACGGAACCAATTCCTATCGGGAAAACCGTTCGTCTGTATGCTGTTCCGACGGACCAAAAACGATGCATGCTCTGAAGCAAGTACGAGACGGAAGCTTTTGGCTACTGGCTATTGAACGTCCTTTTTCTAGTCCTGTCGTACGTGCTGTACGTCACCGCGTTCTGGACGGTCGGACTTTGGTCGGACTTTGGTTTGGCCGTGTGTAGGCAAGACCGCTTGAATGGAATTCCATTGGAGTTCCGTCGGAGAAACCTTTGGAGTTTATTCCTACTGCAAAACCGGTCGTGTGTACGCGGCATAACTGTAGCTTGAATCAGACCTAGAACTGGATGAACCCCCACCACCCCTGCGGGCACTTATGTCTTATCCGTTAGAATAGAAGAGATAACCTGCAAAAATTTGAAGACACTATAACAATAAATAATAACAAGGCAGATCTAAAGAAATGTAAATTTCATGAGTATGCTCTAATTTCTTAAAATGCCATTTACAGGAACATTACTTGCATTACAGTAGAAGTATTTGAATTTGCATTCAATATTTCTATTATTATAAAGCAATCTGTGCACCTCTTAGAGTGGCTTTTTAATCATAATCAATTTTCTAGTACTCATTTTAAACAAGACCTGGAGAAAAATAATTATTTAACAGTAGATATAACGTATATTATACTATGAAGTACACTTTGATTTTTTTGTTTAATAGATAACTAGCTACTCAAGTACTGTAGCTGTGAGGTGTCAGTTGAAAATGTTTATTTCAATTTTGAATTATTATTATTTTTGAGAACTTAACTCTTATGACACGGCCCATGTCATGGCATAGGTTACATGTCCTGGGCTAGGTGCTGCATTTTGAAACGGTTTGACACAAACAGCTAATTAGCCTGTGTGGAACAGGGGTCACATAATTTGAGAAGTCTATGTGGTTGATCTACTAAAACTGAAGAGTGCAAACCATGCATGGCTCCACCAGATTTTGCACTCCCCAGATTTAGTAAATCAACCCTTATGTGGGGCGGCACAGTGGTGTAGTGGATAGCACTTTCGCCTAGCAGTAAGAAGGGTCGATGGTTCGAATCCCAACCCCGACACTACCTGCCTGGAGTTTGCATGTTCTCCCTGTGCCTGCGTTGGTTTTCTCCGGGTACTCCGGTTTCTTCCCACACTCCAAAGACATGCTGGTATGCTAATTGGATCCTCTCTAAATTGTCCCTAGTATGCATGAATGTGAGTTAGGGACCTTAGATTGTAAGCTCCTTGAGGGTAGGGACTGATGTGAATATACAATGTACATGTAAAGCGCTGCGTAAATCGACGGCGCTATATAAGTACCTGAAATAAATAAATAAATAATGTGTATATGAACCAGAAGAAGTGCCCAACAGACATTATTGGAGTCCAAAAGACTTAAATGTGCACATGATAATAGGAGAAGACAAAAGGCAGCCAGTAAGTTTCAGGAGCCACAAAATCTCCCTTCATCAGGGCTTTAGCAATTGTCAGAATGTTTATAGGACTCAAAGCAAAGCTTCTGGATTTATTATTCTAGCCCAGAAGGATGCTTGCACCGGCTTTCACTTACTGATCACCCTCCTCATCTGGTTTAATATATCCAGGAGCTTTGCATGAGTCTTATAAACATGCTAACAGGTGCCAAAGCCCTGATGAAGGGGGACTATTAAGATTCGAACTGTCTGCCTGTCTCTGCCCAGGCCCTCCTCTTGGTTTGCTGCCATCTCCCCCCACTGCCAACCTTGTGTGACACTCACAGTGGGCAGTGACAGAGAAGCACATACTGTAAATTTCCTGTATTGCCCACAGCTAGGATACATTTCCTATGATCCATTCGCCTAGAGCCACGGGGGAAATTATGCTGGTGCCTCCCTCAGGGGGACAGATATTACTGAAAAAATAGAGGAAAAATAATGATGTCACAGCCATTAAGCAATTTTCTCAGAAATGATGTGAGTATGACAAGGACGCTCAGTATAGATCCATCTGTCAGTTTTTTAGACACAGGCTAAAGTACAATGTATGTATATGTGTGGGCGGATGTAAATGGATGATCATCCATTTACATCCACCTACATCCGTGTCCATTCAGGTCTGGTTTTTTAAATGTAACAAGCTGGCATCCTTTTCCATTTTAAAAAATCTGATCGGATGTAAACTGATGCCATCTATTTCAAAATGTTAATTACATGGGAATGGTGCTAGATCATTACTATTGTCTTTGGAGGGTATCATCCCCAAATAATTTAATTCAAAAGACAACACTGTATATAGTGGGACTATAAATACCCCCCCAATGAATAGATATACACACGAAAACCCTTTTAAAAAACAAACAACATATCTTTAATATATAAAGATGTTTAAAGATATAAAGATATGTTTAAAAAGTCATTCTTTAAAAACTTATCTTTTGACAAAAGGCATCAAGTCTACCACTTGTTTCCCAATTAGGAAACAGAAGATTTGTGGCATGGAGATCCTCCCAATTTATACAATGTGGGTTGACACATTTCGTGGATGAATTTGCTTCATCAGAACCTTGAATCTCTCATGCAAATATAAGGACTTTGAATCTCTCATGCAAATATAACTGAACACTCATAAAGAATCAACAAGTGCCACCTCTGTAAATATGCGTTAGGGTAATGAAACATTGATGGCAATATGTGCGCTCATCACACTCCTGTTAATTTATTAATGATTTTAAATCTAAAATGCCCAACCATCAAGGGGAAAAAATGAGGTGCGGTCGTCAATCACTGAAACCAGGACCAAAAATATATGGAGCTGTATAGCGGTCCTCACAAACATCACATGGCCCATTGCCAACACATGTCTCCAAGTAAAGGTCTAGTATGACATGTGCTCCCTGTAATAGCGTCCGATCACTCGTCCTGAGTGCTCGGATGCCATTACAGAGTGCACATGTCATACGCATATCATGCAGCAAAAGCGGCCTTGTGTCAGCCTAATAGAGAAAGTTAGAAGATTACTGGATGTCAGTATTTTCCTGTGCAGTGTTTTCAGAGACAAACCATGGGTAACTGTGAATTTATTGTACAGATTTTGTTTGTTTTTTCGGCCAGCCATATACTTTGACAAAGTAACAAAAAGTGTGACACTAAATGATATCCTTATTCTCCAATCACAATCCATGCGCATCCATTACCTAATGGCCCTGTAATATATTTTTTGTGTGAAATCATTTCTTATCGTGTTTTTCTGCCTTCTTTTTCCCATCACTTCCATTTGTGTGGAACAGTGCACGTTATGTGCGGTCATGTGCACTGCTCTATGCACACTACAAATCCCGTAGTCCATAGCGGATGTGGGCAAGAGGGGGTGGCTACACTCCTACATACAGTGGGAAAATGGAGAAATAATGTAGCCACCATCTAACAGTTAACAGAAGTTGAAGCACAGCAATAACAAAAAAAAAAAATGTAAAAATAAGGAATTTGAAGGTGACTGCAAGCAATAGTAGGTATTTTTGAGTTAAGAATACATACTTTGATATTATTTTTTTAATCCAGAGTTTAGTGTCTCATTACCTTATTACGTGACATGGGTTCTACAAAGATCAGGAGTATAATGATTGTAGCCTTTATTAGTGCCCTCGTAACAAGTAAGCTTTGTATGGTATACTTCCTTATATTTATAAAAAGTTAATTTTCCTGGTCAAGCTTTTGAAAGATCCACTAGCAGAACTGCTTTGAAATAAAGAGAAGATCACTAGAAAGCATGTCCCAAAAAATGAACTATTAGTGGAAATTAAAATAAAAATCATGTACTGTACAGTACTCAAATGTTTTGCTGCAAGCAGAAGTTGAACAGGTCACATTGCTTGCAATTACCAGATTGTATATGGCCACCTAGCAACCTTTTGGAAATAATTATTTTACTCATCGGAGTTCAGGAATCTGAAATTTGATTGGCTGTTATGGGTCATTGCTGTTTTTTGCACCACCCTATTAAATAAGCCTGCTATTGCTTTTGTTTGATAAGTTAAAATAGCAGCAGTGGAATGCAGAATAGCATTTTATCAACTCAAAGGTGACTAATGTGGACATAATTTTCATCCTTTTACTTCTGGTTTTGGCAACAGAGGGACTTTAGTAATGACCGTGATGATACACTCTAAGCTCTATATGAAATATCAGCCAAGTTAATTTGTATCAGAAGTAATTTAGTCAGTCTGGTGACATGTCTCCTGTGACTCTGTTGTTATTATAGTCGAGGGAATAGGAATGTGTACATGAGGACAATATAGCTGAGCGGTAATGAGATGGGGTCAATTCAGCTGAAAATAGTCTAGTGTAATTGCAAGAATAATGAGAGCAATACAGGAAGGACTTGCAGCAATACGAATTAATGTGGCTTTGTGGTTTTCTCTATTCTCTCCTGTGTATGACACATTTTCCAAGGATTCTTTTGAGTCGTAGGTGTGAGATCATTTTAAAGTAGAAAGTGGCTGGCCACTTGTCTTATGATTTGGACCTTTCTATATTGTGCAAGGATTATTTGCCTTAAACACCTTTAGTTGCTTCTAAGAGGTAACAATTTTCTAGAGCAGCAATACAGTTTTATTTGTGAAGCAGCTGTGCATGAAAATAGTCTACGGAGGGGCAGATCTCTCATCCACGTCAAGTATTCTAGCCATATAAAAGGTGATTTTCAGGCAATTGCTTTTTTTTGGGTGGGGACATTTATTTAAAGTGTATGTAAAACTTACAAAATAAGTTTTTGTTTGCTCTCTTTTGGTCTGTTAAATATACCATTAAAAGCATTTTGGTATTTAAAGTGCAGTTCCAGTGAAAAAAAAGAAATTAAAAGTCAGCAGCTACAAAAAGTGTAGCTATTGGCTTTTAATAATCGGACGCTCACCTGTCCCACAGTCCAGCGATGCAGGCGTACGAAGCCCCGCTCCTCTCCCCCCCCCCTCTCCGAGGCGCCGGCATGCTTACTGGGACCTGTACTAAGTATAAAATTGATGCACTTTAAATAAATAGTGCACAATATGCTGCTGCAACTAAGCTTAAATCCAGGAATAAAAAATGCATACATGTGAATAAAATAGATAAATAATTATGGTCCTAATACATGTGTTAAAATTGCCAAAATAAATCCTCAAATTGGTGATGTGACGGTGAATATAAATAAAATAATAATGACACTCTGAGTACAATGTCCAGGCAGAGATAAATAGTGGGGGAAAGTAAAAATAATTAAACAGTTCCTTCCCTTAATCCAGATTGATTGACTCACTGGGTTAGATCGTTTGTATCAGGATATTTAGTTTTTCTTGCATCCCACTTTAGCCATAATACTGCTGGTGATTCGGCTCTCAGGATAAAGGTTTTATGCAAAGCAAGCAAAGAAAAAATAGATTATTGTGCAGTGAACTTACTAGATAGTACATAAGCAAAACAGGGACAAGAGATACACTCACAAACTCCCGGTCTATTAGAAGCATTCAAATATGCAGATTGCAGTCAGCCGCTGTGGACGAGGTTTCCCATAGAGAAACAGCTGCTGTTAACCTTCAGGTGTATTGCAGCACTGAACGTCCTAAGCTCCTCCCACGCGTTGCATCACTGACACGTGACCTGTGATTCTAATATGTGGCTGGGCAATCTTCTGGGACCTGTGACGTGTCCCAGACGATTGCAGGGAGGGGTGATCTTCCTTCCGGTGCCGTGGAGAACCGAGAGGAGGTGGGAGCTGGATGCCTCTAAAAAGAGGGTATCCGCCCCCCTCCCCCCAAAAAAAATGACATGCCAAATGTGGCATGTCAGGGGGTCACCTGCACTTAAAGCGGAAGTTCCATTTTTGAGTGGAATTCTGCTTTAACCCTTATATACACAACAGTCTGATCTCACATACGTCTCACCCATGGCAAACCAGGGCCTTATTTCATTTTGGACTTTTGATGGATTACAGAGCTGGAAGATGGCACTTATTTGCAGACCTCAAAAATAAGCTTTTGTTTACCAAAATAATCATTTTGCAGATACTTGCAAATCTGAAATTTTGCGCAGACTATCTCTAATACATTTCTGTTCTCTATATTAAATCCATTTGAGCAAATATGCCTCCACTAAAAGCTTGATTTAGGATATTTATAGAATAATAAATACACTTCCCTCACAACCCTAACATAAGTATTACATCCCTACATGTATTAAATTAAAAAAATTCTGGGCAAGAAGCTACCTCATGAGATTTGGAAAATGATATGGTCACAAGCTTTTAAGAGCTCCATTTGTATGCTATACAAAGAAAATCAATACAAAAAATTCTGCTGGTACAAGGCCCTATAGCTTTTTCACAACATACATCCAACAGCCCCAGACAGGTGGTGGATATGCAAGCACATATATTGGCATTGCCCAAATGTACTGGGAAATTGTTAATTTTTTGATTCACCAAGTGTTCGACACGTGGATCCTTTGTCTCCTAAAATATTTTGGTCTTTCACGGAAAGACTTTTATTGAATATTCTAAAAATGACTGATGCACATAACAACAAGATGCCTAGTAGTCCTTAAATGGAAAAGTGTTGATCCCCTATTCCTCATAGAACATCACACACAGATCTGGAGTGTTAAAATAATGGAACAACTCAGTCTACCTTCATAACTCCTTAGATAAAATAAAGTCTAGGAGATGTGGCATCTTCCAGAAAACACCACGCTGTGGAACTGATCCCTTGGAGTGGCCATCATACCTTCTTCTTACCCTTCTTCTCCCCTCCTATTCCCCATGTAGCACCCCCGGAGAAGCCGCTGGATATAATGTCTGTGTAATAGGAAATCACCAAACACTTATGGACACATCTTGAGTGCTTTAACACTTTACTTGAACAGCAACAATCTGAGAAAAGACAATTAGCATGTCAAAGAGCACACAAGCAACAAAACAATATATTTTGTATGGATGTGAATAATAACTAAGCACTAGCAATGCTCTTTTCTAGTAACATGAAAATGTATGGGTAGCCTATGGGTAGCCTATGCTTAGTACCAATAGGAAAACATGCTAATTATATTGGCTAGTGTGGTAGATGAGAGAAGCACCTTGGCTGGCAGCAGTGGGACTCTTTAAGAAATAGCACAGTCTCAACAGAGAAGAAAGTCAGCTTGCTGAAGTTTGAGCTCTTCCTAGTCCTGCATTCACTCATCTCTATGCATTCACACAGACTCAGTTCATTTTAACTTTAGCCATCAGCAGGGGGAGGGGAGGCTCTATCAGGCAGTCAAGTCACACAGGGGGTTCACCGAATGCCTTACACCCTCCCAGAGTAGAGTCAAGATTTCCAAGTCAAAGTTCTGAACAGCTGCTTGTCCCTTGGCTTCCTGGAAATGTCCTTGGGCGACAGCCTCTCTCAACAGGATTCTGGGCACACCCAGTTACTGTCTCCAGCAGCAAAATTCCAGATGCACTAGAGGGGCGATTTCCAGCAGTGGGGTACTTGCAGACTTGGGGTACTAGCAACTAAGTCCTCGCACACTCTTGCACCCGCTCACCACGTGTGTCCTCACTTCTCTGCTATTCCATCTCCTTCTCTCTTTTGTTAAAAGTAAAACCAAACACCGCCAAAATGGATGCCCCCAATAGTCTCTTTAAAAATGGACGCTGCATTTCTGTATTATTGAATGTTCAACTAATGGTCTTCTTAAAGATGGCGGCTGCATTTGTACACAAACAACTGTTCATCTTAACTCTGTCAATTCCACAGAAAAATAATGCAGCAACAACAGAAGGAAAAGCAAAAGCCTGCAGCAACTATAGTCCGGGCTTCAGCAGAAGTCCAGCTGTTGAATGATACATATAAAGGGATGGAGCTCAACCTTGATGACGTCATCATGCTGTGTGAGTGTGTTCTGTGAGCGATGTCTCTACATTGTCCTGTGATGTGTCTGGACTGGGTAGATTACATGTATTTATGCACTATTTCTGTGCAAGCTTTGTTAGTGTTTTAAACTTTTAGTTTATATAATAAAACCTTTCAGTGAGCACTATGGGAGTTCAATTCTTCTATATATGGGTCTGATAATGCTGAGTTGATCAGCAAGGGGCTATGTGAGAGCTGGATCGCTGTAAAGGAGACCTAATTATCAGTTTACTTCCATGCCAGATAGACCTCATGATTATATAGAGGTCAGTTTGTAGAGGTGAGCCCATTGAAGTTGCACTGGGTGAAGAGTGAACACCTTTGGAGTAGGAAATTTAAAGAAAAACAGCGCTGATCACATTATTGGATTCAAATTTTCATATTATTGGGTTTTTTCATCTAGTGCAGTGGTCTAAATGTTGCCCTTTGCTTGCCTTTATCCGGGCCTTGGGACACTATTTCTCACATTGATATGAGGTACTATTCCTCCCACTGACACCAATAATGGGTCATTATTCCTCCCACTGACATTATTGATGAGGCACTATTCCTCCCACTGACACTATTGATGAGGCACTATTCCCCCCACTGACACTATTGATGAGGCACTATTCCTCCCACTGATATTATTGATGAGACACTATTCCTCCCACTGATACCGTTGATAAGGCACTATTCCTCCCACCAATACTAATGATTAGGAACTATTCCTCCCACTGACACCAATGATGGGAAACTATTCCTCCCACTGATACCAATGATTAGGAACTTTTCCTCCCATTGACACCAATGATGAGGTGCTATTTTTCCACTGACACCAAAGATGGTACACTATTCTTCTCACTGACACCATTGATGGGGTACTATTCTTTCCACAGATACCATTTTCTACTCCCACTGGCCACAGTCCAGCCCCCACTAAAGTCTAAAGGTCAGGAAACTGGCCCTTTGTTTAGAAAGTTTGGAGACCCCTGATGGGGCTAGTGGATTGACACTGTGTGATTCCTACTCGGGTTATCAGTTATATACAGTATTATCACTATTCTTTCGTTTGTGTTTTGCACGGGCACTGATTTGTTTATTTTATCTTTATTTTCAATCTGTTGTAATTAATTAATACAAAGTTACATAGTAGGTGAGGTTGAAAAAAGACCATCAAGTCCAACCTATGCATGTAATTATATGTCAGTATTACATTGTATATCCCTGTATGTTGCGGTCGTTCAGGTGCTTATTTTTTTGAAACTATCTATGCCCCCGCCGAGACCACCGCCTGCGGAAGGGAATTCCACATCCTGGCCGTCCTTACAGTAAAGAACCCGCTATGTAGTTTATCGTTAAACCTCTTTTCTTCTAATTTTAATGAGTGGCCACATGTCTTGTTAAACTTCCTTCCACGAAAAAGTTTTATCCCTATTGTGGAGTCACCAAACTTCACATTGTTATTTGGTTATACAAATAATTTTGTGGAGTTTTCACATATTGGGCTGGTAATGTAGCTCAGCACTGGGCCTTTGGATATGTTAGCCACCTGGTCTATGCAGATGACTGGAGGGATCACTAAGCACAGCAGCAGAGCATTCATATATTGTTTAATGGAGATTTGCATATTGGTTGAACTTTGGTACATCGAGATAGGATGTGTGTATGTGTAAGTTTCTTTTCACACTTTCATAGTCACACACATATTATATATAATATATATATATATATATATATATATAGCACTAACTCTCGGTGGAGCTGCTAGTTTAAGCGGGTCTGTTACCTGTTCACCGACACCGGGTCTAGGGGTTCCATTGAGTTTACTTCTGGATGACACACGCACCAACACTGGAGTACGTTTTCAATGCTTTATTAAACAAACGACTTAGGAAGTAGCAGGAAAGAGGTGGAAAGGAAACTCACAGAAGAAACTCAAATATTCTCTGAAAGGGTTCTCTTGGCAAAAGGTCTTGGTATAATTCAAATACTATTTGAAATGCGCTCCCCTCATGGGACACACTCTTTGCTCGTCTGGATAGGCCTCTCTCACCGGTCTAGCAGCCAGCACGCAGCACGAATCAAAGTCTCTGCCACAGACTTGTTTGTGAATAAAATCCGTACGATCCTCTGCCACAGGATGTATAGATTTGCTATATAGTGAAAGTCAGTCACAGTGCTTGAACCTTTAAGCTGAGCCGGCAACACTATGCTGTATAGTTACTTTTGGATACGGCCTCCAAACGAGTCACCAGGCCCCCCTATAGACCAGCATGTGGCGTGATCTCTCCAAGAGGGGTCCTCCCCTGGGATCCCCTCGGTTGTCCAGCTTCATCACACAGGACCGACAGCCAGTGGTGTATTTAGGTTTTGTGCTGCCCTAGGCCTGACTGAGCTTGTGCACCCCCTAATTTAAATATGCCCCACCCCTTCCTGTCAAGGCCACACCCCTTTCTTTTAAAGCTCCGCCCTGTCATCTTCATTGGAGGAGGACAGAGGGACGCCGCGGGAAGAGGACAGAGAGGCATGTGGCATCTTTTCATTTGGGGGGTAAGGGGATATGTGCTAGTTGCTTTGGGAGGGGAGGATCAGACCCCCCCCCCAGCACATATCCTCTCCCCTCCCAAAGCACCCAGCACATATCCCCTTACCCCCCTTCCCCTCATCCATGTGTGCATCTGTTATCTGCCCCCCTTCCCGGTTACTGTGTCCCCCTCCACTGTAAACTATACACAGACCTCAGACCGGCAGCGCGGCTCTTGCACTGAAGTCGTGTCCCTCCTCTGTGGCTCCTTCTCCTCCTGGCTGTGTACACTAGAACATTGGAGCCGAGAAGGAGGAGGAGCCGAGGAGTGTGTGTGGCTGACAGTGGGGAGAGAGGTGGCGGCTGCTACGGAAAGCCGATCGCCGCTTGTGGGACCCCAGGTGGCAGATTTCCTGGGTGCCCACGCTAGCGCACTCTGGCTGCCAGTTACCGAAGCTCAGTGCCGGAACTTGTTGTGGGCTCTGGGACAGTGGCGTCACTAGGTTTGGTGTCACCTGGTGCTGTAAAAATTGTGTCCCCCCCCTTAATTTTTGGACTGGAGGCCCAGCGTTGGAGCTCATTGTGGCGGTCAACAAGGCCTAGAGGATATCAGGTTAGGCACTTCCTAATGGCTCAGTCCCTGGGAACAGTAATGGATAATGGCCAACAGGCTCTCTTACCAGACCCTGTGAAACCGCAACAGTGATCCCTCCGGCTGGACGTTCGCTCACTCTGGGTTGCCCAGGCGGACTCTGGTCAGTAGTGTAGCATGTCTGTACCCTGGCAGTGGCTTCATCTTTCTCCCCCTCTGGTGGTGCGGGTACAGCGTGGCTCTCTCTTTGGTGGTGCAGGAACAGTGTGGCTCCCTCTCTGGTGGTGCGGGTACAGCGTGGCTCTCTGGTGGTGCGGGTACAGCGTGGCTCTCTGGTGGTGCGGGTACAGCGTGGCTCTCTCTTTGGTGGTGCAGGAACAGTGTGGCTCCCTCTCTGGTGGTGCGGGTACAGCGTGGCTCTCTGGTGGTGCGGGTACAGCGTGGCTCTCTGGTGGTGCGGGTACAGCGTGGCTCTCTCTGGTGGTGCGGGTACAGCGTGGCTCTCTCTGGTGGTGCGGGTACAGCGTGGCTCTCTCTGGTGGTGCGGGTACAGCGTGGCTCTCTCTGGTGGTGCGGGTACAGCGTGGCTCTCTCTGGTGGTGCGGGTACAGCGTGGCTCCCTCTTTTTCTCTTCTAACACCCCCCCCCTCCCTCAGCAGAGTGCATGCATGCTGGGGGCTGTAGCATGTCTGTTGACACACAGGGCCGCCATTCTTCAGGGACTATTTTCCCATGATGCCCCCCAGAGTCTTCTGATTGGCCCTCTGCTGTGGCCAATCATGGGGATGAAAACAGCGGTCAGGAAGCTGGGCGGCGGCATGGTGAAACTAATTAGAGCCGCTCTCTCTCTCTTCTCCCTTCAGCTGACAGAAAGGGGAGGGGGGGCGAGCGGGGGAGATACACAGACAGCCCGCATCTCTTCTCTCCCTGTCACAGCGCTGCTGATCCATTTGCCAGAGAACTCCCCCGCTCGCCCCCCCTCCCCTTTCTGTCAGCTGAAGGGAGAAGAGAGAGAGCGGCTCTAATTGGTTTCGCTGTGCCGCCGCCCAGCTTCCTGACCGCTGTTTTCCTCCCCATGATTGGCCACAGCAGAGGGCCAATCAGAGACAGATTTACAGCTTTACGGAGGGGCGGCTTGACAGTTCTTACTTTACTTTCTAGCCCCCTCCGCACCCGCACTGCTAAGCTGTACTCCCCAGATGGTGGCCCTGCTGTGCGGGAAGAGGACGCCGCTGCCATTTTCGGGGGGGGGGGGCGGCTTTTTGCCGCCCCCCCGCACAGTGCCGCCCTAGGCCTGGGCCTTGTTGGCCTAGGCCAAGACACAGCACTGCTGACAGCTCAGGACCATTCCTCGGCCGCGGAGGTAGCTCCTTAACGCATACCTGTCGGCCAGGAGGGCCAGCAGGTGGCTGTAAAACGAACCCCAAAATATGGTGTCTGTCCCATAAATACCCTCGCCCAGAATGCAACTCGGAGGACCACCTCCACCGAGAGGAGCATCTATTCGCTTCAACACGTTGCCTTTCCAACCCTGACCAGTGGTAACAGCGACACCCACCGGTCAGCGCAGAAACACCCACAACGTCAGCCAAGCTGGAACAGAGGCAAACTTTTAACCTTCCTAACACACAATTTACTAAATTTACCTAACATGCGGTAGATTGCAAATCCACCAGCGCTACATATATATTATATTATATTTTTTACTTAATGAGACACCTAAAGGCAGAGTGATTCATGTGCAAAAAATACCTGTTGATCCTACCAAAAATCCTTCCTCTCTGACTGTGCTGCACTGAAATCTCAAACAATGTTATTAGCCTTGTCCATTTCACCTTTGAGGACCACAGAACACCTTCCCAATATCTTATGGAAATGGGAGAAAGGGGTATTCTGTAGTCCAGATAAAGAATGAGCAACCTGGGGTAATAATACTGCTCCTTCAGAGGTACAGTATAGTAAATAAGTGTTGTCACCCTAGTACAGAAAGTTTGTTACCAGTGGGATCAATGGCTGCATAAAAAGAAAATAGGAGGTCCGGACCATTTATATTCAACATAGCTGGTAAAATTATGGCTTTCTCAAAAATGAAACTAGCATTACATTATGACGCTTAAAGTATACCCTAAGGCTCGGTTTACACTGCAGCAACTTGGGATCCGACTTGTGAAACTCCAAGTCGCGTGACATTTGAAATCCCATGTTAGTCAATGAGAGCTGTCTAATCCGTTAACCACTTACGGACCACCTGCCGCAGTTTTACGTCGGTACTTTGAAGAGGAATATCATTGTTATGGCAGCAGCTAGCTGCCATAACCCAGGTATCCTCCTCTTCTTCGGCAGAGATAAAAGTAGTCTCTGCGACGGATTCGCCGCAAGATCACTTTTATCGGCGACAGGAGAGGTGCCCTCCGCCGCTCGGAGGCGATCGGTTCTTCTCTCTTGTGTGACATGGAGACGAGTGAGGGGAAGATGGCCCCACCCGTCTCCATATCAATGCAGGGCGGAAGCAACGTGAAAACGTCACTTCCGGCCATAGCTCTTAAAGGGCCATTTTTTATTTTTTGTATTGCATTTTAGTGTAAATATGAGATCTGAGGTCTTTTTGACCCCAGATCTCATATTTAAGAGGTCCTGTCATGCTTTTTTTCTATTAAAAGGGATGTTTACATTCCTTGTAATAGGAATAAAAGTGACACAATTTTTTTTTTTTTTTTTTAAAGAACAGTGTAAAAATAAAAAATAAAAGGTAAAATAAATAAGAAATAAAAGATTCTCTAGGGTGTTAGAAAAAAATGTATAATGTTTGGAGGTTCTAAGTAATTTTCTAGTAAAAAAAAAACAAAACTGTTTTTAACTTGTAAACAACAAAATCTCAGAAAGAGGCTCGGTCCTTAAGTGGTTAAGGACCGCCCACCGCAGTTGTACTGTGGCAGGTTGGCTCTCCTGGACGAATCGCCGTCATTGTACGTCGGCCACTTTAAGACCACTAGGGAGCGCCCACAGCGCGACGCCGGAGCCAAAGCGCATGGCTGGCGGCCACTATGTCCGCTGGTCACCCGCAATCACTCCTGAGGGAGATAGAATGGAGATCTGTCAATGTAAACAGACAGATCCCCGTTCTGTCAGGGGAGGATAGACAGATCTGCTGTTCCTAGTGATTAGGAACAGCGATCTGTCTCTTCCTCCAGTCGGTACACGTCCCCACAGTTAGAAACACCTCCCTAAGGAACACTTTACCCCTTGATCGCCCCCTAGTGTGAACCCCTTCCCTGCCAGTGACATTTATACAGTAATCAGAGGCTATTTTTACGCTCTGATCGCTGTATAAATGTCACTGTTCCGCCGCAATGTTGCAATCCTGTAAAAATCGCTGATCACCACCATTACTAGTAAAAAAAATAAAAATGCCATAAATCTGTCCCCTATCTTGTAGACTCTATAGTCCCATCCCCCCTTCAGTTAGAACACAGAGAGGGAACACAGTTAACCCCTTGATCGCCCCCTAGTGTTAACCCCTTTCCTGCCAGTGACATTTTTACAGTAATCAGTTTTTTATAGCACTGATCGCTGTATTAATGCCAATGGTCCCAAAAATGTATCAAAAGTGTCTGATGTGTCTGCCATAATGTCGCAGTTCTGATAAAAATCACGGATCACCACCATTACTAGTAAAAAAAAATAAAATAAATAATAATAAATTATCCCCTATTTGTAGACGCTATAACTTTTGCGCAAACCAATCAATATACACTTATTGCGTTTTTTTTTTTTTTGTACCAAAAATATGTAGAAGAATACATATCGGCCTAAACTGATGACGAAATTTTTTTTTTTACATTTTTGGGGGGGATATTTATTATAGCAAAATGTAAAAAATATTGTTTTTTTTTTCAAAATTGTCTGTCTTTTTGTTTATAGCGCAAAAAAAAAAAAACGCAGAGGTGATCAAATACCACCAAAAGAAAGCTCTATTTGTGGGACAAAAAGGACATAAATTTTGTTTGGGTATAGCATTGCACGTCCGTACAATTGTCAGTTAAAGCGACGCAGTGCCATATCGCAAAAAAAAAATGGCCTGGTCATTAAGGGGGCAAATCCTTCCGGCCCTTAATTAGCACTACTGAAGTCGCTCCAACTTCAGAAAAGATTCCTGTACTACTTCAAGGTGACTTCTATCTGACTTCAATTCTATACTTCTATCAAAGTAGCACTTAAGTGCCCGTTCACACAGGGGCGACTTGTCAGGCGACCTAGCCGCCTGACAAGTCGCCTCCCGTTCTGTACAATGGAACCATTCTAATAGGAGCGACGCAAGTCGCTCCGACTTAGAAAAAGGTTCCTGTACTACTTTGGGGGCGACTTGGGGCGACTTGCATAGACTTCTATACAGAAGTCGCTTTACAAGTCGCTGTGGCAGTCGTGTGCAGGTCGCCTCGGTGAGGCGACCTGCAAGCCGTGCCGCCCCTGTGTGAACCGGGGCTAAGTTGCCAGGCTAGCAAAGTTGCACCGTAAGTCGCATGACTTTCAGGTCATGGAAGTGTGAAGCGAGCCTCGGAGAGATGTTCCCATTTAATTGTATATAACCAACTAATGACTATATTAAAAAGGCATAATAAAGGGTACAATTGTTACAAGGTTTAGCTTATAGCCTGAATAAATCTAGCCCCCCCAAAAAAAAAAACTTGTCCAAAAATGGAAGGGGGGTGAGGCAAAAAAAGGCAGAACTTTCTGCTTATTTCACGGCAGAGAAAGGTCAGGTCACTAACCTGCCTTTGCTGTCTGGTTGTGTGTATTTCAGGGCTAGATGTACAGAAATACACAATTGTTACCTTGTTCAGGTAAAACAAGTCGCAATATTTCCAAGAGTTTATAAAAATGTTTTTCTAGCATTCACCTCTTGTTTAAGCCTCTGCGGCATTTGTAAATGTCTGTACTCTCCTGTTTACATTATACACTCACACACTGGAATCCTGGTCATCGATCATTTGGTGTACATATCACATCCAAATACTGTGATTTTATCCTAACAACCGACGCAGCAAACCACTATAGTACTTTTTTTTTGTTTTAGTAGCTTTGCTAATTAACCCCTGATTTACAACTGAAGAACCCAAACCAGCCCCTAGTTACACTTCTAATTTACTATGTCTTCTTCTTGCCTTTGCTGTTTTTGTGCTATTTTTTTGTTTTTATCATTAGTATGCAAATGTGTTTTCATTTTCACATCTGCTCATTTTATTCTGTTAATAATAATGAATTGTACCAACAAAAAAAAGTGTTCTGATAAACAGGCAAAGGGAAATAAAACGTTTGTACTTATTTACAGTAACACTTTTTGTTTTCAAAGTATCACTGATCTGAGCAGATTGAAAAACATCAAATAATATCTAAATGTTTCCTTCTTTTTCTGTTACAATACATATGGGAAATAAAATACGGTACTTTTTGAAAGACTACACTGTTATGCCCCGTACACACGGTCGGACTTTGTTCGGACATTCCGACAACGAAATCCTAGGATTTTTTCAGACGGATGTTGGCTTAAACTTGTCTTGCATACACACGGTCACACAAAGTTGTTGGAAAATCCGATCGTTCTAAACGCGGTGACGTAAAACACGTACGTCGGGACTATAAACGGGGCAGTGGCCAATAGCTTTCATCTCTTTATTTATTCTGAGCATGCGTGGCACTTTGTCCGTCGGATTTGTGTACACACGATCGGAATTTCTGACAACGGATTTTGTTGTCGGAAAATTTTATATCCTGCTCTCAAACTTTGTGTGTCGGAAAATCCGATGGAAAATGTGTGATGGAGCCTACACACGGTCGGAATTTCCGACAACAAGGTCCTATCACACATTTTCCGTCTGAAAATCCGACCGTGTGTACGGGGCATTAGAAGAAAGCCTTATTTGTCCCCAAAAAGTATAATATGTCACATTAAGGTAACACAACTAATTATAAAGTTATTGCCAAATAAATGGACACGTTTGTGTAAATAACCTCTAGTATTAGTGGTTAAAACTGAACTCTAGGCAGATACACTATATTGCCAAAAGTATTGTGACGCCTTCCTTTACACGCACATAAACTTTAATGACACCCCAGTCTTATGCCCCGTACACACGGTCGGATTTTCCGATGGAAAATGTCCGATCGGAGCGTGTTGTCGGAAATTCCGACCGTGTGTGGGCTCCATCGGACATTTTCCATCGGATTTTCCGACACACAAAGTTGGAGAGCAGGAGACAAAATTTTCCGACAACAAAATCCGTTGTCGGAAATTCCGATCGTGTGTACACAAATCCAACGGACAAAGTGCCACGCATGCTCAGAATAAATAAAGAGATGAAAGCTATTGGCCACTGCCCCATTTATAGTCCCGACGTACGTGTTTTACGTCACCGCGTTTAGAACGATCAGATTTTCCGACAACTTTGTGCGACCGTGTGTAGACAAAACAAGTTTGAGCCAACATCCGTCAGAAAAAATCCTAGGATTTTGTTGTCGGAATATCCGAACAAAGTCCGACCGTGTGTACGCCCTATTAGTCTGTAGGGTTCAATATTAATTTGGCCCACCCTTTGCAGCTATAACAGCTTCAACTCTTCTGGGAAGGCTGTTCACAAGGTTTAGGAGTGTTTGACCATTCTTCCAAAAGCGCATTTGTGAGGTCAGGCACTGATGTTGGACAAGAAGGCCTGGCTTGTAGTCTCCACTCTAATTCATCCCAAAGGTGTTCTATCGAGTTGAGGTCAGGACTCTGTGCAGGCCAGTCAAGTTCCTCCACCTCAAACTCACTCATCCATGTCTTTATGGACCTTGCTTTGTACACTGGTCCAAATCATTTGGTGGAGGGGGAATTATGGTGTGGGGTTGTTTTTCAGGGGTTGGGCTTGGCCCCTTAGTTCCAATGAAGGGAACTCTTAAGGCGTCAGCATACCGACATGACCGCGCACCAGTGCACAAAGCAAGGTCCATAAAGACATGGATGAGCAAGTTTGGGGTGGAGGAACTTGACTGGCCTGCAACCCGATAGAACACCTTTGGGATGAATTAGAGCGGAGACTGCGAGGCCTTCTCATCCACATCAGTGCCTGACCTCACAAATGCGATTCTGGAAGAATGGTCAAACATTCCCATAGACACACTCCTAAACCTTGTGGACAGACTTCCCAGAAGAGTTGAAGCTGTTATGGCTGCAAAGGGTGGGCCACCTCAATATTGAACCCTACGGACTAAGACTGGGATGCCATTTACGTTCATGTGCGTGTAAAGGGAGACACCCCAATACTTTTGGCAATATAGTGTATAAAAGACACAAATTAATGCAATTCTGTAATCATTAATATACCATTAAATGTATTTTTTACATGCAAGCTGCCTAAGTTCCTGGATTTGACATGCAATTAGATTCTTGTAGTCCCAGGATAGCAGAGCTAGAATGTGAGAGAAGGAAGCAGCACAAGGAAACAATTGGGTCATGTGCTGACATGCTGATAGGAGGGGAGAGTAAAAAAGATGTGATCCTATCACTGTGCCGCTTCTTCTTTCGCTGTCCAATCATAGACAGGGGCTGGTCCAGGACAACCTTTGCTCAGAGGAAGTGGGTTGAATAATCCTCGCCAGAATGAGGACAGCTAGTGGCAGAAGAAAAGTACTGCTGTAAAAATCACTGGATTGAAGATGAATACTGCAGCAAAAGCTGGTTTTGTTATTTTATTTTTCATTGGGCTATTTTTTTATTTTTTTATTATTTGATTGGAGTCCTTACTTTTATTTTATTTAGCACTTTTGTATTGCATTCTTCCACAAGAAGTGTGTTCAGTCCCTGTGTAGGGTATAATACTTTTAGATAGCATCTGCCTTGGTAATGCGAATTTAGGAAGTCTCACTGTTAACAAGCAGAAGGTGAATTGTGGCTGGCACAGACCTCCGTCTAATTATTCTGCTCCCTGGTTTACATCAGAGCCCAGGCACAGCTAGTTAGCTCCTTGTGTGTGGATATCTGGTCACCTGTCAAACTGATGCAATCTATGAGGAACACAAACTCAGTGTCCTGAAAATTTTCAGTCCAGAAAGAAATATTTGACTGTTATTTAATTTTTTTTTAAATTGCTATTCAAAGTGTTTGTCTTTTACCCCATAAACTCTCATGTACGTAATGTCAGTTTATGTGGATTACCTGTTCTGGATTTTAATCATGTGATTAAACTGTGTTATGTGCAGTGATTACATTGCTGTCTAAAATTCATAGAAGCAGAAGTTAAAGTGATTGCAAACGTTTGATTTAAAAATACAAAAAACAAACAAACATGTCTATACTTACCTACAATGGTTTTGCACAGAGCAGCCCCAATCCTTTTCTTCTGGGGTCCCCCTTTGGCATTCCAGGCCCCTCTTCTTCATCGGGTGCCCCCCACTGAGAGACGCTTTTTGATGGGGGCACCCGTGCGGGCTCGCTTCCGAGTCCCGCTGCCGCATCTATTGACACTGACAGCGGGACTTGGCCGCTCCCGTGTCACAGCTTTTGATTGACAGCAGTGGGAGCCAATAGATCCCCCTGCTATTAATCTGTCCAATGAGGAGAGACACAATGGCTGGAGCCACTGGGCTTGTGCACATCACTGGATTGAATTGGGCTCAGGTAAGAAAAGGGGGGGGGGGCTGCAGCACAGAAGGTTTTTCACCTTATAGGCCCCTTTCACACTTTAATGTCTGTTTTCACGGACTCCGCTTGCTCAGCAGGGATCGATCCGTTGATCCCCACTGAGCCGGCAGATGACAGGTCAGTCTTTGCACACTATGCAGAGACGGACCTGTCAGATCTCCGCTATGGGGGATCAGATAAAAACAGATCCGCCTGTCCATTTGCATCCGATCCGCCAGACGGATGAAAATGAGGGTTTCCATCCGTCTGGATTTAGTGGAGCGGACCGGATCGGATGTCAGTGGACATGTCACCGCTGACATCCGTCGCTCCATAGGAGTACATTGAGCGTCCGTTCAGGTCTGCCTGAAAAACTGACAGGAGGACCTGAACAGTCCATAGGTGTGAAAGAGCCCTTAAGCCTTTAAAACCACTTTAAATTATATTAAACATTACATAAAATGCATTTTTGTATTATAATGTTACGTATGTGTTGTACAATTCTAGGGTATTAACAGCCATGGTAATGCTCCAGAACCATAGGCAAAGCCATTTTTAGCCACTTCAATACCAGCACTCTTATGCCCTGTACACACACGATAGGATTTTTCGACAACAAAATCCATGTTTTTTTTCCACCGGATGTTGGCTCAAACTTGTCTTGCATACACACGGTCACACAAAGTTGCTTGGAAAATCCCATCGTTCTAAACGCGGTGACGTAAAACACGTACGTCGGGACTATAAACAGGGCAGTGGCCAATAGCTTTCATCTCTTTATTTATTCTGAGCATGCGTGGCACTTTGTCCGTCGGATTTGTGTACACACGACGGTGACGTACAACACGTACGAAGAGCCGAGAAAATGAAGTTCAATAGCCAGTGCGGCTCTTTTGGTTGATTCCGAGCATGCGTGGAACTTTGTGCGTCGGAATTGTGTACACACGATCGGAATTTCCGACAATGGATTTTGTTGTCGGAAAATTTGAGATCCAGATCTCAAATTTTGTGTGACGGAAATTCTGATGGAAAATGTGTGATGGAGCCTACACACGGTCGGAATTTCCGACAACAAGGTCCCATCGAACATTTTCCGTAGGAAAATCCGACCGTGTGTACGGGGCATTACACTTTTCCTGCCCAGGCTAATTTTTAGCTTTCAGCGCTGTAACGCTTTGAATGTGGCCATGCAACACTGTAACCGTATGAAATTTTTAGCATTTTTTTTCACACAAATAGAGCTCAGAGTATTTAATCACCACTGTGTTTTTTTGGGGTTTTTTTTGATAAATAAACGAAAGAAGACTGTACATTTTGGAAAAAAAACATGTTTTTCTTTGTTTCTGTCATAAAATCTTGCAAATAAATAATCTTTCTTCACAAATTTAGGCCAAAGTGTATTCTGCTACATTTTTTGGGGTGAAAATAACCCAAAACAGTGTATATTATTTAGTCTGTAGTAAAGTTAATACAGTCCACAAACTATGGTATTTACAGTATCTGAAAATTGATCAGTCCTTATGTTCTGATGGCCTATCTCATTTCTTGAGGCCCGAAAACACCAGGACAGTACAAATGTAGAAAGTAGACAGCCCAAGGTATTTAGTAGGAGGCATGGCGAGATTTTTTAAGTTGTCATTTTCTTGTCACACTTTTGTGGAAGTCAGGGTGATCAGGGACACTGACTGGTGACAGAATATAAAGATATATATATATATTTTTTTTTTTAAAGATTATGATTGTTTGATCAAGTGCATTTCCCTGTTATAAGCAACCATTTTTACTGAATGAAATTAATAATAACACTATGTGTTTTGTTGTGATTATCTGTGATTGGCCACAGCTAATCACATGGCACAAATGGGCTGTGATTGGTGTGGTCTGTACCATGTGATCACTGTGACCAATCACAGCTAGTAACGCAATTGTATACAATGGATGGCATTAAAGGAAGCCATCCAAAGTTTACAATTGTCATTTGATCTGCTGTGATAGTTTACAGCGATCACATGGTGCTTGCAGCTGGCCGGTACACTGATCAGCCTGATGGACACAGCCGGTGACACATTGTGCCGTAGGATGGCCCCGTAGCCGCATGCAAGCTGCGATCCGGGAGAACGCCATATGATGTCCACCCAGATCGCAGAAAGTCCGTTATCTTGCTATAGGCTGGGTGGTAACTGGTTAAACCAACAGAAAGACTTTATTCCTCTAAAAGCAAACAAGGCAACACTTTCAGTAGCAAAATGACAAAAATAAAAAAAGTCTGCTTATCTTCAGCACAATAACATAAACAGTGCTTCACTAACACAAGGTTTTAAACACAGGAAATATTACCAATGCTGGTTTAGACAGCATCCAGCTAAGCTCAATAGTTAGGCAGTTTTCCAGACACGTGTCCACTCTCAACTCTTCATTACTCCATATCTTCTCAAGGAGCTTCCTATCTTTGGGGACCTCTTTCTGGAGCATGGTTGACTCTCTGACGCCCTTTAAAGCAACCATAAGCCAAATATGGACAAAATGTCTGTCCAGGTTACATCCTTGGCATTCTGTATAATATCCATTCAGTCATAGGTGATTTTCAGTGATTGTATAGATCAGCTCTCTGGCTACCACTTCTGATACACTTGAAAGCCCTTTCCATAGAAATCTCTTGGTTATTTGTGTTTGAGGTAAGTCATCAGGTCTTTCCTTAAACCTCCAACTGCTCATGCTTGGGACCAGCAAGCAGAAAGTGATAATACTGTACATGTGCATAGCCATTTTGTACACACATACTAGGGTAGGGCCAATGCTGAGCCAATTAAAGTGGTTCTAAAGTCATACGTTTTTTTTTTTTTTACCTGCATTAAGGTAAGAAACCTTCCACTAGTTGTTCTCCCCACCCCCTCCCTAAAAACTTACCTGAGTCTTGTATTGATCCAGCACTGTGCCCATCTGCAGCAGTGGTGGTCTCTCTCCACACTCTCACAGGCTCAGAGATAGCATCAGGAGCCATTGTCTCCTGCTGTTGTCACTCAAATGCTGTGAGGAGGGAGCAGGGGGCAGAGCTGAGCTGAGCCCAGCTTTGAGGCAAGCCTGCAAGGGTGGCCCTATAGGAAGTGGCTTCCTATGGGGTGCACAGAGAAGAGGAGGACGAGAGTGCCAGCGGGGGACCCCAGAATAGAGATCATGAAAAATTAATGCAGATATTGTCCTGGCTAGAATTTCAATCGATGACCACAGTACTTGCATGCATTAATGCTAACCACTAACCATCGACTGGCTTTGTAATGGCTGTGGCAGTGTGGTAGAACTAAGGATTCTGGTGTGGGTATGCCAGCACCCGAGCAGAAGAGTTAAAAGAGGCTAGTGATGTAATTAATTTAATCTAAATCTGTAATCGAATTTATTCTAAAAACTGTATATACCGGTATATATAGGTATTTGGGAAAATAGTTTTCATACTAAACATAATTTTCCTTAATTAGATCCTCCTCATGTCAGCCAAGGCTTCCATAGTAGGCTGATGTCAGTCCAGGGACATATATAAATTTATATATTTTATATGTTATAATGCAGTGCACTCCTAAAAAAAACTTGCATAAAACAAATTAATTTCCTGTTATGTCTGATCTGTAATCAAATTATTAGCTTCTATCTTTTTATTTTCAAAGCTTAATTAAACAAGCTGAAGATAGAAGCGGAATGGTTGCCATGCACAGTTGCTTCAGTTTCTGTCTGCTCCACTTTTGGTGAATTCCTCCCAATGTGTCAAAACATATGTGTAATATTAACCCAACTACAAAAAAAAAAAAAAATTGTGTGTATTGTGCATCAATTACCTTGCTGAATAATGCTGCTTGCAAAGACCTCTTCCCAACACAACTTAAGTTCGGTTCAGTTCAGCTTCAGCTTCATTTTCCCCTTTCCTTAATATTTCTGTCCTGGGTAAAATTCTCTGCTCATTATCTCTTTGGGATCAGTCCCATCATCACCCTGGTGTGATTCCACTGTGACCTAAGGTTGACGTAAGCACGGCTGCATAAGAGTAGAGTGGGTGGTAATATTTAAATGCCACCTGCTTCAGTCTACATTTCCTGTTGCAGCACCACCTCTCATTTAACAAAGACAAACTCCTTCCTCCTCCATTCCATTTTGCACCAAAACCGAGCCCCTTTCTCTTCGCTCTTCCATGCCATTTGGCATGGAAACTGGGATCCTTCCTTCTCTCTACCATTTGGCACTAAAACCGAGCCCCTTCCTCTTCCCTGCCATTTGGCACCAAAACCAAGCCCCTTCCTCTTTCCTTCCACTGGGCACCAAAACCGAGCCCCTTCCTCTGCCTTGCCATTTGGCAGCAAAACTGAGCCCCTTCCTCTTCCTGCCATTTGGCACCAAAAACCTAGCCCCTTCCTCTTCCCTTCCACTGGGCACCAAAACTGAGCCCCCTCCTCTTCCCTTCCACTGGGCACCAAAACCAAGCCCCTTCCTCTTCCCTTCTATTTGGCACCAAAACTGAGCCCCTTCCTCTTCCCATCCACTGGGCACCAAAACCAAGCCCCTTCCTTTTCCTTCCACTGGGCACCAAAACTGAGCCCCCTTCTCTTCCCTTCCACTGGGCACCAAAACCAAGCCCCTTCCTCTTCCCTTCTATTTGGCACCAAAACTGAGTCCCTTACTCTTCCCTTCCACTGGGCAACAAAACCAAGCCCCTTGCTCTTCCCTTCCACTGGGCACCAAAACTGAGCCCCATCCTCTTCCCTTCCACTGGGCACCAAAACTGAGCCCCATCCTCTTCCCTTCCACTGGGCACCAAAACCAAGCCCCTTCATCTTCCCTTCTATTTGGCACCAAAACTGAGCCCCTTACTCTTCCCTTCCACTGGGCAACAAAACCGAGCCCCTTCCTCCTCCCTGCCATTTGGCACCAAAAACTGAGCCCCTTTCTCTTCCCTTCCATTTGGCACCAAAACTGAGCCCCTTCCTCTTCCCATCCACTGGGCACCAAAACCAAGCCCCTTCCTCTTCCCTTCCACTAGGCACCAAAATCGAGCCCCTTCCTCTTCCCTGCCATTTGGCACCAAAGTTGAGCCCCTTCATCTTCCCTTCCACTGGGCTCTTCCTTGTCACTTTTCACACATTGTACAGAATTGTTACAAGTAAGCTAAATAAAAATAAAACAAAATAAAATAAATACAATTAAAAAGCCTTGCCAGCAATGCAATAATAATAAAAAAAATAATAATCTAGAAAATGTAAGCAAATCTTTATAAAAATAAAAGGCTAAATAATATAAAAGTCTAATGCCCCGTACACACGGTCGGACTTTGTTCGGACATTCCGACAACAAAATCCTAGGATTTTTTCGATGGATGTTGGCTCAAACTTGTCTTGCATACACACGGTCACACAAAGTTGTCGGAAAATCCGATCGTTCTGAACGCGGTGACGTAAAACACGTACGTCGGGACTATAAACGGGGCAGTGGCCAATAGCTTTCATCTCTTTATTTATTCTGAGCATGCGTGGCACTGTGTCCGTCGGATTTGTGTACACACGATCGGAATTTCCGACAACGGATTTTGTTGTCGGAAAATTTTATATCCTGCTCTCAAACTTTGTGTGTCGGAAAATCCGATGGAAAATGTGTGATGGAGCCTACACACGGTCGGAATTTCCGACAACAAGGTCCTATCACACATTTTCCATCGGAAAATCCGACCGTGTGTACGGGGCATATGTCTACTTGTGCTTCTTTACCACTGTGCATTAAAAGACTTGTTTGTTCTTGTAAATAATAATGTTTCTTTGGCACTGTGCAGTCCGAACATTAGCAATGTGAATCCCGTATCCTATGCAACAGAGAACTAACAGAGAACTCACTGGAATAAATTGACCTCTTCTTTATAGAAAGGTCTGACAGCACTTGTTTGTACTCTTGTTCAGCTCTAAATTGTACATGCTCTTATCTTCCACTCAAAGCCATGTCAGCAAATAGAGAAACTCTGATAGTGTAAAATCTTTCTAAAGCCACTCATTAAACATTAAAACTAGATCCACCCACTTATACAAGTGCAAAAAAAAAACACACTGGTTGTAAGCTTATATGCATACTTCCACCTTGTGGGGTAAAACAGGTTGACTCATTCTTGGCAATAGGCGCCAGGAGAGGAATCATATTGTGTGCATACTGTAGTCCTGCCTCTTTATATTATGTATGATAGAAGAGCACTACATTAATATATATAAATTAATTTTATATACAGTATATTAATATCTCCCTGTATCTCTCTCAATACTTACATATTATAGGACGTTTGGTGCGCTTTTAGAAAATGCACCAAAACCACCTGATGCAATAGATGTCCATGGCAAAGCACAAGTAGCCTGCACGAAACCCGCAGGTACATTTCACTGCACATGCAGTCTGGAAAAACTGCACCGCATCAGTAGATGGACTGATACAGCTAAAATAATAATAATGTAAAACAATGTAAAAAATATAAAGCATAAAAACTAACTTATATTGGTGTATAAGTGGGGAGTTTGTGACTTTAAATGAAGCACATGCAATGTGCCTCCATCCCAGGTTCAATAAGACTTATATTGGTGAGTTTATTCATTTTAGAGAAATTTCACAATGTATCATTACTTTTAAATGCAGTTCATACATATCACTGTCTGCATAAAAGCTTTTCCCTGCTCAGGCTGCATTCAGTATATAGTAGTATTCTTGTAACACTGAGTGCAGCCTGAGTGGTGGGAAGGAATTATGCAGACAGTGATATGTATGAACTGCATTTAAAAGTAATGATACATTGTAAACTTTCTCTAAAATGAATAAACTCACCAATATAAGAAAGTTTGTGTGCTTTTTATTTTTACATTATTATTCTGGTCAGACACTGAGTTCTCCTTTCTGTTTAACCCCTTGGCGTCTGCTCCCACCGGCCCTTTAAGGGGTTTGACATTCTGGGAGGCGGAGTGGGGCTTGTGACCGCATCAGATTGGCTGTCACAGTGTTCATGTGATCGGAAAACTTTTCGCGGGCCGCCGGTCACTGTGCCGGGTACGGCACAGCTCTATTGGCGCTAATGCACGCAAATATGCAGCCTCTCTGCGCCAAGGCCCCAGCTGCAGAGAGGCCGCATATTTGCCAGCGGTTGGCGCCTAGGGGTTAAAGCAGTATTAAACCCAAAACCATAAATGTAATATATTGCAGCTTACCAATCATAAATGTTGCAGCCTGAGATTATTTTTGATGCTTTTACCTTCTGTTTTCACCTGGTGATCTGGCCAGTAACACACCTCCTGTATTAGAGAACCCCGACCGGACGAAGGAACGCAGGGACAGCAGAATTTTTAATCTGGGGGGAGGGTTAGATGTACTAGAAGATTTAAAAGCACTTGGTCGCATTTGTGAGGTCAGGCACTGATGAGGATGAGAAGGCTTGGCTCGCAGTCTCTGCTCTAATTCATCCCGAAGCTGTTCTATCGGGTTGAGGTCAATAGTCTGTGCAGGACAGTCAATTTCCTCCACCCCAAACTCGCTCATCCATGTCTTTAGGGACCTTGCTTTGTGCACTGGTCCAAATCTTTTTGTGGAGGGGAGATTATGGTGTGGGGTTGTTTTTCAGTGGGTGGCCTTGGCCCCTTAGTTCCAGTGAAGGGAACTCCTAAGGTGTCAGCATACCAAGATAATTTCATGCTCCCAACTTTGTGGGAACAGTTTGGGGATGGCCCCTTCCTGTTCCAACATAACTGCACACCAGTGCACAAAGCAAGGTCCATAAAGACATGGATGAGCGAGTTTGGGGTGAAGGAACCAGACTGGCCTGAACAGAGTCCTGACCTCAACTTGATAGAACACCTTGGGATGCATAATGCGGAGACTGTGAGCCAGGCCTTCTTGTCCACATCCATGCCTAACCTCACAAATGCACTTCTGGAAGAATGGTCAAACATTCCCATAGACACACTCCTAAACCTCGTGGACTCAATTTTGAACCCTACAGACTAAAGCCTCGTACACACGATCGGATTTTCCGCAGACAAAACGTCAGACTTTTGTACGAAGGGCGTTGGCCAGGAACTTGTCTTGCATACAATTGTCGGCCAACAAACACAAACGTAGTGACATACTACGTGGTTTTTCAGCTCTTTAGCGCCACCCTTTGGGCACCTTCTGCTAATGTTGTGTTTGGTGAGCATTGATTCCGAGCATGCGTGTTTGTACTTTGGGCTTTTGTCTGACGGACTTGGGTACACACGATCGGAAAATCTGAGAACAGACCGTTGTCCGCGGAAAATTTACAATCCTGCCATCAGGGGCGGACTGACCATTCGGTCACTCGGTCGCCGACCGAGGGCCCGACGTCAGGAGGGGCCCGATGAGCGGCTCAGTCAGCAGAGGAAGAAAGCCGCCCGCCGCACCACATGAAAACCCCGTCCTCCTGGATTTTTACAGCTCCCAGCACCGCGGCCAGCCCGCTGCCCGAGCAGACCTCGGCTTAGGCTGAGAGAGGCTCTGTTAGCAGGGAGGGGCGGGGCAGGGAGCTCCACTGACGCTCTGACCCTGCCCTGCCCCGCCCCTCCTCATGTGGTCTGAGTCTGAGCGTCTCTCCTGCACTTCTGAGAGCTCCGCTCTGGACCACAGAAATCCCCGCCCCTACCGACGAAAGCCCCGCACCTACCGACGAAAGCTCCGCCCCTTTTCCAGACGAAAGCTCCGCCCCTTTTCCAGACGAAAGCTCCGCCCCCGGACCTCTGAGAGCGGGAGGTGAGCACGAATGGTAAGGTAGGTCCTTCTGCTTACATTATATAAACGGCCTGTAGACCCCTTTTTTTTTTGCTAAACCATCCCTGGAAATGTTGTTTACCCCCCTGTATAGCTGTGCATTGCTGAAAGTTTACATTTTAAAACTGGCTACCTGGTCATTTCCTGTAGTCGCATTCGCAGTCTCTGGTTATCTCCTGTAGTCGCATTCGCAGTCTGGTTATTTCCTGTAGTCGCATTCGCTGTCTGGTTATTTCCTGTAGTCGCATTCGCAGTCTGGTTATTTCCTGTAGTCGCATTCGCAGTCTGGTTATTTCCTGTAGTCGCATTCGCAGTCTCTGGTTATCTCCTGTAGTCGCATTTGCAGTCTGGTTATCTCCTGTAGTCGCATTCGCAGTCTGGTTATTTCCTGTAGTCGCATTCGCAGTCTCTGGTTATCTCCTGTAGTCGCATTCGCAGTCTGGTTATTTCCTGTAGTCGCATTCGCAGTCTGGTTATTTCCTGTAGTCGCATTCGCAGTCTGGTCATCTCCTATAGTCGCATTCACAGTCTGGTCATCTCCTGTAGTCGCATTCGCAGTCTCTGGTTACTTCCTGTAGTTGCATTCGCAGTCTCTGGTTACTTCCTGTAGTCGCATTCGCAGTCTCTGGTTATCTCCTGTAGTCGCATTCGCAGTCTCTGGTTATCTCCTGTAGTCGCATTCGCAGTCTTTTTATTTCCTGTAGTCGCATTTGCAGTCTGGTTATCTCCTGTAGTCGCATCCCCAGTCTCTGGTTATCTCCTGTAGTCGCATCCCCAGTCTCTGGTTATCTCCTGTAGTCGCATCCCCAGTCTCTGGTTATCTCCTGTAGTCGCATCCCCAGTCTGGTCATCTCCTGTAGTCGCATCCCCAGTCTCTGGTTATTTCCTGTAGTCGCATTCACAGTCTGGTCATTTCCTGTAGTTGCATTCGCAGTCTTTGGTTATTTCCTGTAGTCGCATCCCCAGTCTGGTCATCTCCTGTAGTCGCATTTGCAGTCTGGTTATCTCCTGTAGTCGCATCCCCAGTCTCTGGTTATCTCCTGTAGTCATTTATGATATCTATGGCTATGCATATTTATTGAATCCATATTGAGCACTATATTTGATTGGCTGTTTGCTTCTGCTTAGGCCTGGCAAACATGCACAATCGCACATGATGATGACTTCATCATCATGTGCGTGATTGTGATTGTGCGTGTGTGCCAAGCAGAAGCAGCCAATCAAATATAGTGCTCAATATGGATTAAATAAATAGTGGGAAGAATGTTCCTTACATTGGTGATCAGTGAGAAGACTGTTCCTTACATTGGTGATCAGTGAGAAGAATGTTCCTTACATTGGTGATCAGTGAGAAGAATGTTCCTTACATTGGTGATCAGTGAGAAGAATGTCCCTTACATTGGTGATCAGTGAGAAGAATGTTCCTTACATTGGTGGTCAGTGAGAAGAATGTTCCTTACATTGGTGATCAGTGAGAAGAATGCTCCTTACATTGGTGGTCAGTGAGAAGAATGTCCCTTACATTGGTGATCAGTGAGAAGAATGTTCCTTACATTGGTGATCAGTGAGAAGAATGTTTCTTACATTGGTGATCAGTGGGAAGAATGTTCCTTACATTGGTGATCAGTGGGAAGAATGTTCCTTACATTGGTGATCAGTGAGAAGAATGTTCCTTACATTGGTGATCAGTGGGAAGAATGTTCCTTACATTGGTGATCAGTGAGAAGAATGTTCCTTACATTGGTGATCAGTGGGAAGAATGTTCCTTACATTGGTGATCAGTGGGAAGAATGTTCCTTACATTGGTGATCAGTGAAAATTATATAAAGTTAATAAAAATAATTAAAAAAAAAAAAATGTAAAGCACCCCCATGATCCCAGCACATGCTCTATATGAAAAGCTTTATGTAGGATGAGCACATTTATGTAAACATGTGTCTATAGACGCAAATGCTGGACTCGGGAGCCCACCTGCAAGGTAACCCCCCGGGAGAGCGCTTCTCTTAGGGAGTTATCTGATGTGGGGAGAAGCCGCGAGAGCCACCCCCAGATGTCGAGGTTCGGGGCCACTCTGTGCAAAACAAGCTGCACAGTGAAGGTAAGTATGATATGTTTGTTATTTAAAAAAAAACGAGCCTTTACAATCACTTTAATTTTGGAAAGGTACCTGTTGTTGCACTTTCTTTAATGTAATTCTGTGACGAACGCATGTAGTGTGGGCAGTGCAAAATATAGGAGGCGATTTGTGTGGGTGTGGCTTGAGTGTGGGTGGGAACACATGAGCGGGGACAGGGGGCCCCAGGATCTCCTATTGCCCGGGGGCCCCATGAGTTGTCAGTCCGCCCCTGCCTGCCATTCAACGTGTGCCCGTGGAAAATCTGACAGCAATTTTCCGATGGAGCATACAAACGGACTTTAGGCCAACTGTCTGTCAGCACACAATTCCCGTCGGAAAATCAGATCGTGTGTACGAGGCTTAAGACTGGGATGCCATTAAAGTTCATGTGTGTGTAAAGGCAGATGTCCCAATACTTTTGGTAATATAGTGTATATTACACTTATTAATAGAAATAATGCGCTTCAATTATCCTGACACCATACAAATGGTGTCAGGATGACTGAAGTGCCAACTCTCACCCCGTCAAACCACCCTCACCCTCTCCCACCCCCTTTCACTTCCCATGGTCCTTAGCAACATTTTCTTCCATGAAACCGGTCCCTGGTGCCATAAAGGTTGGGGAACATTGCTATAGATTACTGCACTAACTGTTATTGTGCATTCACCATGAACACTGAAGTATTTTGCAGTATTCCTTTTTGCATTTTAAACCATATAAAGCCAATGCAAACCTGTGATACAAATACATCATAATACTTAGAAATTGTGTCACTCATTTAGCAATAACACAGATATTAGAAGAGATAAAGACCAAACTAAAAAGAACTCTCCCACATCCTTAGAACGTCTACACTCTTTAAATCCCTCTGTGTAACAAATCATTTGCATTAATTATTATAACCATGAAATGCAAGGTTTGGTAAGGCATAACCTAGGGCTGTGATGCATAATAATTGGCAGGATATAAATTGGCAGGATGAAGACTTTGACTAAGAACTAGGTGACACCCCCGACCAACAGAGGAAAAAGATTTGGCTAATTGTCTCTTGCTGTGTGTACATGCTCATTAAGGATATTCCCTTTGTTTAGCAGTGTTGCTAAATGGCAATTTGTATCATAAGCTTACAGCCCCATGTTTAATTATTAACCCGTGGTGTGCTAATATAGGATGGTGGAGCATGCACATTTATCCCAGGAGGCATAGGCTTCCAAATATCAGATGGAGGAACAGGACGGACTCGGTGGCATGCCATTGGGGCCAGCTGCTGGACCCAGAAAAGACAGCCAGCTCCCAATGATGTAGCTGAAAAAGATGGAGGCACTAGTGACAACAGAGAAATGGAATGCAGCAGGACAATGCTGAATTCTATGGTCAGGTGAGTATGTGAATTGAGGATAGCCCAGCATTAGGTAAGAGAGTAGCAAAAAAAGAATAAATGGAGTGGGGAGGGGTGACGTTTCTCTTTAACCACTTACCGACCGCGCTATAGCTGAATGACGGCTATAGCTCAGTTGTCCAGTTTTAGGAGGGCATCTATTTAACATCCTCCCAGAACTGCGTCCCCTGTGGCGCGCATCCAGCACGCTCTGGGGGTCATTTACTATATGTCAGGGCTGGGTTCAACCCTTCCTTCTCAAAGCTGGCCGCTCAGCTGTTGGCCAATTGCCAGCTCTTATCTCTCCACAGTGACTCACCTGTTGATGATATCCTGCTCGTCAGTCCTGTCTACTTAAGCCATCCAGCCCAGAGCATCTCTACCTTCGCCTTGGTCACATCTCCAGAGATGCTCTCCTGTGTTCATGTTAATGACTTGCTTGGCTGACATTCCTTCTGGTCTAGATCCTGCTTGCTATTCTACTACGCTCATCTCTGGCTCCCTGACATTTTGGCTTGTCTGACTATCCGTTCCGGTTCCTGAACTCTGGCTATGTTTTGACTATGTTTACTCTGTTTACCTTTTTTTTATTATTATTATTAAACAAGTGTGATTTAACTGTACTTCTGTCTCAGACTGATTCATGGTTTCTGACACTATAGCGCCGAAAACTGATCCTGCAGTCCCGAAAAATAGCACCCAATTAAGGCCAATTAAGACTTCAGCTCTCAGAAACTGGGCGCAAATGCAAATAGAAAGCAGCGCTATTGCCGGCAAACATGCCTGTCAGATCACATATGTGGGAATAGTGGAAATCAATGGGGCTCGAACCTGCAAAATACAAAGTTCTCACTGAAGGCTTAAATGCAAGTTCTTTGCCATAAAAAGTGTATGGGGACCTGGGTTCTGCCACAGGGGACATGTATTAATTGGAAAAAATGTTTTTAAAACTGCTTTTTTTTCCGGAGCAGTGATTTTAACAATGCTTAAAGTGAAACAATAAAAATTAAAAATTCCTTTAAATATCGTGCCTGGGGGTGTCCTTAGTATGCCTGTAAAGTAGCGCATCTTTCCCGTGTTTATTACTGTACTGCAACAAAATGACATTTCTAAAGGAAAAAAATGTAAACTAAATTGCTCGCGGCTGTAATGAATTGCTGGTTCCCGTTAATATAGAGTAAAAATCAAAGAAAAAAACGGCGTAGGGTTTTCACTACCAGTCCATACCAGGCCCTTCGAGTCTGGCATGGGTATTAAGGGGAACTCCACTCCAAAAATTTTTTAAAAAATGGCGTAGTCGTCCCCCTAAAATCCATATCAGACCCTTATCTGAGCACGCAACCCGGCAGGCCAGAAAAAGGGGGGGGGAGCGCTCGTGAACCATACCTGACCCACATGCCCTCAACATGGGGAGGGTGCTTTGGAGTCCCCCCCAAAACACCTTGTCCCAATGTTAATGGTGGTTGTGGGGGTCTGTGGGCGGGGGGGCTTATCAGAATCTGGAAGCCCCCTATAACAAGGGGACCCCCAGATCCCGCCCCCCCATGTGAATGGGTATCGGGTACCCCTACCCATTCACCAAAAAAACAGTGAAATGTGACAAAAAACAATAGCCGGTTTTTGACAATTCCTTTATTGTAAAATAGCTCTGAGCGATCTTCTCCCCCCAAGCCGTGTTTCCCGCTGTCATCTTCTCCTGGTGCTGTCCCTTGTCGCCGTCTTCTGTTGCCGTCTCTCCCGCCACTGCCTACTTCTCCCGCTGCTGTGTTCTTTCTCGCTGCCGTCATCCTCCGTTGTGTTGTCACCCGCTGTCTGGCGTCTCTTACACAGCCATGGGGCGTGGCCATCCGTTGACGTCACAAGGTAGGCCGTCCCCTTTTTTTCAAAAATAAAGGGGCGGGCTCTCCCTTTTTATGTGCAGTTCCATTGAAATCTATTACCCACAAATCGCGTGAAAAAGTCCCCAACCATTTCCAAAAATGCACTGGCCGCAAAATGCTTAGATGTGAACCTAGGGTCAGGGCCAGTTCACACTGGAGCAATGCAGGAACCCTGCGAATCAGTATGGGTTCCCACATCGCATACAACTCGCAGGCAGTTCACACTGCCATGTGCGAACTGCTGGGAGTGTCAGTAGAAAGCTAACGACACCCCCAAATCAGTTTGCATATCGCAGAGCGAACTGTAAATTCAGACAGCAATCCAATTCTGCTGCGGACCAAAAAAAGGGTCCTGTGCTAGTTTGGTCCGAATGCGAAGCAAATTCAACCATACAACCTGTATGGCTGAGTTTGCATCGCACAGACATTGCATGTGATTTGCAGTGCAGGGCAAATCACATCCGATGTCGGGCAGCACAGCAGTGTGAAACGGCCCTAAGGCCCCTTTCACACTTGTGTGACTTGTCCTGCTACTTCTGCATCCATAGACCTCAAGATTACACTGGCATTGCTTCAAATCACATCAAATTTGTTGCAAAAAGCAGTGCAAAAATCGTGGGACTTTCAGGTCGCACCAGTGTGAACAGAGTCTTATGGACCTCAAGTTGTATGAAAAGTCGGCCAAGTGTGAAAGGAACCTAATGAGATTCATTGATAACACCTTTGAATTAGGCCCCATTTGCACTTGTGCGACCAATGCCTGTGTAATCTTGTGGTATATTGACCTCAAGTCGCAACAAAGTCAAACCAAAGTAGTGCAGGGACGAATCTGACCCACTTGCAGGATGCACAAGTGAGAAGAGGGCCCAATTAAAAGGTATTATCCATGATTCTTATTCACACTGCTGCGACCTGAAAGTCACACTATTTTGCTGCCACAATTTGGCCCCAAATTCTGGGAATGCCTGTGTAATATTGTGCCCTATGTACCTTAAGTCACACCAAAGTAGTACAGGGACTACTTTGAAGTTGGTGCGACTTGAAGTAGCACAGATATGAATGGTTATCATTGAGAATCATGGGGTACAATTTGTCATGCAACTTGGAGGTCCACATTTGCTAGAAAAGTCGCCCAACTGTGAAACCAGTCATATATATTTTAATAGAAAGGAGCTCTCATTTATATTTCCATAATCCTTACTAATTTACATCAGAACAAATGCAGGAAGTGATGTGTGCACATGAGCCAGAATCAAAATGTGTGGTGATGCCAATCAAATCAATGAACCCCACCCACACCAAATCTACCTACCACATCTACCCCCACACTGAGTAAGCACAAGTACATATCCTACACTTACCTGGCAAATGAGCAGCACCTCCTCTCTTTGTTAAAGAGGACCCTCGCCATGTCCACCCAAATGGAGATCCTGACCAGCACAGGAACTTCCGGGTGATTACAATGACTCATTTCCGGGTCAGAAGGTGAAACCACGCTCTTTTGATCACAGCTGCGAATATTTGATCACAACCACGATTAGAATTTTCTTATGTTCGTTTATTTGCAGATATGCGATTCTGTACATTTGACGATATTTGAAGGTAAACTTAAGGGAGTTCGATAAGAAATGGTGTCCCTGGGATAGCATCTGGTGAATTACAAAGACGAAGGCCTAGTTTGAGCCCTGGTTTACACTGACAGCGGGAGGAAATCGTGCAAGTTCAGCTGAATTTCAGAGACATCTGTGCAGGTTGCTGCGCTGATGTCAATAAAAATCGCCAAAAAGTAGTACAGAAACTACTTTTGGAAATTGCAGCGCCGCACCGATTAAGACATGTCAAATCGCACCAATGTGAACCAGGGCTGACACATACAACACTTCCTAGCCACCAGCTTAATTCATTACCTGCAATTCTCCACAGCTGTTATATAATGGAAAATTGTATACTCACCTTTCCGTAATTTACCTTTCCTGGTGCATCTTCATGGCAGCATACATATGGGTTGTGACTCTGCCCCCACAACCTGATAGGACTGGTTAACTATAAATCAAAGACAAACCCGGCTCACTGCATTCTCTGTAACTCTCACCATTTGGGTGGGCATCTGTATGCTGCCATGAAGATGCACCAGGAAAGTATACAATTTTCCGTTTCCCTGGTGCATCATGGCAGCATACATATGGGGACTAACTCGCCATACGGGAGGGTGCAAGAAAAATTTTGTAATCATCAGTAGCACAAGTATGCACCATGAATTTTCCAAATTTTACTGTCACAAGCCGGGTTCACCTATTAAAAGTGTAATGAAGGTGTCCTGGGAGGACCATATTGCTGACTTGCAAATAACCTTAGGAGACACTCAGCACTGAGCTGTCCACAGAGCTGGCACTGCCCTATTTAAGTGTGCTCTTAAGACCTCCAATACAGGAAGGCCTTGAAGAGTAGGCCCTTTAATTGTCTTAATCTAGGAGGTGACTGAACGTGTTGATGCTGACTGACCCTGCCTTAAGCCACGCTGGAACCAAGAACATATTTCAGCTTTCCTGAATGAAAAGGTAGCTACCAAGCAGGTCACCAGCGTTAGCTCAACATCCAGGGGATGTGGTTCTCTCACTCAACCAAGAAAGACGGCAAATTGACTTCCTGGTTAAATTGGAAGGAGAAAGACACCCTATGGATAAAAGCAGTCTGGAGTTTTAGGACTATTCTTTTCAGGTAGAACGTTAAGTGAGGAGCCTTGAGTGCAAAGCCTGCAGTTCTGACATCCTTTTTCACAGGGGTTGTAGCAAACAGAAATACAGTTTTTAGGGTTTGCAGAGTGTAGTGAATTCTGTATGATAGAAATGAGGCCTTGATAGAAATGAGAACCATAGGGAACAATGGTTTCCTGGGAGGTCTATAACTTCATGCAAGCCTTTTAAGAATTGCATCACTAAAGGGTTAAGGACTCCTTAAACCCTTGCAGGTGCAGACAAGGCTGAACTTTGAGCTTTAGGCTCTGTTTCCACTAGTGCGACTTTTCATGCGACTTGGGACTGAAAAGTCGCATGACAAATTGTTTCCCATGATTTCCAATGAGTACCGTTCATATCTGTGCGACTTCAAGTCGCAGCGACTTCAAAGTAGTCCCTGCACTACTTTGGTCCCACTTTGATGCGACTTGAGGTCTATAGATACAGGCATTGCTTCAAATCGCGGTAAAAAGTCGCGGTAAAATCGCGGTAAAAAATCGCGGCAAAATCGCGCGACTTTGGGGACGCACTAGTGGAAACCTAGCCTCAAACATATTTGAACCTAGGCCCCTGTTCAGCCCCAGTTGTAAGAACTGTAGAACCTTGGCTGGTTTAGGTGATAAAGAACTCCGGGCTTTTGCGGTGTGAGATCTGCATAATTTTCCCATATTCTTTGGTAAATCTTACTCATGAAGACCTCTCTGGTTTTACACAAGGTAGGCACTACCTGCACTGATGCTTGACTTGGTAGCCACTGCCTCTCAACTTCCATGTCATCAAATATAGTCTCTTGGAGCTGGATGGCAAAACTCTCCATGAGAGAGCGAATCCGTCATCACTGAAAGCGGCAGTGGTGATTCAATGCTTAAGAGTAGGAGAGAGAGACACTAGAGCCTCCTAAGCCAAAATGGTATATTTGCAATTATTGATACAGGAGCTCCACTGACAGCCTACGAATTCTACCCTTCCACTGCTGTCTATGCACAGTACAAATCTTGCTCCTCTTGCTAAAAGGAGTGAATGACAGAAGTGCTTTGAACACTACTCGGTTCAAGAAAATTCAATACTATTCCTCATAAGTTTAACATCCCATGACCTTAAGCAGCCTGCTCTTTAAAATGAGTCCCCCAACCTTTCTAGCTGGGGTCTGACGTGATAATGTTCCATCTGAAAACAATTGGTCAGTTAAGAAGAACCAAGGATACTCCGGCACGGTTCTGCTGGAAGAGACTTCACTCCTAAAGCACCTTTGGCTTTCTCTATCAGAGGACGGAACTTCCCTTGTGGAAGTTCTACTGAATTTTTCCAGTTGTTATTGCAGATAGTAAGACCTTTGTGAATGCCCTGGGGGAGATGTACAGACTGAAGGGGAGGGACTCAAACTGGTAGACGAATTGAGGATGAATTGGGACAAGTAGGTGTTTGATAAACCTACAGGAGAATCCAGTTTCTCCGATTTTTGAATATTATAATTGATTGGAGGTTTTCCATCTTGCACGACTCTAACTTCCTATGCTGCTTGTCAATTATTTTTTTTTTTTAAACTTTAGCACTGGGCGCAAATTACCTGGTTTTTATTATTTTTATCTTTTATCGCTTATTTTATCTTCTCTGTGTAACTAGAACCTTCACGATTGCTGTTTTTTTTTTTTTCCTTTAATCCAGCTCCAAACTGTACCAGAATTTTTTACTTTTCCATCAACTCTGGTAGCCTGGCTGACTGGAAGAGATTGAAAGGTGGACTTCCCACCTGTCAATGTTATATGATCGGTATGCTCATTGAATTATGCCCCTGCATGGGTGAGTTTGTCATGTTATACTTTTTCAATAAAAAGGATTGTACCAGAAAGGTGGACCTCCCTTAAACTTCCACCAATGTCATGCCAATATAGCTGATATGGCCCACTGATCCTGAAGGTATTCCCTCCAGGTGTGTGTGTAAAGCTTCGCAGAGGCACCCCCTGGATTAGTGCACCCTTAAAAAGGACTTCCGCTGTTCTAAGACAGGAGCCTTAGATCTTTAAGGCTTCAGTAATGAAGATTGGGTACTTCTCCAGTTAGTTTACTAATCTTTTTCCCCGGTCCATAGGATCTTGCCTCCTGGTATCTACTTGGGAGTCACCACCTGTATGCTGGACCTTTTTGAATTTTCTGTTTTTTGTCAGATGATATTCGCCCTGACCTGCTAATGGTCACCCTTGTCACCCTTGCGGTGGCTGTATCCTGTCTACTCCCAAATAGATTGGATCTGTGTTCTGGTGTCTTGCACCAACTTTTTTTTTTTTTTTTGGCGGGATCCACCAACCATGGCTTCAGTCTTAATCCACTCCTTGCTGTGACCACGGGGAACACCGCTCTTGAAAAACATCAATCGACGTCTGACTCATCCACCGCATAGTATGCCGCCAATTTCAGCTCTTACAAAGCCGTTACCACCTTGTCTCTTCACTTCTTCCAGACGGGCTGATTTAAAGGGTTACTCCACTTTTTTTTTTAAATCTGCAGGGCTGCAATTTTCTGTAAAATGCAATGAAACATGACTATCTGGAGGTGCTCTGTACAACGAATGTGTACAAAACACCCCCCTGAAACAATTTCCTGCTTGTATGACTGGTTCACTGATTTTTCCAGAAGTCTGCACCAAGATAAAAGTCAGATTTTTTGGCATCCACTGCAATAAAAATGTCATTTTTGATAAGATACTCTCAATAGGGAATCACGTCTACAGCGATGCAGACCCGACACTTTCCTCAGAGTCCTGCAGGTGCAGCAGCTGGTTGATAATTATGAAACCACTCCCATTAGACTCACTCAGCACATGGGCTGGTTACTGCTGGTGTGCCAGCACCTGCAGATGCTACAGTATGTAGGAGCACTTCAGATCTAGATCTAATTTTTGGACTAGAGCCTCCTTGAATGTGACATGTCTTCCCAGCTACATTCATGATGCATCCATCATTGGAGGAGACTGCAGCAGGTTGACGCCTAGCTTTTTCAGGGTACACAGTTTTGACAGCCTGTGTATAAGGGCATTTCTCTCTGACCCCTTCAATTCTTCCTGGATTAAAGGGGTTGTAAAGTTATTTTTTTTTTTTTTTTTAAATAACAAACATGTTATACTTACCTTCACTGTGCAGCTCGTTCTGCACAGAGTGGCCCCGAACCTGGTCTTCTGGGGTCCCTCGGCGGCTGTTTCAGCTCCTCCCCGCAAGCATTTACCACCTTCATGCGAGCTCCCTCGCACGGTGGTGAGTGCTTGCGGGCGCGCTCACGTGATACAGCCGGCGGCTATAGCCGCTCGCTGTATCACTCGGCCCCGCCCCCCGGCGCGCCGCATCATCGGATGTGATTGACAGCAGCGCGAGCCAATGGCTGCGCTGCTTTCAATCCATCCACTGCAGCCAATCAGCGACCAGGCTGAGCTGCAATGAAGCTGATGAGGACGAGGAGCGAAGATTCGAGGCGTCAGGTAAGTAAAACGGGGGGCCTGGGGGCGGCGGTACTGTCAAAAGTTTTTTCACCTTAATGCATAGAATGCATTAAGGTGAAAAAATTTTTACCTTTACAACCCCTTTAACTCTTCCAGTTGTTCAGTGAAGGAAATTAGTACTTTCTAACCTTGTAGAGAGTTTCTTCCACTGCAACCCAGACAATTGCGTCCTTAGCTGCCCTTGCAAAAAAGTCTCTATTGGGCAATCTTTAAAGCTTGTGGCCCCTTTAACGCTTTCTTCTCATGGCAAGCTTTCCTATTTGGACACCACCTACTGGCTCTGGTTGGAAGTGCTTGGCAATTCATGCGCTGTAGCTTGTCAAGCAATGACTTTTCACCACGAATGCAGCAACCATTAGTGCTGGTAATCTGTGGTGTTTCTAAACGGGGAGCAAACAAAATGAGGTGAGATGATGACATTGATCAATGTTGCCTGTATGTCTGCGCTTGAACAGGGACTGTTCTGGCTTTTAGCATGCTCTCTTCATCTTGAGGTCCTTGCAGGGCTGTATAGTGCTTGTTCCAGGCAGATTTGACATACTAGTTTGGTAGGCAATGACTTTCCACAACAAATGCTGCGACTATTAGGGCTGGTAACTTGTTATGTTTGTAAATGGGTTGCAATGATAATGAGGGGTGAGATGATGAGCTTAATCAACATTGCCTGGATGTCTGTTCTTGGATGGTGACTTGTCTTGACCGTCAGAAGGCTCCCTCCATCTTGTAGTCCTTACAAGACTATAGATATTGGCTGTCTTTTTCTCAATCTTCACTACTTACCTAATCCCTATACCTTAAAAGCAATGGGTGGTGACTGGACCCATAGAAACAGAGCAAAGCAGCAGACTGAAATGAAAAACAGCATAGTGCTAAGTCTCCACTCATGCGACCTGAAAGTTGCATGATTTTGCCTCAAATTTGATGCGACTTGAAGCAATGCCTGTGTATTCTTAAGGTCTATGAACATAGATATGAACGGTACTCATTGGAAATGAGGTATGGCTTGTCATGCGACTTTGCAGTGACAAGTCACACTAGTGGAAACTGAGCCCAACACAGTGATCCCAGAGCAAGCCTTGAAAAGGGGATAGGAAGAGCCCAGGTGAAGGCCATAAAGAGCACAATGATCCTAAAGCAACACTGAGAAGGAGATAGGAAAAACACAGGTGAATGCCATAAAAAGGGAAAACATACCTGCAAACAATGACCACATAAGCATCCAGCGTGCATGAGAAGAGAGCTCCACCATTTGTTGCCCAAAAATGCCATAAAACCATTTAGAACTCATATTTGCCATTAGTGATGATATCAGTGCCTGAGCATGTTCAGATCATCATCCTTGAAAAGCTCTATCCAGGAAACACAGAGGCCGCATCACTTCCTGCCTCTCATGTTCAGAGTGTACTTGCACTGCTGCCACCATCTTGGGAATGACAAACGCCCCTAAACACAGAGAAAACAAGTAAAAAGCATATGGAAAGCAAAAGGAAACACTGTCACTTACGTCAAAGCTTGTTTAAAGCTTTCTTTGAGAAGCCTGCACCACCAGAATGGGGCTCCAACAATATAGCTCATTTAGAGACTGTAGAAGAAGGACTTCCACCCAGGAGAGGCTGAAATATGCCCCCCATACCACCAGAATGGGGCTCCAACCACATAGGCTCATTTAGAGACTGTACAGGAAGGACTTCCACCCAGGAGAGGCTGAAACTTGCTGGGGCGACAAACAATAAGGCAGTGTTTCTCAACTCCAGGCGCACCAACAGGTCGTGGTTTCAGGATATACACTATTTTGCACAGGTGATTTGATCAGTTTTCACTGCCTTAGTAATTACCACAGCTGTTTCATCTGAGGGAAATCCTGAAAACATGACCTGTTGGTGCGCCTTGAGGACTGGAGTTGAGAAACACTGCAGTAAGGGATACCTCGCAATTTCAGTCCTGATCAGGTAAGGAAAAAAAAGGAGAATGCTGTGAGCCGGGTCTGTCTTTGATTTATAGTTAACCAGTCCTATCAGGTTGTGGGGGCGCAGTCACAACCCATATGTATGCTGCCATGATGCACCAGGAAATTAAGATTCCACCTTTATCATTTACTTGCAGGTGTGCTAAAGAGATTATTTTTTTTGGTGCACAAATACATATAGAAATAAGATATAAAAGATATTGCACTTCCCCAAAACCACCACCCCCAAAACTAATTAAAAAGAAGAAAGGTAAGAGAAAAAACAAAAGCTCAATAATGTACTTTTATTTTGCCAGCAGAAACAAAATTATGTACATTAATTTACTAGCATAAAAAAACATATTCTACGGGATATATGGTGCTACATTTAGCAAAACAGTTAGCAATTGAGTTTTAAGGGTCCTGCTCATAGGAGCTTCCAATCTAAAATTTGTCTAAACCTTAGAGTGGACACAGCTTTACTTTCAGTGTGTAATGGGTAACACATTTCATAGTACAACTGCTCACCCACCAGCCCACATCATTTTTATCTGCAAGATTATAGAAACATACTTAGTCATTATTCTTACAAAGCATTCCAACATAATATTAAAAAAGGCACATATTCAAACACCCACCACCAGCCCACAATCCACACACATACATAGGTGACCATGTTCTGCTGGAAGCTGCATTTCTGTGTACATGATTAACCACTTCAGTCAATAGGTGTATATTTATTGGTTTGCGCAAAAGTTATAGCGTCTACAAACTAGGGTACATTTTCTGGAATTTACGCAGCTTTTAGTTTATGACTGCCTATCTCATTTCTTGAGGTGCTAAAATGGCAGGGCAGTACAAACATCCCCCCCCCCCCAAATGACCCCATTTTGGAAAGTAGACACCCCAAGGAAATTGCTGAGAGGCATGTTGAGCCCATTGAATATTTTATTTTTTGTCACAAGTGATTGAAACGAAACAAAAAAAAAATTACACAAAGTTGTCACTAAATTATATATTGCTCACACATGCCATGGTTATATGTGGAATTACACCCCAAAATACATTCTGCTTCTTCTCCTGAGTATGGGGATACCTCATGTGTGAGGCTTTTTGGAAGCCTAGCCACGTACAGGACCCCAAAACCAATCACCACCTTCAGGATTTCTAAGTATCACAGTTTTGAAGGCCATAAAAAACTATCACAGTTTTGAAGGCCATAAAAAAGATAGCACAAACCCCCCCAAATGATCCCATTTTGGAAAGTAGACACCCCAAGCTATTTGCTGATAGGCATGTTGAGTCCATGGAATATTTTATATTTTGCCACAAGTTGCAGGAAAATGACAATAATTTTTTTTTTTTTTTGCACAAAGTTGTCACTAAATGATATATTGCTCAAACATGCCATGGGCATATGTGAAATTAGACACCAAAATACATTCTGCTGCTTGTCCTTGAGTACGAGGATACCACATGTGTGAGACTTTTTGGGAGCCTAGCCATGTACAGGACACCGAAAACCAATCACCGCCTTCAGGAATTCTAAGGGCGTAAAATGGTGATTTCACTTCCTCACTACCTATCACAGTTTCGGAGGCCATGAAATGACAAGATAGCACAAAACCCTTCCAAATGACCCCATTTAGAAAGTAGACACCGCAAGCTATTTGCTGATAGGCATGTTGAGTCCATGGAATATTTTATATTTTGCCACAAGTTTCGGGAAAATTACAATTTTTTATTTATTTTTTTACACAACATTGTCACTAAATGATATATTGTTCAAACATGGCATTGCTATATGTGGAATCACACCACAAAACACATTCGACTGCTTCTCCCGAGTACGGGGATACCACATGTGTGGAACTTTTTGGCAGTCTAACCGCATACAGGACCCCGAAAACCAATCACCGCTTTCAGGCTTTCTAAGGGCTTACATTTTTTATTTCACTCCTCACTGCCTATCACAGTTTCCGAGGCCATGAAATCCCAAGATAGCACAAACCCCCAAATGACCCCGTTGTGGAAAGTAGACACCCCAAGCTATCTGCTGAGAGCCATGTTGAGTATTTTGCAGATCTCGCTTTTTGTCACAAAGTTTTGAAAAAAGAAAAAAAATACATCTTTCTTTTCTTTCTTCATTTTGAAAAATAAATGAGATCTGCAAAATACTCACTATGCCTCTTAGCAAATACCTTGGGGTGTCTACTTTCCAAAATGGGGTCATTTGGGGGAGTTTTGTGCTATCTGGAAATTTCAAGCCTCCGTAACTGTGATAGGTAGTGAGGAGTAAAATCACAATTTTACAACTTTAGAAAGCCTGAAGGCGGTGCTTGGTTTTTGGGGTCCTGTACGCGGCTAGGTTCCAAAAAAGTGTCACACATGTGGTATCCCCCATACACAGGAGAAGTAGCAGAATGTATTTTGGGGTGTAATTCCACATATAACAATGCCATGTTTGAACAATATATCATTTAGTGACAACTTTGTGTAAAAAAAATAAATAAATAAAATTGTAATTTTCCCGAAACTTGTGACAAAATATCAAATATTCCATGGACACAACATGCCTCTCATCAAAAAGCTTGAAGTGTCTTCTTTCCAAAATGGGGTCATTTGGGGGGGGGGGTTGTGCTATATTGACATTTCATGGCCTCCAAAACTGTGATAGGTAGTGAGGAAGTGAAATCACCATTTTACGCCCTTAGAAAGCCTGAAGGCGATGCTTGGTTTTCGGGGTCCTGTACACGGCTAGGCTCCCAAAAAGTCTCACACATGAGGTATCCCCGTACTCAGGAGAAGCAGCAGAAGGTATTTTGGGGTGAAATTCCACATATACGTTATAACCATGCCATGTTTGAACAATATATCATTTAGTGACAACTTTGTGCAAAACATAAGTGTAATTTTCCCGAAACTTGTTGAAAAATATAAAATATTCCATGGACTTAACATTCCTATCAGCAAATAGCTTGGGGTGTCTACTTTCCAAAAAGTGGTCATGGGGGGGGGGGGGGGGTCCTGGCATTTTATGCACAACATTTAGAAGCTTATGTCACACATCACCCACTCTTCTAACCACTTGAAGACAAAGCCCTTTCTGACACTTTTTGTTTACATGAAAAAATATTATTTTTTTGCAAGAAAATTACTTTGAACCCCCAAACATTACATTATATATATTTTTAAAGCAAAGGCCCTACAGATTAAAATGGTGGGTGTTGCAAATTTTTTTTCACACAGTATTTGTGCAGCAATTTTTTGGGAAAAAACACACTTTTTTAATTTTAATGCACCAAAAAATATTGCCCAAATGTTTGATGAAATAAAAAATATGATCTTATGACGAAGACATGTATACCAAACACGACATGCTTTAAAATTGCACACAAACGTGCAACGGCGACAAACTACATACATTTTAAAAGCCTTTACAGGTTACCATTTTAGATTTACAGAGGAGATCTACTGCTAAAATTCATTTTTTAATTTTTTTTTATCATTTTTATTGTTATCTCAGGGAATGTAAATATTTCCTATGATAGCAGTATGTAGTGACAGGTACTCTTTTTTGAAAAAAATTGAGTCTATTAGACCCTAAATCTTTTTCCTCTGCCCTCAAAGCATCTGACCACACCAAGATCGGTGTAATCAAATGCTTTGCCAATTTCCCAGTGGTGCTGTTTATATCCGGCGAAACCTAAGTCATGAAATGTTCATAGCTTCCGGTTTCTTATGCCATAGAGATGATTGGAGCTGTTCTGTTCTCTGAACAGCTCTATGGTCAGCTGGCGGAAGCACCGGCTGCATTCTCAGGTTCCCTGTTGGGACAGGATCCACTGGATTCCTAGAATCCACTAGGATTGCTTTTACATGAAAGCCGACCGCTGGCTGAAAAGAATGATACCAAGATGATACCTAAACCTGCAGGCATCATTCTGGTATAACCAGTACGTTGCTGGTCCTTGTTAGGCATACATTGTAATGTTCTTTTTTTCATGCAACCTGTGGGCTGAACAAAAAAAAGAGATTGATCTGTGGGTATGCCCACCATTAGAATACCGCATTTCATCCACCCACTTCTAATGATGGGCATACATGCACCATTTTCTTTTAACTGTGGTGGTGAAATCACCTCCTACACTGCTGGAGTTGCTGATTTAGGTATCGTGGGAACAATTGCTGTTGCTGTCAAGATAAATAAATCAGTGCTCCAGCTGAATGGTGTACCTGCTAAGCAAATGATGGTTAACAATAAAACAAAGTAACATTACAGTATCACAGTAAGACTTACCATACCTGCAAAGCAAATACAATAAAACATAGTAAAAATAAAACATTTTTGCCTAAAAAATATATGCTGAAGCATGGGGGCATCCACCCTTAATATTAGGAGGAAATCGCTCCTCCACCCCTGCACCCATGCTTCGGCATATATACTCTTTTTTTTAACTGTGGTGGTGAAATCACCTCTGACAGCGCTGGGGTCACGGCTTTACATATGGTGGGAGCAAACGCTGTTGCTGTCAAGATAAATAAACCCGTGCTGCAACTGAATGGCGTACCTGAAAACAAAAAAATGGTTAATAATAAAACACAGTAAACAGTAAGGTATAAAAGAATTACATACCTGAAAAACAAACATGATAAAACGTCAGGACCCTTTGGGGTAAGCCGGCGCTATATCAAGATACCTCTCAACTCAACTCAAAACTTAGTAACAATAAAACATTGCATTGTAGAATACAGTAAAAAAGAGCAGAACAAGAGAAAAGAGAGAGAGAGAGAGAGAGGTAACAATAAAATGAGAACTATTTTTGTTTTTTTTTTTTATTTTATTTTGTTTTTTGTTTTTTTTAACTTTTTTTTTACACTTTTATTTGTAACTGTAATGGTTGTAACAGTTCAGTTCCAGGTTCGGGTCTCCCAAAATGCGATGGCATCTTTGGAGACCCTGTGAATGTGTGTCCTAGTCTGTGCAGTGCTGTACCCTACGCTAAAACTCCACTACTGTGTGGTAGCGTTCAAAACATTCACCAATGCAAAGACCAGGATGGTCAGGACAGGCCGGACAATAATAGCAGGTGTCACGCCTATATCCGCGCTTTCTACAGACACAACATTTTCTTTGGGGGGCTCGTTGGGTAGGTGTACCAGGGAGGACATAAGTAAAATGCCTCCCATGCAGCCGGCTTCCTGCATTTGGATTGGGAACGTAAGGTGGAGCACCATCTGGAAACAGAAGGGCTGTGATGATCTCTTCCTGGAATTTAAGGAAGGATCCAGTTCGTCCTGAAGCTTTGTATAGCACATAAGCATTCAGCAGAGCCAATTGAAATAAATATACAGACATTTTTTAGTACCAGCGTCTGGCCTTATGGGCAATTAGGTACGGCACCAACAACTGGTTGTTGAGGTCCACCCTTCCCATATTAAAGTTATATTCGTGGACAGAGAGGGGTTTCTCCACAACACCAGTCGCCGTAGGAATTTGGACTGTCGTGTCTGCGTGAAGGGAGGTAAGAACTAAAACATTCTTATTATCCCTCCACTTCACAGCAAGCGAGTTATTACACTTCAAGAAGGCTCTCTGCCCCAGCCTAAGATGGGAATCTACAAGCCGCTGAGGTAAGCCCCGGCGATTAGATCACACAGGGCCACATGTGCCACTTCCATGATCAAACAAGTGACTAAAAAGTGGCACACTCGTGTAATAATTGTCCACATACAAGTGGTACCCCTTTCCGAATAAGGGTGACACCAAGTCCCACACAATCTTACCAGAGCTCCCTAAGTAATCTGGGCAGTTTGGTGGCTCTACATGACTATCTCTTCCCTTGTAAACCATAAAACTATATGTATAGCCTGTCATAAAAATATGTAGCGAATTTATTAAAAAACTGGGAAATACACTCACATGTATATCTTTTAAAATCAGCGCTGTGAAAGTACAAATGGCGGCAGTGGGGTCCTACCCACTGCCGCCATTTGTACTTTCACAGCGCTGATTTTAAAGATATACATGTGAATGTATTTCCCAGTTTTTTAATAAATTCGCTACATATTTTTATGGATTTACACTATGTGGCCTTTCCTTTCTCCTCTCCACCTATTGCTACTACCATCTGCTTTCTGACATCATCTTGAGGGACACACCGGTCCACAGTTCATCCCAGGACCTCCATCTTTTCAACTTCTCCGGATCTCCCACAGCGGTTCACCACCTAAGCCTGTTTGACCCAACCAAGCTTATGTTTTTTTGGGTCCAATCGATCCGGTAAGCCTCCTTATTGTCGTGGTGGTGTTCTCTTCACTTCAGATGTCACGTACTTATTGATATGTCCCACACATGAAGTCACGCATCTATCTATCTATGGACTATCACTTTTTATTTTATACGAGTTACATATTCATGGAGGACTTTTGTCTAATTTATATCTAGAGGTTTACCGCCCTATGTACTTGATTGTCTTCATGCTAGACATTTATGGTTGTCTGTATTAGCGCTACACTTATTTTTGTTTTTCTCCGTATGGTGAATTGGGCCAGTGGACCAATATGACCGCAACTCACTCTTTTTGGTTATGCCCATGAGGAGGGCTAGGCCCAGAAAGGTCTTAAATTCAGAAACCGTAATTGGTTTCCAATCTCTGGCAAGGGTCAAATGGGGATTAGCGGCGATGAATTGACCAGCATACAAATTGCTTTGGTCCACAATAGATCTATAGAGATCTTCGGTGAAAAAAAGCGAATAAAAATCAAGTGACGTAAAATCAACTGTTTCCACCTGAATTCCGGGTTGGCCAGTGAATGGGGGAAGTACGGGTGCTGCAGAAGTGGTGGGTTCCCAATTAGGATTGGCGAATGCATCAGGAAGGGCACTATGGGCTCGACGGGCCTGTCTTTGTCTTCTTCTTGGCGACTGCGGGACTCTACTCCTGCTAGCCCCCTCGCCAGCTTGAACTGCACTTATGGGACTCACCACGTGATACTGCAGTGCTGGATGTACGACCAGGGTGTACTAGGCCGCTGGTGCTTGCCAGTTCACCAGAAGGATGAGCGGCGCTAGTACTGGCTCTCTGCTCCATATGAGAGCCCTGCGGTTCTTGCACCTCCACGACAGCAGAAGAACGGGGTCTGGTACGCCTGACCTTGGCAGGGACCACAACTCCGTCGTCAGAGCTATCTGTCAGGGTGCAGCTGCTGTCTACAGGTTAGTATTCTGAGCCTGAATCTGACAGATGAGTGACTTCTAGACTTGTGCACAACGGAAAATTTCGTTTAGTTTCGGTTCGTTGTCATTCGTAAAATACACCATTTTGTTCTGTTATATTCTGTTATATTCGTTATGTTACGTTAATATGTTTTCGGATAATTCGTTATTATTCGTAGAGTGTCGATATTCGTTATACTGAATCTCGAATCATGTCGAATTCATTCGCTATATATGCGCTATAATTTCCTTTGTATTCATTGAAATTCAATATTTATGTATGTATTTATATATATTCGTGATAATGATTCGTAGTTTGGAAAGTCGTTTGTTTATTTAATCTTTTAGCACACACAATGACAATATCTCTTCTCTTCTCCTCTCCTCAAATACAATACATCACCCTTCACACTTCTTCAGTTCTCAGGAATGCACTTTGCCAGTAATTCAACCTCCAGCACAAAATTAATCAGCTGATTGGATTGTAAGATTTACTTTGAGTTGACCTTTTGTTTCATTAGATCTTTAACGAATTACCGAATCATGTCGAATTCATTCGTTATATCCGCTATAATTTCTTTCGTATTCGTTGAAATTCGTTATTATTTTATTCGGACATTCGGATGCATCCGAATGTCCGAAAGATGCAAAATTCGGCCGAATTTCGATTCGTTATGAAACGAATTGCACAAGCTTAGTGACTTCCTCGTCACTAGTTGTCATGTTCAGAAACGTGTAGGCCTCTTCACTACTGTACCTTCAATTTGACATTTTGGTCTCTAAATTTACTGGTACAGTAGTGAGACTCACAGGTAAAAAAAAGCTCCTGACTGTCAGTGACTGATTCAAACGCTACCAAAAAAACTGTTAGTGTTCGCATGGATCAGGCCTGACAAGAATGCTGCAGTTATGTGTGTTGTGTTTTGTAAGTGACAGTGATCAGTTGATACTGCATTTGTGTGGGCTGGGCTGTGCGGAGGGGCTAAACACAGGTGCTAGCAGATATCTGGGCTGATCCAGCTAACACTGCATTTTTGGGAACCCTAAACTGCTGGGGACGCTAGTATAGATCTGATCAGATCGTATATAGATCTGCTCAGACACTATACTACTAAGGGAGGCGTATGGTCCGTGCGTGGGTGTTAGCGCTACTGGCACTAATCTGACACTGCCTGGGGCGACGCAGACCCTAACTGACGCTAAAACCTAACTTATATCACCCGCCAGGCGATCAGGGGGTTAAACCTTTATTGGGTAATATACGGCGGGTGCCCTGATGTAATAAAAAGCAAACTAACTAACCAGCGTCACCCGTAACACTAATACGGTGATCACTAGTGACAGGGGGTGAAAGAGTTAACTAGGGGGCAATCAGGGGGTTAAAACCTTTATTAGGTAATATATGGGGGTACCTGAGGCTATAAAAACCTGACAGTGAAACTAACTGGCTAACTAGCGTCACCAGTGACACAAATACGGCAATCGATTAGTGACACTGGCTACAGGGGGTGAAAGGGTTAACCAGGGGGTTAAAACCTTTATTGGGTAGTATATATGGGGGTACCTGACGCTATAAAAACATGACGGTGAAACTAAGCACCTAACTGGCTAACTAGCATCACCAGTGACACAAATACGGCGATCGATTAGTGGCACTGGCGACAGGGGGTGAAAGGGTTAACTGGGGGCGATCAAGGGGTTAAACCTTTATTAGGGGGTAACCTAGACCTAACGGGGGCCAATACTAACTGCCCTAACACTTATTTCAGTCACAAATGACATCAATGCAGTGATCAGTGAAAAATCTGAAAACTGCAATTGGTGACACAGTGACAGGGAAAGGGTTAACTGGGGGGTCAATGCCCACACCCGTGCCAATCTGCTGACATACATCGGCGTGCGGCGGTTGGGAACTGGTTAAGCAATGAGATCAAAGTGTAGAAGGTCAACAAATGCTCCCAAACCATGCATCAGACAGGAACAATACACACACAACATTGACAGCATGGCCACATAAACCCACTTTTGATGGAAAAAATGCACAAGAATTTCAGCAAACAGCCCTAGAGTTAACTGATTGCAGTGTATGGTCACCTTTAAAGCTCAAGATCTGAAAATAAAAATGTATTCGGTTTAGAAAAACTTCTCTGTTCTTTGTAATGTATTGAAAGATTTGGGTAAAAAAAGAAAAAAACATATTTCAAAGATATATTAGAAGTAATAGAAATGAGATTAGCATCAAAAGGGTTAATTAACTGAGAACACCTACTAATTTCCTAACAAGACACACCCAATTAGATGAAATTAAGCAACTGTATTGGGCGTGCGCTATTATCAATGAGAAAACCGCAGTTACCCTAGCATCAGTTGCAGTTTACATATGCGGGTATTTATTATCGCTTTTGGGCTTCAATGTGCTCCGGTTCGCACATTCGATTAATGACTTTTCCGGTGCTCCAATTAATGAATGAACTGGTGCAGGGCCTTCTTCTTAGTGAATGACCCTCACTGTGTTTAAATGCACTTTAGGCTTAACCCCTTGGTACCAGCCGTACGCAAATACTGTATGTGGCCTCTCGGCTCCTGGTCCTTAGAGCTGAGGGGGCGCATATTTGCGTGAATCGCTCCCAATACACCTGTGCCAAGAGCGGTCACAGTCCCCTAACCGAAAGTTCCTGATCGCTCCTTGCAATCGGGAGTTTTCAACCCACGTGACTGTCGTGACAGCCCATCACGGTGGCAACGTGATCTTAAGCCGCCTCCCAGCATCATAAACCTCCAAAAGGGCCAGGAGGCACCGGCACTCAGAGATTAATTGTGCTTTAGGTATCACACTTAGTAAAACCTCTGTTTAACCGCATACTGCATCACTTAAATGTGAATGGGCCCCCAAAATATATGTCTTATCCTTCCTGCCTGGTTCACCTCTGTGAACTACAGAACACCCCCTCCTATGGTATGGAGATGAGAAGGGAGATGGTCTGTAGCCCTAACACACTTTCTATCCTAGGTTGGCAATGCTGCATCTCCAAAGATACAGTACAGTAAGAGAGTCTTGTCACCCTAGGACAGGAAGTGTGTTACTGGAAGGATCAATTGATGAAAATAAAAGAAATACAGTAATTGCTTAAAACAGAAAACTATTGCAGCCACCACGTCTTAGGAAAGGTAAGCTGCAATATATTACATTTTTGTTCTCAGGGTTGGATACAGTTTAAGAACGCGTTGAAATCAGTAGTGTAATTCCAAAAGAGATTTGATTATTTACATGTCTCAAGTGGTACTATTTTTTAAGCAACAGAGTCAGGTTTTTACCTCCAAACCTTTCTCAATGCTCCAAAGTATACTTCTAGGAAAAAGAGGGCTATGTGAAGCAAATTACCAGGACTTTATGTAACAGGGACCAGGTCTGTGCCAGAGGCAGATGCTACCTAATGCAGCCATTTGTGCCAGACCCCTTTCCCAGCCATCATTGGTTGCTAGGACACTAGTGGCCCAGGTTGCACAATGTCATTGGTTGCTAGGATGCTGGCTGTCCAGGCTACACAGCATCTTTGGTAGCTAGAATGCTGGTGCCCTGGGCAGCGCAACATAATTGTTGCCCAGACTGCACAGTGTCTTTGGTTAACAGGATACTGATGCCCTGGGCTGCAAAACATAATTGTTGCTAGGATGCTGGTTGCCCAGACTGTATAGAATCTTCGGTTGCCAGGATGCTGACGGCTTGGGTCGCACAATGTCATTGTTGCTAAAATGCAGGCAGCCAGGCCACGCAGCATCATTGGTTATTATGCATGGGAATGCAAAGGATGGGACATTGAGGTGAGGGAAATATGAGACTTGCACTCTTTATATCTGTACTAGGTTTTGTTTTTGTAATTTCTTAATTTTCCCTATTATTTCAACAGTAATGGCAGTTTTACACTGGCATCCAGTACGGGTGTATCTGCAATTTTATGCTCTTTACTGGCAGTTTTAGCCACGGTTCCATAGACTTTCTATCAGGCCGCACAATTTTGCACGTATTCTGAAGGTGCACCAAAGTTTGAGTATGCAGAGCTTTTGGTGCACTTTGCAAGAACGTGCTACCTAATAGAAAGTCTATGGGACCACAGATAAAACCACGGGTAAAGCACATAAAAATCACAGATACACCCACACTGTGGCCAAACCACAGTGCACCAGTTTGAAACTTGCATGAATCATTTTGAATAAGGTATCAGTGACAGATCATTCAAAAGTAAAGCCGTTGCTCTGGATCTACAGAGTAAATAGAGTTACATGCATTTCAAAGGGCATATTACATGATAAATGGCTATTTACAACAAAGAACCTGCAAGATGGCCCAAAATGTACTGACTGTGTTCTTTTGTTCAGCAGATATTTATACTTTATATTTATATTGATTCAGGGGAAGGAAGTCAAAGCCTGAGTGCAATTATATTTCAATGTGCAAAAATACTTTCCTGAGTAGCAGCGATGGCGGAGTGTTTTGTGGATCAATATTCCAGTTACATTTTATCCTTCCACTGAGTGCTGCTGTGCTACACTATTTATAAATGATGCTTAACCTCTTCATTTCTGACTTCTTCCACCCAGAAACCAGAACAAATACAGTTCTGGTTAAAAAAAAAAAAAAAAAAAAATTCTCAAAGATTTTTTAAGTATAAAAAGTTTAGGAGCAGCTGAAGTGTATGCTACAACTTTGCAATACTTTACAGCAGGAAAGTTGGATGCAAGAGCAAATCTGTGAAACGGCTATCAAGTTCAGTCTGTTGTCATGGCAGCTTGAATCTAGCAATCATTAGTTGATTTGAATATCCAAAGTAATAACACGTGATAATAAATCAGCAGCTGGAAAATTTGCATGGGTGGATAACAATCAGCTATAAAATTAATTAATTTGATGCAGTCATAAATTTCTCATTTCTAATGAGATGGCTGGCCTTGTGTATCCAGCCCCAAGAGAAAGTCATACATTCAGATCTACAAACCTCTCACTCTAATCCACTTTACTCAATAAACTCCTGTGTATAACTTTCTAAAAGATGCCAAGGAGGCTTCTCAAAACAAAGGTAAATAACATTCTTTTGTGTGTATATCATATGCATGAGTGCTTAGAGGAAACTATTTCTGAGAATGCAGACTAAGTGAAAATGATTATATTATAATTAAAGTAGAACTATGGACAAAACTTTTTTTAAATTCTGGATAGTAACATCATCAGCTTTTTTTTCTGCGATATGTGTCCCATTGGGGAGATTTCCCATCACTTCCTGTCCTATAGCCAAAACAGGAAGTCAGAGGAAATCCCTGCAAATTAAGGAAATCCATTGGGGCCCACAAGTCACCAGAACTAGTGTCCCCATTGGAAAATTTCCCCTCTATTATTGTTCCAGTGGGATTTTCTAGCACTTTATAATTTTGATGATAACGGTAAACTGGACAAATAGAGGGTGAAGCTCCCTAATGGGGGCAGAGGTAGCAATAAAAAAAATGAGTTCTAATCCATCACCACTCAAAATTTTCAAACTTAAAAAAAAAAGTTTTGCCTTTAGTTATACTTTAACCTCCCTGGCGGTATTAACGAGTTTGGCTCGGGGTGAATCTTCATTACTAGGGATGAGCTTCGTGTTCGAGTCGAACCCATGTTCGACTCGAACATCGGCTGTTCGATCGTTCGCCGAATTGCGAACGATATGGGCCGTTCGCGCCAAATTCGTGTGGCGCGTCACGGCCCATAATTCACTGCGGCATTGCAGTGCATTGCTTGCTGATGATTGGCCAAGCATGCACTATGACCCGCATGCTTGGCCAATCACAGCACCGCCTTAACAGAGAGCCATAATTGGCCAAAGCCAAGGAGGCTTTGGCCAATAATGGCTCAGGGGATTTAGTACACGCCCCACACTATATAAGGCCGCCTGCACGGCGGCCCTGTGCAGTGTGTTCCGGTGTGCTTAGAGAGAGAGAGAGACAGTGTCATTTCATTTGAGTTAGCTAGATTAGGCAGGACAGTCAGTCAGTTAGCTGCACTTAAAGTGTATTGTGTATATATATGCATCCCAGGTGTTGCATATATATATACACTGTATTCAGTTTAGCTAGATCCGTTCCTGTTATCTTCTAGACTATTTACATTTAGTGCAGTGCGTCCTGCTCACAGTGTTCAGCTAGATCCGTTCCTGTTATATTCCTACTGACAGGCAGGCTTGTCTTGTTACAGTATTTTGAAGAAAATTACTGGTGTTCTTTTGATCCTATTAGTACCACAGTCAGGCAGCTAGACTATTTACATTTAGTGCAGTGCGTCCTGCTCACAGTGTTCAGCTAGATCCGTTCCTGTTATCTTCTTACTGACAGGCAGGCTTGTCTTGTTACAGTATTTTAAAGAAAATTACTGGTGTTCTTTTGATCCTATTAGTACCACAGTCAGGCAGCTAGACTATTTACAGTTAGTGCAGTGCGTCCTGCCCACAGTGTTCTGCTAAACCTACAAGTAAGTGGGGTGCGTCCTGCTCACAGTGTTCAGCTAAACCTACAAGTTAGTGGGGTGCGTCCACCTCACAGTGTTCAGCTAAACCTACAAGCTAGTGGGGTGCGTCCTGCTCACAGTGTTCAGCTAGATCCGTTTCTGTTATCTTCTTACTAACAGGCAGGCTTGTCTTGTTACAGTAAATACAGCTACCTGAAGAAAATTGCTGGTGTTCTTTTGATCCTATTAGTACCACAGTCAGGCAGCTAGACTATTTACAGTTAGTGCAGTGCGTCCTGCTCACAGTGTTCTGCTAAACCTACAAGTTAGTGGGGTGCGTCCTGCTCACAGTGTTTAGCTAAACCTACAAGTTAGTGGGGTGCGTCCACCTCACAGTGTTCAGCTAAACCTACAAGCTAGTGGGGTGCGTCCTGCTCACAGTGTTCAGCTAGATCCGTTTCTGTTATCTTCTTACTGACAGGCAGGCTTGTCTTGTTACAGTAAATGCAGCTACCTGAAGAAAATTGCTGGTGTTCTTTTGATCCTATTAGTACCACAGTCAGGCAGCTAGACTATTTACAGTTAGTGCAGTGCGTCCTGCTCACAGTGTTCTGCTAAACCTACAAGTTAGTGGGGTGCGCCCTGCTCACAGTGTTCAGCTAAACCTACAAGTTAGTGGGGTGCGTCCACCTCACAGTGTTCAGCTAAAGCTACCTGTAGAAGGTTGGTGGTGTTCTCATACTACAGGCAGGCAGTTGATTTTGCTAGCTGCAGTATCAGTACATATATATATATATATATATATATATATATCCCAGCTTAGTGCAGCTACAGGCCATTAGTATGTCTGGAAGGCCAAGAAGGAGAGGCAGACAGTCACAAGCCAATAAGAGAGGGCAAGCAGGCTCTGTGTCTAGTGCTGGTCGTGGAGACGGTGCATCCTCATCAGCACGTGGCCATGGGACACGCTTGGCCTTTTTTTCGGCAGCTGGCCATGTTGAGCCGCAACATGCGGAAGACTTGGTCGAGTGGATGACCAAGCCGTCCTCATCCTCCTCATCCTCTCTCACCCATGCCCAGGGTACTTTGTCTGGCAAAGCAGCGGCCTCTTCCCTTGGCTCAATGTCATCAGTGACTCCTTCCCTAGCCCCACCATGTCCTCCTGAGGAGTCCCTCGAACTGTTTGACCACAGTGTTGGGTACATGCTCCAGGAGGATGCCCAGCGTTTGGAAGGCTCTGATGATGATACTGAGCTCGATGAAGGCAGTAACACGAGCACGGACAGAGGGGGTGCCCAAGAAGGACAGCAATCTGGCAGTCATGCTCCCCCTGCTGCAGCATACTGCCAGGTTTGCTCCAGTGATGAGGAGGGAGGGGATGATGAGGTCACTGACTCAACGTGGGTGCCTGATAGGAGAGAGGAGGTGGAGGAGGAGGAGGCGGCACATCACCAACGAGGCAGGATGCCCTCCAGGGGCCAGCCTAAGTGCAGCACATTGACTGCATCACACCCCAAAGCTCCACATGTGCAGGGCGCTGCAGTCTCTGCGCGTTATTCAAAAAGTTCTTTGGTGTGCGCCTTTTTTGAGATGAGTGCATCAGATCGCACCGCTGCTATTTGCAACATATGTCTCAAGCGTATCTCGCGTGGCCAAAACATCTCCCGCTTGGGTACCACATGCTTGACCAGACATATGTTGACCTGCCATGCAGTTCGTTGGCAAGCGTATCTAAAAGACCCACACCAAAGAACAAAGAGGACCTCTGCTTGCTCCTCATCAGCTGAGATTTCCAACCCCACTAGACCTTCAGTCCTCTCTGAGACCTGCACTGAGAGGAATGAAGGTGTAGAATTAGGTGTGTCACAGCCACGTACTTGTGGGCAATCTGATTTTGGTACACCGACGTCAGATTGTACCAGGCAAATTTCCCTGCCCCAGCTTCTGCACCGCCGAAAGAAGTTTGCTCCCAGCCATCCACATGCCCAACGGTTGAATGCTAGCTTGGCAAAATTGCTAGCACTTCAACTGCTGCCTTTTCAGTTGGTAGACTCTGCCCCCTTCCGTGAGTTTGTGGAATGTGCGGTTCCTCAGTGGCAGGTACCCAAACGCCACTTTTTCTCACGGAAGGCAATTCCGGCTCTCTACCAGCATGTGGAAGGCAATGTCCATGCCTCGCTGGACAGGGCGGTCAGCGGTAAGGTGCATATTACCGCTGACTCATGGTCCGGCAGGCATGGACAGGGACGTTACCTAAGTTTCACGGCGCATTGGGTGACTCTGCTGGCAGCTGGGAAGGATGCAGGACAAGGTGCAGTAGTGTTGGAGGTTGTTCCGCCACCACGCCTCCAAAATGCTAATGATTGTGACACACCTCTCTCCTCCACCCCCTCCTCTTCTTCTTCCTCCATGGCCTCTTCCTCGGAACCAGCGGTGCTCCGTAGTCGTTCAAGGGGCTACGCAAGTACGCAGGCCAAAAGATGCCATGCGGTGCTTGAGCTGGTGTGCTTGGGGGACAGGAGCCACACTGGGGCAGAGGTTCTGTCAGCTCTGCAGGGGCAGGTTCAGAGGTGGTTGACGCCACGCCAACTTAAGGCAGGAATGGTGGTTTGCGACAATGGCACCAACCTCCTCTCTGCCCTCCGACAGGGACAAATGAGCCATGTGCCCTGTTTGGCTCACGTCCTTAACTTGGTGGTGCAGCGGTTCTTGGGCAGGTACCCGGGCTTACAGGATGTCCTGAGGCAGGCCAGGAAAGTCTGTGTGCATTTCCGCCGGTCATATAATGCCAGTGCTCGGCTGACGGACCTCCAAAAGGAGTTTAACCTGCCCAAGAACTGCCTAATCTGTGACATGCCCACCAGGTGGAACTCAACGTTGGCCATGCTGCAGCGGCTGCACACGCAGCAGAGGGCCATCAATGAGTACCTGTGCGACTATGGCACCAGGACAGGGTCAGGGGAGCTTGGTTTTTTTTCCCCACGCCAGTGGGCCATGATCAGGGATGCATGCACTGTCCTGTCACCATTTGAGGAGGCCACGAGGATGGTGAGCAGTGACAGTGCATGCATCAGTGACACTGTCCCCCTTGTCCACCTGTTGGAGCACACGCTGCGTGGAATAATGGACAGGGCACTTGAGGCAGAACAGAGGCAGGAAGAGGAGGACTTCCTTAGCTCTCAAGGCCCCCTTTATCCAGACAGTGTTCCTGCGTGCCCGCCGATCACACAGGAAGAGGACGAGGAGGAGGAGGAGGAGGAGGAAGATTGTGTCAGTATGGAGGTGGAGCCTGGCACTCAGCATCAGCAGCAGTCTTTAAGGGATCAGTCCCAAGAAACACATGGACTTGTACGTGGCTGGGAGGAGGTGGCTGCGGACCATGTCGTCCTTAGTGACCCAGAGGACTCCGGACCGAATGCCTCAGCAAACCTACGCTGCATGGCCTCCCTGATCCTGCAAAGTCTGCGTAAGGATCCTCGTATTCGTGGTATCAAGGAGAAGGACCAATACTGGCTGGCAACCCTCCTTGATCCACGTTACAAGGGTAAGGTTGCGGACCTTATCTTGCCATCGCAGAGGGAGCAGAGGATGAAACATCTTCGGGAGGCCTTGCAGAAAGGTCTGTGCAACGCGTTCCCAGAGACTGGGAGGTTACAAACTCCTGTTTCTGGACAACGTGTTGCTGAGGCTTCGGTCAGTCAAAGAAGGAGCGGTGGAGAAGGTGGCCGTCTGACCGATGCGTTCAGACAATTTTTTGGTCCGCAGCCCCAAGGTATGATCGGTTCCAGCAACCATCGCCAGCGTCTGTTTTACATGGTGCAGGAATACCTAGGGGCAAGATCAGACTTGGACACCTTTCCCACCGAAAATCCTCTGGGTTACTGGGTCTTGAGGATGGATCACTGGCCAGAGCTTGCACAGTATGCAATTGAGCTACTGGCCTGTCCTGCATCCAGCGTTCTTTCGGAACGCACATTCAGTGCTGCTGGAGGCGTGGTAACTGATCACAGGGTGCGTCTGTCCACTGACTCGGTCGATCGACTGACCTTCATAAAAATGAATGAGTCTTGGATCACCACCAGCTACCAAGCACCTGATGCTGATGTAACCGAATAATTTTTTTTTGAAATCTCAGATCCCTTCAAAGACTGCCTATGCTGATGCTGAGTGACTATCCCTGAGTAATTATCCTCTTCCTCCTCAATCATCACGCTGATAGCTTGTAAGAACATTTTTGGTTCTGGGTGCCACCACCAGTGCCTAAGGCACAATTTTTCAGCCCCTGTTTAACAGGGGCGTGTAATTACGATTTTTGATGTAATACTTTGCAGCAGGGCTCGTTCCTGCATTCCAACTAGAGTGTCTGTGAGGGGTTGCAGTGTTGTGGCACCAGCACCAGTGCCTAAGGCCCAATTTTTCAGCCCTTGTTTAACAGGGGCGTGTAATTACAATTTTTGATGCAATACTTTGCAGCAGGGCTCGTTCCTGCATTCCAACTAGAGTGTCTGTGAGGGGTTGCAGTGTTGTGGCACCAGCACCAGTGCCTAAGGCCTAATTTTTCAGCTCCTGTTCAACAGGGGCATGTAATTACAATTCTTGATCTAATATTTCACAGCAGAGCCCTGTGAGGGCTTACAGTGTTGTGGCCACAGCAACACCTAAGGCCCAAATTTCTGCTGAGTATATAGGGCAGGACCCTACTTTCAAACAACTAACTTACAAACGACTCCTACTTGCAAACGGAAGGAGACAACAGGAAATGAAATCTACCCCTAGGAAGGGAAATTCTCTCCTGTAAGAGTTAATATGGGAAAAACATTTCTCCTTTCCACTGATGCTTTCCAATCCATTGGGACAAAAAGTGAGGTGAAATCTTCTGAAGAGGAGGAAAGACAGCAAAACAAATGTCACAGGGGTGATAACCCTTCCCTATGTTTTCCAAAAAGCTTAAAAAAGATTTTTTGGCTGGAGCTAAACACGTTAAAAATGTACCCGTTCAAAATTACAAAGAGATTCTACTTAACAACAAACCTACAGCCTGTATACTGCTGTTCAGAGTATATAGGGCCTGGTGGCCCCACACCTTTCCTTATTTTAATTTGGGTGCGGGGTTCCCCTTAATATCCATACAAGACCCAAAGGGCCTGGTAATGGACTGGGGGGTACCCATGCCGTTTGTCTCACTGATTTTCATCCATATTGCCAGGACCCGACATTACATTAAACCCGCAAGCAGTTTTAAATGAGATTTTTTCCTTTAAAAATGAGATTTGGTGCAGGGACTGTTCTAAACACGGGAAACACGCGTCACTTTACAGGCATACTATAGACACCCCTCAGGTACGATATTTAAAGGAATATTTCACTTTTTTTTTTTTTACTTTAAGCATCATTAAAATCACTGCTCCCGAAAAAACGGCCGTTTTTAAAAGTTTTTTTTGCATTGATACATGTCCCCTGGGGTAGGACCCGGGTCCCCAAACCCTTTTTAGGACAATACCATGCAAATTAGCTTTTAAAATGAGCACTTTTGATTTCGAACGTTCGAGTCCCATAGACGTCAATGGGGTTCTAACGTTCGTGCGAACTTTCGGTCCGTTCGCAGGTTCTGGTGCGAACCGAACCGGGGGGTGTTCGGCTCATCCCTATTCATTACCAAATGCGGTAGCCCCGAGCCACACTCGAGATTGCATGGCAGGATCTAGGCAAAGTTACTTACCTTGTCTCCAGGATCCTGCGATGTCTTCCCGCTGTGTCCTCTATTAGAGTGCCGAGCTCCATTCCCTTCAAGCGTAGTGATGCACGGGGCAGAGCCCGGCGCCAAATTCAAAAAGTGAAAAAAACATAATACATACAGTACACTGTAATCTTACAGATTACATTACTTTATCAAATAATTTCACCTCCAGGCCTGGACTGGGACAAAAATGTGGCCCTGGACTTCATCCAGACCGGCCCAGGGCACAACACATCAGGGCACGGTACAGCAGGGCACAGCACATCAGGGTACAGGGCACAGCACATCAGGGTACAGAGCCCAGCACATCAGGGCACAAGGCACATCAGGGTACACCACATCAGGGTACAGCACATCAGGGTACAGCACACCAGGCCACATCAGGGTACAGCACATCAGGGTACAGAGCCCAGTACATCAGCATACAGGGCACAACATATCAGGGTACAGAGCCCAGTACATCAGGGTACAGGGAACAGCACATCAAGGTACAGCACATCAGGGTACAGAGCCCAGCACATCAGCTAATAGGGCACAACACATCAGGGTACATCACATCAGGGTACAGGGCACAGCACATCAGGGTATAGCACATCAGGACACAGCACATCAGGGCACAGATCATCAGGGCACACGACATTGAGGCACAGCACACCGGGGCACAGGACATCAGGGCACGGGGCACATCAGGGCAAAGCACATCGGGGGACAAGGCACATCGGGGCATAGGACATCGGGGCACATGGCACATCAGGGCACATGATGGGGCACATTATGGGGCACATCAGGGCACATAGCACATCAGGGCATGGGGCACATCAGGCCACATGGCACATCAGGGCACAGGGCACATCAGGACACAGGGCACATCAGGGCACATGGCACATCAGGGCACATCAGGGCACATGATGGGGCACATGGCACATTATGGGGCACATCAGGGCACATAGCACATCAGGGCATGGGGCACATCAGGGCACATAGCACATCAGGGCACGGGGCACATCAGGGCACATAGCACATCAGGGCATGGGGCACATCAGGGCACATGGCACATCAGGGCACGGGGCACATCAGGGCACATAGCACATCAGGGCATGGGGCACATAGCACATCAGGGCACATGGAACATCAGGGCATGGGGCACATGGCACATCAGGGCTCGGGGCACATCAGGGCACATGGGGCACATGGCACATCAGGGCACATGATGGGGCACATTATGGGGCACATCAGGGCACATAGCACATCAGGGCATGGGGCACATCAGGCCACATGGCACATCAGGGCACAGGGCACATCAGGGCACATGGCACATCAGGGCACATTATGGCACATCAGGGCACATGATGGGGCACATCAGGGCACATAGCACATTAGGGCACATCAGGCTACATGGCACATTAGGGCACGTGGCACATGGCACATCAGGGCACGGGGCACATCAGGGCTCGGGGCACATCAGGGCACATGATGGGGCACATAGCACATCAGGGCACATGATGGGGCACATAGCACATCAGGGCACATGATGGGGCACATAGCACATCAGGGTACATGATGGGGCACATAGCACATCAGGGCACATGATGGGGCACATGACACATTAGAGCACGGGGCACATTATGTGGCACATCATCAGGGTACATTGTGGGGCACATGGCACATTATGGGATATTACTAGCCAGAGTAGCACAGGGAGCTTCTGTAGTAGTAAGTTCTCTCTCTCTCGTGTCATCACGTTGTTCCCCAGCGGCTACTCCTCTCTTCTTGTCTATATCAGATGATCTTACAAGCCAATTGGTATAGACGAGAAGAGAGGAGGGGCCGCCGGGGAACAGCGTGATGACACGAGAGAGAGAACTTACTACTACAGAAGCTCCCTGCGCTACTCTGCATGCTGGCTAATCTCAATGTACCCGTCAGGCGCCAGCTGTTGGCGGTTGACGGGTAGATCGCCGCGCACCGCAGATGCGGCTGAAAGTGAAACTGGCCCACACTGAGCCATCGGCCCACCGGGAATCTCCCGGTAGTCCTGATGGCCAGTCCATCCCTGTTCACCTCCCTTTTGTCCTTATTGCTTTGTCCAGTGCCCTGCATGCAGTTTTATATTATATATACTGTTCTTTCTGCCTGGAAACTTGAGAGTGTCCATAGCAACCAAAAAGTGTCCCTTTCCGGCAAAAGCGGTTTTAGATCAGAAAACAGCGATAGTAAATTAGAACACTTGCATAATTGAGCGATAGTGAATCATGGGGAAATTTGTCATCAGACACTGAAAGTAACGACAGCGACAATTCTGCAAATGAGCAAATGTCAGTGTTTTTGATTTGTTTACATTATTGAACACATTTTATTATTATTGTAGTATTTGTTATAGTTATTATATATTATAATTTATGATTTTGTGTTTCAAACTCTATCATACCCGGGATGTCTACTAGACTTTTGTTTGGACAGATTTAAGCGAGTTATTCCTAAGAATTACAGGCCTACAATATAAAACGCCAAATTTCCATGCTTAACAATGTACCACCTTGAGACAAAAAAATCTGACATAATTATACCGCCAGGGAGGTTAAAGCAGTAGTAAACCACTGTGTGTTTCTTTGTTTGCATCGCATGCTAGCACATTATGTGAAACTTACCTTAGAACAAAGCCCTTCCAGCGGCGAGCTGTCACCGCTGAGAAGGCTTCCATCTTCACCTGTCTTCCTTCTGGGTTCGCAGACTCTGGCTGTGTGAGTGGCCACAGCCGCAATGATGTCACTCCCACGCATGCATGCAGGAGCCGCAGTTTATGGCACAGGACTCTGATGGAATGGCCCGGGTGGCCGTTCCTTCAGAGCGCATGCGCTGGTGACGTAACTGGCAGCATGTACAGTAAATATCTCCTAAACAGTGCATGTTTAGGAGATTTTTACAGTACCTATAGGTAAGCCTTATTATAGGTTTACCTATGGGTATACATTATGCATAGGCGTTTATTCCCAATTTAAAGCAGAGCCTGGGGAAAAAAGTCACCAGCTCAAATACTGTTAATATAAGGACACTTACCTGTCCAGGCAGCCCGCAATGTCGGTACCCCAAGCCGATCCGTCCATCTGCTTCGGGTGCAGGTGCCAGCATTGCAAGTAAGGGAAACTGGCAGTGAAGTCTTCAGGCTTTACAGACGGTTTCCTACTGCGCATGCTCGAGTCATGTGGCGCTTTCTGAATGGTCCCTTCGTCTTGCGGGACACACAAAGGGCCCAGAAGGCAGCAAGGGGAAAGAGGAGGGCTGGATTGAATTGTGGAAGTGATGTACCTCACCGCAGCGACATAGAATGGAAGTACGGAAGAAAAAATGCAGAAATAGAAACAAAAAGAAAAAAAATCTAAAAAACGAGAGGTGGCGTGGTCAATTGTTTGAGACTGAGTTGTCTTTTTGCCTGGAACTCTGCTTTAATGTTATCATGCAGGTTTTATATAGCACCAACAGTTTGCTTAACACAGTCATTTATCTATATACTGTAAGGAAAGGGGCTGGGGTAGCAGTGACATCATTGCTCAAATATGGCCAGTGACCATATTTGGGCAATGATGTCACTGCTATACCCACCCCTTTGCTTACACGCTCAGAGGTGTGATGGTGGTGAAGATGGAAGTTGATAGAGATGCAGCAGGTGCTTCCTTAGGAACCATTGACAGTGGATAGCTGTCATCTATAGAAGCAGTAAGTTGAGGTCAACTTTACCTGAACAGAAGAGAAATTATTAAAGCCTCAAGTTTTTTTGAGTATGATGCTGAAACCTTGGCACACCTACTTTTGGGCAGTTTCTCCCATTCTTCTTTGCAGGACCTCTCAAGATCCATCAGGTTGGATGGGGAGCGTCAGTGCACAGCCATTTTCAAATATCTCCAGAGATGTTCAATCTGGTTCAAGCCTGGGCTCTGGCTGGGCCACTTAAGGACATTCACAGAGTTGTCCCGCAGCCATTCCTTTGTTATCTTAGCTGTGTGCTTAGGGTCGTTGTCTTGTTGGAAGATGAACCTTCGTCCAGTCAGGGGTCCAGAGCGCTCAGATCAGGTTTTCATCAAGGATGTCTCTGTACATTGCTGCATTCATCTTTCCCTTGATCCTGACTAATCTCCCAGTTCCTGCCGCTAAAAAACATCCCCACAACATGTGGGATGGTATTGCCCAGGTGATGAGCAGTGCCTGGTTTCCTCCAGATATAAAGCGTGCCTTTCAGGCCAATGAGCTCAATCTTTGTTTCATCAGACCAGAGACTTTTGTTTCTTGTGGTCTGAGAGTCCTTCAGGTGCCTATTGGCAAACTCCAGGCAGGCTGTCATGTGCCTTTTTACTGAGGAGTGGCTTCTGTCTGGCCACTCTACCATACAGCCTGATTGGTGGAGTGTTGCAGAGATAGTTATTCTTCTGGAAGGTTCTCCTCTCTCCACAGAGAGAAACGCTGGAGATCTGTCATAGTGACCATCGGGTTCTTGGTCACCTCCCTGACTAAGGTCCTTCTCCCCTGATCGCTCAGTTTGGCTGAGTGGCCCGCTCTAGGAAGAGTCCCAGTAGTTCCAAACTTCTTGCATTTACAGATGATGGAGGACAATGTGCTCATTGGGACCTTCAATGCTTCAAAATTTTTCTGTACCATTCCCCAGATCTGTACTTCTACAATCCTGTCTCAAAGGTCTACAGACAATTCCTTGGACTTCATGGCTTGGTTTGCTCTGACATGCACTGATCACTGTGGGACCTTATATAGACAGGTGTGTGCCTTTCCAAATCATGTCCAATCAACTGAATTTACCACAAGTGGACTCCAATCAAGTTGTAGAAACATCTCAAGGATGATCAGTGGAAACGATGCACCTGAGCTCAATTTTGAGTGTCATGGCAAAGGCTGTGAATACAAACTTCTTTCATGTTGTCATCATGGGGTATTGTTTGTAGAATTTTGAGGAAAATAATGAATTTAATTCATTTTGGAATAAGGCTGTAACATAACAAAATGTGGAAAAAGTACTTTCTGGATGCACTGTATATGTAGAAACTACAGTAAGTCAGCCAATAATGCTATTGCCCACCTTCTGCGGTGAATCCTTGATAGCTTTTTCTATCCCAGAGAAAGATATACCAAGTCAACTGAAAAACAAAAGCACACTGGATTGTACATAAAATCATTTAGTAAACCATACATTAAAAATAAAAAGGCAGTTAAAGTAGAACTAACACTGCCAATTAAAAATATGCACTGCAACGCCTAATTATAATTGCATCTGCCATTTGTTTTCTCTTAGTCCCATGGTAAACTTACACAAACACCTGCTGAGCCTACCAGTGAAGTCCACCTCATGCAGCCTCCTGTGATGCTGTAGCAACCACGCTGCATTGCTCCTGATTTCAGAGCAGGGTTGCCACTCTTATGTAGGCCATGCTTATTTGCACTACACTGGAATGAAAGAATGTTGCAGGGGGTGTGGCTATCAGACTTATCAATGCTGATCTATACCTAGGCCTGTCCACTGCTTTCTGGATTGATAGCACTATCTCTTTTGCTGAAACACTGTGACCTGCAGTGTCTAGTAGGGGTTGCATGTGAGACACAAATTAAAGAAATATTGGCTCATTTACCCATTGACCTAGCCGCCTGACAAGTCGCCTCCCGTTCTGTACTACGGAACCGTTCTAATAGGAGCGACGCAAGTCGCTCCGACTTAGAAAAAGGTTCCTGTACTACTTTGGGGGCGACTTGAGGCGACTTGCATAGACTTCTATACAGAAGTCGTTTTGCAAGTCGCCGTGGAAGTCGTGTGCAGGTCGCCTCGGTGAGGCGACCTGCAAGTCGTGCCGCCCCTGTGTGAATTTATACCCTTATTTATAAATGTTTATAAATGTATATTTATGTTTATAAATGTTTATAAATATATATTTATAAATGTTACATAAAAACTGTCCCTAAGTCTGGATGTGCATAGTTCATTTAAAGGGAAATTAACCCTGGAAGCTGTGCTCAAAAAAAGCTAGGCATAAAACTAGTCCCCAATATTGTCTGTAATCTCCCTATAGCCAGTTTTAAGACCAGATCAACCCATTCCAAAGGCAAGGATGGGAAGCTGTGCGCACCCTGATGGGTGGAGAATGGAACAGGGTTCTGGATTGATAGCACTACCTCTTTCGCTGAAACACTGTGACCTGCAGTGTCTGGTAGGGGTTGCATGTGAGACACAAATGAAAGAAAATTTGGCTCATTTAGAGGACATAAATTATTATTTTTTGTTTACTTTATTTACTTTATGAGCCTTTTGCAGTCCATAGTAACCAGATTTGGTACTTGTTTAGAATTTCATACGGGAGGCTTAAAGTGGTTGTTAAGTCACTGTGCCTAATTACTACAATCTTCTCTGTTATAGGAAGCTAAGTTGTACAGTGTCTTTCTTTTTTTTTTTAAATTATGCAGCTCAATAACTTATTTCAGAGTGCTGGTGTGCGGTAACGTGAACTCCTATCGCTCTCAGGCCCCAAACTGAAGACTACAGTGGGAGGGGCTGAGATTCCCTTCTGATGTCAGCTGGGAGGAGAGGAGGAGAGCAGCGGGAGGTCATGTGACCACACAGCAGTGCTCTGAAATAAGGTATTGAGCTGCACCGACTGTTACCGACTTTGGCCTGTTCTCGACTCTCCCTGTCTGCTTGTTACCCTGACCCTTGGCGTGTTATGTTTGTCCTTGTCTGCTAGTCGCCCTGACCCTTGGCTTACCCCTTACTTCCCTGTCATTCTAGCCTGCTGCCTCCTTCCTCTTCTTTTGTAGTCTACGGTGAACGTGAGCTGTGAGACCCTGGGGGCCGCGACCTGGAGCCAGACTGCAGCGCAGTCCATCCTCACCATTAGAGGCTCTGGTGAACACCCGCTGGCTCTTAGACTCCACGTCCTGGGTAATCTATGCTCTAGCTCCCACTGGGATCCATGTTAGTTATTCTGTAGACCTGCTTCCTGAACCTTCCAGGGTTCAATCCGCAGCAGTCAGTCCTAGGGTCCACTACCTTAGCAGTGCACTTCTGACTCCTACAGAGTGCATCTGTCACCTGGTCCCAGGTGACCTGACATCCACCACACATAGCGTTTTGCTTTTAGGGCAAAAAGTGCAAACAGGACTTCTTTCACCAATGGCTTTCTTCTCGCCACTCTTCCATAAAGGCCAGATTTGTGGAGTGCATGACTAAGAGTTGTCTTGTGGACAGATTCTCCCAGAGTTACCATGGGCCTCTTGGCTGCTTCTCTGAATAATACTCTCCTTGCCTGGCCTGTCAGTTTAGGTGGACGGCCATATCTTGGTAGGTTTGCAGTTTTGCCACAATCTTTCCATTTTCAGATGATGGATTGAACAGTGCTTTGTGAGATGTTCAAAGCTTGGGATAGTTTCTTAAAACCTAACCCGGCTTTAACCTTCTCCACAACTTTATCCCTGACCTGTCTGGTGTGTTCCTTGGCCTTCATGATGCTGTTTGTTCAATAAGGTCTCTCTAACAAACCTCTGAGGGCTTCACAGAACAGCTGTATTTATACTGAGATTAAATTACACACAGGTGGACTCTATTTACCAATTAGGTGACATCTGAGGGCAATTGGTTCCACTAGATTTTAGTTAGGGTTTTCAGAGTAAAGGGGCTGAATACACTTTTCAAATATTTATTTGTAAAAAAAAAAAAAAATGAAAACCATTTATCAGCATCCTCTGCCTGCATGCAGAGCGCGACGTTCTCTACATCATTGAGCCACGTCTCCCTTAGTTAGGGGGTGGGGTAAATACTGGACTGATGGCGGCTGTGCCTGCGTTCCACGCGGGCGTAGGACGCTGCGGAGTGTGACCTTCTTTATGTCACAGGAATGGGCCGCCCATATCCACTCACTCCCTGCATAGGATCCGTGATTGATTTCTGAGATGGGATTAAATATTCCCCTTCTTATTTTATTCAGGAATACTTTCTTTCTTTTTAAATACATAAGGAGTCGTACAAATGGTATTTATGTGTAAAATTGAGATATATATTACTACTCATTATAAAGATAGGAGTGCTGGAACGCACACTACACATTGGAAAAGAGGCTTGGAACGCACGCTGGTCCGCCATTTTGACGATACCTGGAAGTGCATTCAACTAACGAATACGAGCTGGATTCTCATTATGGGGGGTCACAGTACCTTTAAAAAGGGGTTGGCAGCAGTGGTAGGGTACCCCAGATGAAGTCTGATTAGACAAAATGCGTCGGGAGACTCCACTGCCTGCCACAATTTTATTATAAGCGCTTTTTTATCGTGGAAAATGTAAGTGTTCTACTTTTTTAATAAATTGGTTATACCAAACGTTATTACACTATATGGTCCCCTTTTTTTCTTTATGGGTTATTCTCACCGAGACCAAGTTAAGAAGTTGGGGAGTCCTTAGTGAAAGTTCTTGATGCTACCCGGATTACATCATTGTCTGGCTGAACCATCCTATTCCATTGCCGGTTGGCAACATAAGCCTTATCGACTCATTAAGCATATGCTTGTATGAGTCCAACTTATCTGGTAAGCGTGCACTGCTTCCATGTGCGGGATACACCATATTTTTTCGTGGTCTTACCAGCTACTCACACGGTGAACGGAACCATTATATTTACAATAAGGGACTTTTCTCCACCACTTGTTTTACATTTAACAGATATCTGTTGGAGTATCTCACACTTGATGTTACATGGAGTGTGTGACATATGCATTTATGTGTCTTTAATGTTTATGTTGTATGCAATATTACAACTGTACATTCTTTCATTATAAGTAGCGCTACACTTTTTATGTACCTATTTATTTTACAAATTTCCTGTTTTGTAGTGTGAGCTGCTATTTAGATTGAGTAAGCGCAGGTTTTTTGGTTTTTGTAAGTACTGTTATATGAGAGATGCGCTCTCCTCGTAGTGCCGTGCTGAGGAGGCATCCAGCATTCATGAGCACTGAGAGGCATTGATGGGCACTGATAGGTGGCACTTATAGGCAGTGCTGATAGGCGGCATTTATGAGCACTGATAGGCAGCAATGATGGGCACTGAGAGGCGGCATTGATGGGCATTGATAGGTGGCACTGGTAGGTGGCATTGATGAGCAATGGTCTGTGGCACGGATAGGCGGTGCGGCACTGATGGGCATTGATGAGCACTGATAGGCGGCATTTTTGAGCACTGATAGGTGACAATAATGGGCACTGAGGCAGCATTGATGGGCACTAATAGGTGGCACTGATAGGCGGAATTGATGGGCACTGATAGGCGGCACTGATGGGCATTGAGCACTGATAAGCAGCACTGATAGGCGGCACTGATGGACGCTGATAGGCGGCATTGATGGGCACTGATAGGCAGCACTGGGCACTGGTAGGCAGCATTGATGGGCACTGATAGGCAGCACTGGGCACTGGTAGGCAGCCTTGATGGGCACTGATAGATGGTACTGATAGGTAGCATTGATGAGCACTGATCGGGCGGCACTGAAATGCAGCACTGGTCGGCGGCACTGATAGGCAGCGTTGATGGACACTAATAGGTGGCACTGATGAGCACTGATAGGTGACACTGATAGGCAGCACTGATTATCAGTGTAAACAATTTACTGACATTCTTGGCAGTTAACGTCTGTCCTTTCCTTACTCAGACACAGCGTGGGAGGAAAGGGCTGCGGATAACCAGCAAGTCTGTTTACATGTGATCAGCTAATCACATGGTAAAGGGCCGCCGTGATTGCGCTGGATGCACATCCCAGGGGGCATACGGGAGGCAGAGTTCTGGGAGGATATCCATGGAAACCCTCCCAAAATTGGAAGCTCGGGGGTCGGATGGAATAGGGGGTCAGGGGGGCCATCATGGTTTCTTGCACCGGGGCCCTAAAGGTTCTAGTTATGCCCCTGGACCAGGGGCAGTAAGGGTGGAGATGAAAGAGCTCTTGCACACGTAGGACACCCAACATTAGAGGTGATTTATTCTTCTCCCTCAGATTCTCTCCGTCATCAAACTAGCATGAGTGCTGGGGCAAACAAGGACGTCCGTAGGTGTCCCATGTCATCCTCCCTATCAGCTTATGATGTCATCAGTTGTTAGGAAGCTGGCAGCTGGCCCACACGGTGCCCAAGGTTGTAATGGTGCACAGTATAAACCCGTGGCTTTGTCCAAAAATGCAAGCTTGATCTACCTGCTGCCGGCTTATTGACAATTTTTGATATGTTTGGGCAATTTGGAGTAATTTTTAGACATTTTGCTAAGGCACCCCTGAAGAACCCAAAAGGCACCCCACCCTGGTTGAAGAAGACTGAGCTAGAGGATAGTAGATGTCCCCCAGCCAGGGAATGAGATGGGCTGTATCTGACTTGCTGCTTCCTAATCTACACTGTGAGAAGCTCAGTGAAATCAGAGTAAGCAATTTCAGTACAGGAGAGGAGCTTTAAGTGATTTTATGCATGATATTGTGCACTTTTGTTTTTTTTGTTTTTTTTTCAGATGATCCACTGCAAGCATGACCTTTATTTGTGGCAAGCCAAATAATGTTTTACAAAAACAGCCTCATCCTGAGCTTTTTAGGTTTCTAGCATATTTTTTGGTAAATCAGCATGTTTTTAGCATCCTTCTCTATAAGCAGTGCATCAAAGGGTGCTGAGAACCTCGAATTGTGCATCTTGACTGGTATAGCTGCAGGATTTTTTGCTGAAAGAAGATTGCAGTGAGTAGCGTGATAGCGATATTACTCCAAGGAACGGGTGCCTCCATAAAGAGAAAAAGAGGACATGGGGCCACACGATGAGACTGGAAGAGAAGTGGTTTAACCTTAAGCTGAGTGGGGGGGGGTTTCAGTGTCAGGGCAGTAAGGATGTGGAACTCTCTTCCACAATCGGTGGTGTCGGCAGAAGGTATGGATAGTTTTCAAAGACTCTTGGACATGCATCTCATGCAAAACAATATACAGGGATATGGGAAATTATTTTCTACACACACACAGACCAACACAGGTTGAACTGGATTGACTATTGTCTTTATTCAACCCTTTATTCAACTATGTACCAACTATATGGTTTCAAAAAGTTTATATGTTTTTAGACATTGTTCACACAAGCAAAGAAACCAATATAGCATGAATGGGCCATTTTTGCAGCACCTGTAACTTCCAGTTGCTGCATGCAGGTAGCCCATTGAAGTCTATTAGGGTGGAGCAGCTGCATGGATACATTGTTTGAGTTCCGGGCCGTGACATCAGAACAAGCGGCTGTGTCCATACAGCTGCTATAGTATGTCCTAATAGACTTCAATGAGCTGCCTGCATGCAGCACCTGGAAGTTACAGACCCTACAGAAAAGGGCCTTTTGACGCTATGCGGGCATCATCGCTGATGTGAACAAGGCCCTAAACCTCTTTTTATACAGTCTGATTGTATGTGTATTGGTTCAGCTTCAAAAGAAGAACAAAATTAAAGGCAATTCATGCAGCAGAATCCGTTTGAGGGCTTTCTGCCTACTTTGCTGCTTGGGAACCATTTCCCTTACCCCTACTGAAACTATCTGCAACAAAAGTCACTAAGAATGCTGTTTAGTTGTATGGCCAGTTCAGAACTCTAGGTCCTCAGTCTTTTAGCCTCTAAGTCTGGCCTTTGCCACCAATGACATCAATTGAGATGACTGCCTGAGAAGGCACTTGAGTAGGCACAGTGAGGGTCAGCACTAATGCTGGCGTGCAGCAACGCTGAACCTAGTAAAACAACAATCTCAGCATTACTGATCTCCCTGTTCAGCACTGCGCCTGGGTGACACTCTGTCCAGTGATGCTGAGCCTGTACTTTTTACAGGCTATCATCACTGAGCTGATTGTGTGTGTGTGTGTGCGCACGCAAGGGCATCTCTGCTCAGGGGTGGCAAAAATGCCTGCCCCTGCTGCATCTGCTGTTGCCACAGGCCCTGCTCACAATATACAGTATGTGCCTCTTAGCCAGAGTTTCTGTCATTTCATCCAGGTAGATGCGTGCACCCCCCCCCCCCCCCCAGTGTATCTTTCCCTCACTTCTAAGCTGCCACAGTAGCACCACCCTCGACAGGACCCCCAGTCGGAGTGAAGTCTTTTCTGGGACAAGCACACCAATCCATGGTACTAGAGCAGTGGTGATCAATTTTATTGGATATAGGTAGCCTGAGCCAATCCTGATGCTAGCAACAGAAACAATGAAACAACTTGTTTACATCGTAATTTGTTGCAGCTATCACAAAAAACTTGTAGGCACAGCAGTTTAGTGGTTATGCCTTGCAGTAATAGGGTCCTTAATTTAAATCTTGGCCAGAACATTATCTGCATGGGGTTTACATATTCTTCCTATGTTTACATGGGTTTCCTCTGGATACTCTGGGTTCCTCCAACATTCAAAAAAAAAAATGGTAGGTTATTTGGCTCCTTTCTAACTTGGTCATAGTAATTGTGTACAAATTGGCTATGCATGTAGGTTATCACATTCTGCACACCAAACTTTAGTGTGTGCAAATGTGCAAATGGAGAGGGTTAAAAAATTCTATGGAAAAAACTTTCATGTGTATCAAATATGGTACCTAGGTACTTAGAGAGTTGGTCCATAGACTGAACGTATGTGTGTGTGTGTGTATATGTGTATATATATATGTGTATATATGTATATATATATATGTGTGTGTGTGTGTGTGTGTGTATATATATATATATATATATATATATATATATATATATAAAAAGATAAAAAGGTGGATTGCACCAGTAGGTAAACATGGTTGCAAGTAACCAGATGGATCCCAAAAAACACCACATTTATCAATATATAATGCAAAGGGGTTAAGGACTGACCTGCACCATGCAATAGAAATGGTGGTATGAATGCTTAGTAAGTTCTTCCTTATTCATAGTCTGATTAACAACTTGTAAACCCTATGTCTCCCTTCATTAGTTTTTTTTTCATGGATTTTCTTACATTTTTGGAAAAGCTGACTCATTTTTTTATTATAAACAATCTCCCAACAGTGGTGGAAAGCAAAAAAAAAAAACAGCTTTGGCTGCCATACTCACCACCTCTATAGCACTGTCCCCCACTGTAATTCAGTGTAATTCCTCCACTAGATCTCCTCATTCTTCCAGATTAAAGGATGCTGGTCAGCATTCAGTCTAAAAGACAAAGGACAAACTGTGAGTGCAGAATGTCATGAACCCGTTCAGTGAGGAGGCATCCCCATGACGCCCTGCACTCATTTATGGTGTAATGATGTAGAGAGAGATGCTGACCTGATGCATCATTGATGATTTGCCAGGAGAAGATCTCAAGTAGGACCATGCATATAACCTGACTAGTCCGAAAAAAAGCAATACAAAAATAAATACAGTGGGGTCCTCCAGGGGGGATCAATGAGGGGGTGATACAGGTGAGCTTGGATTTGGGCTTCAAGTCTCAAGAACACAGGTATACCTTAATTAAACAAGAATTCAGCCTGAAAACACAATGTTAGATAATATTCCCACTTCATATCTTGCGCTCATATTTGTTCCATGGTTACATTACATATACATTACTGTATGGTGCAGAGTTTGCAGCCCTGCAGGTCACATCTATTATATGACGCACGATCCACAGAACCTTGCTATTATTATCGCTGGGCTACAGGCTTCTCTGTACTTACGTGACAGTTTTACATACAATGATTTTAATTGCCAATGTTTCCCTTACGTGTCAGGAACAAAAAATAAACTTTTTGATGACCTGTACTTTTGTTTTTTTTTTTATTGTCTTTGTTGTTCTCTTCTATTAAATAAAAAATATAGATATTAATTGTAATTATTGTGTTCTCTCTAATCAAGCCTTTCTTGTCTTTTCTATCCAGAACTGTCTCCAGATGTACTGTTGAAGGCTTTCTGTTTCACATACGTGTCATACAAAAGAATAATTCCTTTCATTTCCCACGTCACAGATGTGAAACATATTCCAAGGAGCAGAGATGCCAAAACTCTGACCTTTTCTGGAATGTGTCTGAGAATTATTGATTGAATGGTTCAAGGTAAAGGGAAAATTGTGTTCATGAACAAAACAGGACACACGGAGTGCATTGTGTCATATGGAAGAGTCTTTACCTTCATAACTGTTGAATTCTTAAAAAATATATTGTTATGCCATGTGGGATCAAGTACGTTCTAGCCCCTTGCTGACCTCCACATTTACACCTCTGGCTCATATTTTTCATAACCCTGATTTTCCTCCTGGTACATTAGGGCATTCAGGTGGTGGATGGACAAGGGCCTATATTGCATCACTTTTTCACTCATTGTGGTCCCCTTACTCTTTCCCATTGCTCCTCTGTCCTGGAGATGCCTCCAACAGAACGGTTCAGTTTTTATCAAATGGCTCATTTTTTGCGGTCAATGTGGCCCTAGGGGAAGCCTCCTGCTCTAACAGCATATGAGCAATGATGCATTAAAGATCAGGGTTCTAGAGGGGGTATTTCTATGTTATATGAGTCGCTGCTCACTCCACCTTAGAAACAACCATACATGCTGGCCTGGGAAAGGGACCTTGACTTCAAATTTCCTACAAAGGCATCCTGAATGTCTCTCTGATAGAAGCCAGTCTGAAAGTATTGACCAGATGGTATTTAGTCCCTACACGCCTGGCCAAGATTTATGGCACAGCCACCGCAGAATGCTTCAGGGGCTGCAATTTGCGAGGCTCCATGCTTCACATTTGGTGGGAGTGTCCAAAAATTAGGACCTTCTGGAATTGGGTGTTTTTGATGCTCCATAAAATAACGGGACTCTCTATTGAGCAACAACCTTATCTAGCCTTACTTAATGTCTTACCTTCGGGCTGGCCACGTCCACAGAAAGGCCTAATTTTCTTTATGTTGCTAGCGACTAAGATTGTTATAGCAGGATCATGGAAGACACCCTCAGTATTATTTAGGCGATTGAAACATAAAGTCTCTTGGATTATGGTACATGAAAAGATTGCAGGGATTGTTAACAATCACAGTAAGATGTTTGATCAGACCTCGCAACCTTGGGGGACCTATATACATGTACCTTTGTCCATGACTCCCACGGTGGTACAAAGGCGGGACCCACTTCCTATTACACAAACTCCCTCTCCAACCAAGGTCTCCTTGTGCTCTCCGTATTCTTATTTCTTCTGATTCTGTTTTTCCATCCTTTTTCTTTCCCTTCCTTTTCAATGGACCACTTATGTCCCGTTTCGACACTCATGATACTGTCTTCGATGCTGCGATATTAATGGTGACCAATGGTATTCTGTACCAATTAGGAATACCTTACAAATGACTTGTTATGTAACAGCAGTTATGTGCAGCGATACTGAGAGCCGCAGTCTGCGATCCCATGCATTTTTGGGTTCCAGTTAATGGTTCTTGGTATTAAAATTAGTCCATCTCTCATATGCCTGCATTGTTGTAACTATAATCTTTCGTGCTGGAAATATACTATGTGTGTGTTACTCTTGACAATGTGATATTATTGACATATGGCTGTTTTTTTTTCATGCCGACATAAATAAAAAATTTTGAAAGTAAAAAAAATATATTGTTATTTCTTCTAGCTGCTTTGGCTTAAAGCGGCTTCCATAGAAAAAAAATACTATATATATAGATATATATATATATATATATATATATATATATATATATATATATATATATATATATATATATATATATATATATATATATATATATATATGCATACTAGCACATCATGCCTTTACCTTGCAGGTCCTAACAAAAAAAAACGAACAGACAAGGGTTTACAACCACAACCAAGGGTATTATAAGATGCCAACTTGACTTTAGTAGAACTTTCCAGGGACAACTTCTTCTGTACAGACTATTTACACTGCTCAGCTCCTCCAGCACAACACTTGCTTGAAGCACTACAACTCCCAGGACCAACTGGCACACTGTTAGATGATCTAACAATAGGGCTCAGCCAGCTGTCCTCCTGTGGCTACTGATCCCAGCACCACCTCTTCAGGCACTGCTAGCCAACCTGGCTGCAGCTGCCCCTTTCTCTAGCCCTCCTGGCTTAGCTTCCACAGTCCTCCCAGACTGACTCTGTATCCATCTCAGACTGCTCTCACCCAGTCCTCTCAGGCTGCCTCTCAGTCCTCCTCCACTTTAACACTCACCAGCCCACCTGGCTGTCTTCTCCTTGGAGATCCCCCGGGCGTGCTCACTGGCTCCTGCTGTCCTCACACCTGCTCCCGTGCCACTGGACAGGATTCCTCCTTGGATTTTAGAGGATCCCTCCTGCACCCGAGCTCCCAGACCCAAGGTTACACCCCCCCTCAAAACTAGGGGGCTACCCTCAATGGTCTCCGACAGCCTACTAGCCTTCCATCTCCAATCCTCCACTCAAACTCTCCTGCCCAACTGAGCTTACCCAGAGTATTTGGGGGGGCAGCCAACCCATCTGTTGGAGATTGGTTAGGGCCCTCATGAATACTCCAGGCCGCTTATCCTAACCTCCCTCTCATTCTTCTGGAAGTTTCCAGCAAGTTCCAGGAGTGGGGGGGGGTACCAGACGTGCTGCATGATGAGTCATACCAGCCCTCCCTGGATCACTCACCCGACCCAGATTAAAAACACAGGCTTGGCTGCCAGCCAAGCCTAAACATTTTACCTACATTAACAAAAACCTAACACTACCTATTCTAACACACTAGAGGGTGCTGCAGTCCTCCCTGTGAAAAAATAAAACTAAGGCAGCCACCATATCCAAGGACTGGTAAACTACAATATATTACATAGTTGCTCTTGTTTTTAGATATCTTTAAACTTGTTATTAACTGTCTGCGACGTTTTAAATAGCAAAAAAAAAATGGGATCTCCGGCCAAAACTTTAATTTTTAGTTTTGGACAGAGCTGGGAAGGCATAGACTTCTTCTTATTATTTGGAAGATGCAGAGAAAAGAGCTCGGTTCTGCGAATGCACAAAAGTCACATCATTAGTTACTTCCCAGTGGCAGGCCTGGAAGAAAAATGTCAGTGGCTGTTGATGGAGCGATTAGGGGGAGCACACTAAGGCTCCACTCTCATTAGCACGAATGGGGACTTGCGAAGTCGCAGGACAAGTCGAAAACCATGTAAGTCAATGGCCACCGTTTTAAGTAACCTTCAGTGGATTTAGTATGCTTTATAAAAATGAATGTAATAATGTACAATAGTCATAGCAAATTATCAACCAATTTTATTTCAGATATGTAATGGGAAGGCCAGCTGTTTCCCTCCCACCACTCTGCTCTCTGTATAGGCTATGTGCAGCAAAGATGATGTCATTGCTACTTTTACAAGGCAATATCTAGGTTTGCAAAGACATCTAGTGCATACAAAGTGGATTAATATCCTTTTTTGGCTTTTGAGGAATACTGTATATTTCAATAAAAATGTTTGTGCCTGGAGTACAGCTTTAACCACTTGTAGACCACCCGCTGTCATTATATGGACGCTGTTTGAAGTGGAATACCGTTGTTATGACAGCAGATAGCTGCCATAACCCCGGTATACTCATTGATGGCGGACAGTCTTCTTTCAGATAAAAGTGGTCTCTGCAGCAGATTCGCCGTTAGATCTCTTTTATAGAGGAGCGGGAGAGGGCCTCCCCCTCCCGCTGCGCTCCGGTCGTCTCCGCCGCTTACCGGACCCATCGAACCCATCGGCAGAGACGATCGCGTCCACTCCCCTCAACAGCCTGGAGCCAAGTGAGGGAAAGTTGGCCCCCACTCGGCTCCATGCCATTGGATAGTGAAAACGACGCCAAACATCACTTCCGCCCAATGGTCTTAAGGGGGAATTTTTTTTTTTTTTTTAAAAAGACATTTATTTATTTTATTATTTTATTTATTGCATTTAAGTGTAAATGTGAGATCTAAGGTCTTTTTGACCCCAGATGTTACATTTAAGAGGTCCTGTCATGCTTTTTTTCTATTACAGGGGATGTTTACATAACTTGTAATAGGAATAAAAGTGACCCAAAACATTTTTTTAAGAAGTGTAAAAGTAAAATAAATAAGAAAAATACATTTTTAAAGCGCCCCATCCGGCTGAGCTTGCGCTCAGAAGAGAACGCATATGTAAGTCGCACCCGCAAATGAAAATGATGTTCAAGCCACACATGTGAGATATCGCTGCGATCGTTAGAGCGAGAGCAATAATTCTAGCAATAGATTAGGTAGTAAATGTAGCCGCGCTAAACCAATAAATTCCAATTGATGAATATACACATAAATTGATAAAAAAAAAAAAATATATATATATATATATACAAAAATAAATATAAATAAATAAATAGTTGAAGACAGTCCATCAACCGCATGTGAATGTGAATGTCCTGGAAAATTTATCAGATGGCAAGCTAGGAATAGATTGCAGCTAATTACCCAGCCAAGGCCTTTATCCTAGACGCAATACAGGTATCAGCTCACGACTAGATTCCTTGCATCGAGGGGGCAAGGCACCAATCACCATTCATAGGATAAGAGGCCTTTGTATTCCAAAGGTCATTGACAACGGACCAAGCAGTTTACCCAAAAAGGAAAAAGGCTCACTCACCACAGTGTAAATCCAACTAAATACGTTTATTAAAAAGGGTAGTATTGCACTTACACACGGAGCAGGATATAAAGCATCAATCGTAAAAAAGCCAGCCAGCTAACGAACACCCGTCCTTCAGGGATCTAAACGCGATGACGTCATGGTGATTGGTGCCCTGATGGAATGGTGATTGGTGCCCTGCCCCCTCGATGCCAGGAATCTAGTCGTGACCTGATATCTGTATTGCCCCTTGGATAAAGGCCCTGGCTGGGTAATTAGCCGCAAGCTATTCCTAGCTTGCCATTTGGTAAGCACGCAGTCTATGGGGTGGTGGTGCACTAGTTTGTGTCGGTGCATGGGATTTGCTCCAAAGTCACTTACATTTTCCAGAACATTCACATTCACATGCGGTTGACGGACTGTCTTCAACTATATTCATCAATTGGAATTTATTGGCTTCATTTAATATCTAATCTTTCACTCTGTGTGTATCTCACGGCAGATCCGCTGCTTTCTAGGGTTATTATTTATTAATTCATTATTTATTCTTTTTTTTTTTTAGCGCTGTATTTTTTTCTTATATAATTCTAGCACTAGACCTCCTCCTGTAACTCAAAACTGGGAACCTGTAGAAATTTTTAAACGTTGCCTATGGAGATTTTAAAAGGGTCAACATTTGTCGCCATTCCACGAGCAGGCGCAATTTTGAAGTGTGTTATGTTGGGTATCAATTTACTCGGCGTAACATTATCTTTCACAATATAAAAAAAAAAAAATTGGGCTAACTTCACTGCTGTCTTATTTTTTTATTCAAAAACAGTGTATTTTTTCCAAAAAAATTGCGCTTGTATTGCCCCGTACACACGGTCGGACATTGATCGGACATTCCAACAACAAAATCCTAGGATTTTTTCAGACGGATGTTGGCTCAAACTTGTCTTGCATACACACGGTCACACAAAGTCGTCAGAAAATCCGATCATTCTGAACGCGGTGACGTAAAACACGTACGTCGGGACTATAAACGGGGCAGTAGCCAATAGCTTTCATCTCTTTATTTATTCTGAGCATGCGTGGCACTTTGTGCGTCGGATTTGTGTACACACCATCGGAAATTCTGACAACGGATTTTGTTGTCAGAAAATTTTATATCCTGCTCTTAAACTTTGTGTGTCGGAAAATCCGATGGAAAATGTGTGATGGAGCCCACACACGGTCGGAATTTCCGATAACAAGGTCCTATCACACATTTTCCGTCGGAAAATCCGACCGTGTGTACGGGGCATTAGACTGCTGCGCAAATACAGTGTGACATAAAGTATTGCAACGACCGCCATTTTATTCTCTGGGGGTTTGGGGGTTCTAAGTAATTTTCTAGCAAAAAAAATGATTTTGACTTGTAAAAACCAAGTCTGAAAAATAGGCCAGGTCCCTAGATAAGACTACTACTATACGTTTTTTTATTGGTTAGTACACCTCACCTTACCATAATGGATATGCTTTTAGTGTGACTTGGCTTTGTTGCTCAGGGTAATACGGACTTCCTTCCCCCACCTTTTTATAAGTTAGCCCTTTTGTGTGTATGTCCTCTGAATGCCCCAAGGAAAATCCATTTAATACATAGCCCTGCTCACAGTCACTCTAGGGTGGGTTTCTTCTTTCACAGTGGTGGATATTTCACTATTTGGATAATTTGCAAGTTAAAAGCGCAGCAATGGAATGCAGCTTCATACTTTCTTCCAGTGGTAACCACAACCCTCAAATCTGCTTTATGTCATGTGAGGCTTTAGAAGGGGAATAATCACTTTTCATGAAAGGCTCCATCAAGTGGGATTTCTGCTGGATGACATGGAAAACATCTCTGATTCCAACTCTCTCCCCTGACTGTTTTGTCTGTTTGATCCCATTAACTCCATCCCTGCCTAGGGCCAAAATGAACGGGGTCAGTGAAATCAGCCCTCAGCGAACTCTGTAGCTCTTCTCCCCTCCTCCTCCATTCAGCTGCTACTTCTTGATGACAGACTGCACTTAAAGCTGCAGAAATAGCCTAGGAAAACAAAAACACAATATAAAGGAGAACTGTGGCCCTAAAGTGCTAACATTCTGAGTTCATTTCTAAACGTCTGCACTGCCACTTACAGTAGCTTATACATTCTCTTTGTTTTTTTGAGTGCTACCTAGTGATGGGCCAACCTGTGTTCTCTGTGTCATCATCACTTTATGTTAAGATATGATCTGTCGCCAAAAAAAACTTACGGATACTTCATGTAAACGAAAACTCATAATGTGGGTTACTTTGACCACTTAACTACTTCAATACAGGGCATTTTCACCCCCTTCCTGCCCAGACCGATTTTTAGTTTTCAGCGCTGTCGCACTTTGAAATGACAATTGCGCGGTCATGCAACACTGCACCCAAATTAAATTTTTATGTTTTTTCCCCCACAAATAGAGCTTTCTTTTGGTGGTATTTGATCACCTCTGCGGTTTTTATTTTTTGCGCTATAAGCAAAAGAAGAGCAACAATTTTGAAAAAAAAAACACAATATTTTTCACTTTTTGCTATAATAAATATCCCAATTTAAAAAAAAAAAACACTTTTTTCCTCAGTTTAGGCCGATATGTATTCTTCTACATATTTTTGGAAAAAAAAAAATTGCAATAAGCGTATATTGATTGTTTTGCGCAAAAGTTATAGCGTCTACTAAATACGGGATAGATTTATGGCATTTTTATTTATTTATTTATTTATTTATTTTTTACTAGTAATGGCGGCGATCTGCGATTTTTAAAAATTTTTTCATGACTGTGACATTGCGACGGACATAACGGACACTTTTGACACATTTTTGGGACCATTCACATTTATACAGCGATCAGTGCTATAGAAAATGCACTGATTACTGTGTAAATGTGACTGGCAGGGAAGGGGTTGACACTAGGGGGCGATCGAGGGGTTAATTATGTTTCCTAGGGAGTGATTCTAACTGTAGGGGGAGGGGACTCACAAGGGGAGGAGACCGATCGGTGTTCCTCTGTACTGGGAACACACCATCGGTCTCCTCTCCTCTGAGTGGACGTGGATCTGTGTGTTTACACACATAGATCCACGGTCCTGCTGTGTTCACGGGCAATCGCGGGTACCCGGCGGACATTGCAGCCGCCGGGCACGTACACTGGGTCCCAAACAACGTGGCAGGCACGCCCGCCTAGACGGCCAGGAAGCCCAGGACGTCATATGACGCCTGCCCAGGATGGGAGATCCCATCTGCAGACGTCATATCACTATGGGCAGGTAATGAAGTGGTTAAGGACCGAGCCTCTTTCTGAGATTTGTTGTTTACTAGAAAATTACTTAGAACTCCCAAACATTATACATTTTTTTTTCTAACACCCTAGAGAATAAAATGGCTGTCGTTGCAATACTTTCTGTCACACTGTATTTGCACAGCGGTCTTACAAGCGCACTTTTTTTGGAATAAGTACACTTTTTAAAAAATAAGACAAAAGTAAAGTTAGCCCAATTTTTTTTTATATTGTGAAAGATAATGTTGCGCCAAGTAAATTGATACCCAACATGTCACGCTTCAAAATTGCGCCCGCTCATGGAATGGTGACAAACTTTTACCCTGTAAAATATCCATAGGCGACATTTAAAAAATTCTACAGGTTGCATGTTTAGAGTTACAGAGGAGGTCTAGGGCTAGAATTATTACTCTCGCTCTACCGATCGCATCGATACCTCACATGTGTGTTTTGAACACCGTTTTCATATGCGGCCGCTCTCACATATGCGTTCGCTTTATTTTACCTTTTATTTTTTATCTTTACACTGTTCTTTTTTTTTAGAAAAAAAGCATGACAGGACCTCTTACATATGAGATCTGGGGTCAAAAGACCCCAGATCTCATATTCACACTAAAATGCAATAAAAAAAAAAAAATTCATTTAAAAAAATACAAATAAAAATGGCCCGTTAAGAGGAGCGTTTTTACGCCGCTTCCGCCCTGCAATGATATGGAGACGGGTGGGGGCCATCTTCCCCTCACTCGTCTCCATGTCACACAAGGGACAACATCGGATCACCTGCACCGCTACCAACGGATCCGGTAAGCCGCGGAGGACAACGGAGCACGACAGGAGGGGGTGGCCCCTCTCCCGCTGCCGATAAAAGTGATCCTGCGGTGATCTCACGGCGAATTCGCTGCAGAGACCACTTTTATCTTGAAGCGGACCGCCCGCTGAAGAAGAGGATACTGGGGTTATGGCAGCTAGCTGCTACCATAACAACGATATTCCTCTTCAAATTAGCGACGTAAAACTGCTGCGGGCAGTCCATAAGTGGTTAAGGCCCCTTTCACACTTGTATGACTTGTCCCACGATTTTGTACTGCAAAATCTTATGACAAGTCATTCTCCACGATTTTCAATGACTACCATTCATATTGGCACAACTTTAAGTCGTGCCAACTTCAAAGTAGTCCTTGCACTACTTTGGTCCAACTTCCATGCAAGTTGATGTCCATAGACCTCAATGTTAAACCCTCAAGTAGCATGCAAATCGTACCTGAATAATATAGAGACGATTTCAGTATGACTTTGTAAGCACAAGCTGAGAATGGTTAATGCCAAAGTTGTGGCAAAGTCGTACAAAGTAGTACTGCTCCCAAATCGCGGCGAAATCGCAGTAAAGTCGCATCAAAATCGTGGCCGTGAAATCGCGGTAAAATCGCGCGCCTTTGAAGTCTTACAAGTGTGAAAGGGGCCTAAAGTAGAACTACAAGAAAAACTTTTTATTTTTATTTTGAATAGAGCAAGGGAGGGTTATAACCCCGGTCAGATTTTTTTTTTCGCCATCTGTGTCCCATTGCAGAGATTTCTCTTCTCTTCCTGTCCCATAGCCAAAAAGGAAGTGAAAGGAAATTCCTGCAAATTATGGGAATTCCTTGGGGACCCCCAGGCCACCAGAACTAGTGTCCCCATTGGAAGATCTCCCTTCTATTACTTTTCTGGGGACAACCCAAAATTTGGGACTTTCTTTTACTTTCACTTTCAATAATAACGGTAAACAGAACAAATAAAGAGGGTGAATCTCCCCAACAGGGGCTCAGACAGCAACAAAAACTGACAGGGGATCTAAAAAAAAAAGTTTTGCCTTTAGGTATACTTTTAAGCAGAGTTCCACCCAAAAGTGGAACTTCCGCTTTAAGGACTCCTGTCCCCCTGACATGCCACATTTGGCGTGTCATTTATTTGGGGGGGGGGGGGGAGGCAGTGGGTACCTAGTTTTGACAGGTACCCAGCTCCCATTTCCGCTCAGGCCACCTAGGCGACTCGAGTGGAAGTTCACAAGTCCCAGAAGATTGCCCGGCTATTGAGGATGTGAAGCCCGAATCGCAGAGTGCACCCGGCTGTGAAGCCGGAAACTGTCAAAGCCGGGTTCCCACACTAGTGATGCCGGCACCGGGGAGAGGCGGGGGAGAGAACCAAGGCTTTGGGTGGCTGCATTGCTGGACCGTGGGACAGGTGAAGGTGTGTTTATTTACACTTTTTGTAGCTGCTGACTTTAAATAAACACGGAAAAGGCTGGAACTCTGCTTTAAGTCAATGTTTGAAGACCAATTTCTTGACAGTGATTTCTTGTCTGCTATCAATGTCCGAATCAGTGTTGACCATGCAACAGAATCATAATGTTCCATACTAATTTTTTACAAACTTATAATGCAGAGCTCTATGGCAAAGCGAATATTGTTCATGATTTTCATATAAAAAACAATTACATTAAAGGACCATTTCCATGTTTCTGTATTGGTGTATTGTAGTAACATGTTACTTGTGTAAACATGTTCAGGTGCCAATTATTTTTGAATGGCAACCCATCGCACTAACCCAAAGGACCTACACCACACATGCATTTCAGTGCCCCTAAATGCATGATAACACACAATGGAATAATCACTGCTTGTCTGTTTTATTGTCCATTTGTTCATTTAAATGGGCTTTTAAGGGTAGGGTAGGTGGGGTAGGCCGTCATGTCCTCCATGTTTCCCTCCTCGTTTTTGGCCAAGCAATGGTCACATGAGAGGCCTACCCCAGGGTGGGTTCTTCTGGGCTGCGCTAGGCACTTTGTACAGGGTCACTGCCATACACAGGGGGTACCTTTACTTGAGCCACTCTAGTAAACTCTCTTGATGTCATAAACAACAACTCAGTCACTTGTGCATTTAGGAGGGACACGCAGAGCCAATGCCCTCTTCACCTGTCCAGTGTATCACTGCTACCTCACACCTAATAACAGTATGGGGTCCTGCCATGCACCTAACATGGACTCTATGCATGCACTTAATCTCTCTTAACTCTTTCTCTTCTGTACCTGTGTACAGGATGAGGGCCCCCGAAGGTGCAGACCTCCTCCCATAGCAATGGGAGACGGATCAATTCTGAAGGAGTGCCAACAACATCTCTCTCGCTGCAAGGGGCTATTTCACCTGCCACATGTACACACTTACAACAGGCTGCTAGAGAAATCTTTGTTACACTTGGTAACCACTTGTATATTCACACTGTATCAACTCTTGTACTGATGACTTCATACCCCAATGTGTGTAGTGACCCGTGCTGTAACTATACAGTATAGTCCGAGTACTTAGATTGCACTCCTTTAGTAACTTCAGACCAGGCAAGAGCCAAGTTTCAAAAGCTTTAGTTAATGAATAAATTAACATGACAGCAATCACAGGTAACAGTTTAAAATAAAGTGCAGACATACCCTAACATCCCTAGTTCTTCACTCAGGCTTGTGGCTACCCCAGGTTACCTGCATAGGAACAAGTCTATATTTGCCAGAGTCCATACTTTGCAGAATCCAGGAAGTAGCATCTTTAGGTAGGACTGCAAGCTCCAGCAATTCTTTTACATCTTGCTGTCTGTCTGCATATTTCCTCCTATACAGACTGTGTGTGTGGCTTCTTTCCCGCTCCTCTCTCTTTGGATCCGGGCTCCCTGTCCCTTTTATAGCACACAGGACCGGAGGGTTGGACCCAAGAAAACCCCAGGAGTGCAGTTAACCCCTAACTTTCCACTGGGGCAGCTGTACCCACTACATGCCTACAGACCCAACATACATTAGCGCGTGATATAAATATTGTATTCGATTTTTTTAGACGCTTTTCTGCATAATTCCCGTTCCCATGTGTCGTGTAATCTTTTTTTTTTGTCAGATTGTTGCAAGAATTTGCTATTGTACAAGGCTTCAAAATGAACGGAGAGACAGTTTAATGTTTCTTTTGACCAAACTCAATATTCCCTGCATCTACTCACCACCACAACTCTCATGGTGAATTTTGCCACAAAAGGCACTAGAAGAGGGAAATAAAAGAAAAAAATGCATTATAATTACACATTCCCCAACAAAAAACTAAACTGAAGTAACTGTATCTATTAACACAAATTCTATAGTGGAACCAACTCAGGTTGGAGAATACAGCACACCTTAGTATTATCCAACCACTTTCTTACAAATCCAAACAGTAAGGACTTTACTTATTATTTAACGGACCAGTCCTACCAAACTGTTTTTTTAGATTATGGAAAGTTAAAACACATCAAGGATTCATATGTGCCCCAGGGTCTCTAGTGTTAATGTATCTACTCTTTAGTTCCCAGATCTGCACATCTACTATGACAGTTACAAGGTAGTCCTATTCCACCTATTGGAGTTTTATGGATTATGAAGCTGAAGAGTGTAAACATTTTGAAAATGTTTTGGTTGCTGTAGGTAGAGAAGTGATACTCCAAGGAGAGCAGGTCCATGGCTTTAGAATTATGATGCTGATAAACTATTCCTGGAAGTTCCAAAAGATAAAAGATTGTGTCTACCTTGCTTTACCTATAACTGTAATATCACATTTCCCAAGTGAAGGAGTGAAGGATTTGTAGGCAACCATAGTCTATTCTCCTCTGACCAACCAAATATCTAGAAATGCTGGTTGATATCATCACTACATGTGAAGTGCCATGACTGTAATTTGCATACAACTGTTTGAAAATGTATAACAATTGTTTCTGCTGGGAAGGTCTTAAAGAGAACCCATATGGAAAAAACATTAAAGTCCTGGAGAACTGTGTCATAAGCTACCAAAAAAAAAAACAACTCTCAGGAGAGAAGCTGTGAAGTAAAACACAGGAGTCATTTGAAGATCGACATGTCTTTCCAGAAATGTGTGCCTTTGACCCTGGAGCTGTAGTAACAAATGGCGCATGTCAGAATATGACTGCTACAACTGAAATATATGTATAATAAGGTAAGCAAAAAAAAAAATGGTGTTTTTACATTTTAAAAAACACACAGTACATTCATGAATGAGTGACATGTTGTGTTATTTAAAAACTTCAGAAACTTAAAGCGGGGGTCCACCTATCTATCGTTTTTTTTTTTTTGGAGTTCATTCACAAACTTTTCTTCTCAGCATTACATACTCACATATTGTGTGTAATAAGTCCGCCTGTGTCCGATTTCGTTGTAAAGAATAACTTATAAAATTCACTGAAGGCGGTTTCCATCTTCATTGTGGGCATTTGAAGCCCACAAGCATGTATTTCCTGGAAGCGGTGAATGCTGTGCTCCCAGCATTCACCGAGATGTTGTGATGACGCTGTTGCACAATGCATGCTGGGAAGCCTGAGACTAGCTCCCAGAGGACTGTGGGAGGTCTGGGAGAGGCTAGAAACATGCCTACTCCCATGGGAGGAAAACCAGGAAGTGCTAAGAAGATTAGAAAAAAAAAGGTAATTACGGCGATTTAAATTTTTTTACACAGCATGTCAGCATCTAGGCAAGGAAGAGAATGCATAGAGATAATGGTCAAAATTTGGGTGGAACCCCGCTTTAAAGCCAGCAAGTGACACATTACTTTTAGAACTAGAGAGAAATGCCCTAATTTAAAGTTTGTATGCCCTTTTTAAATGTAAATAGATTAGGGAAGTTTAGGTATTTTCTACTGTCTGTAGCCCACCGGGAAGATTGCTATTCACTTACTGTTTTGAGAAGCAACAGGAAATGAAAGAAGTGCTCCCAAAAATTGAGGAGTGTTTCCATCTTAAGCCTGGTAAACACAGGGCGACTATTGGCAGGCATCGGTCGGTTCAACGGAAACCAGCCAGCATTCATCTTATGTGTAAACCAGCATCTGATCAGCGCTGGTGGCCAATGGCTGTGAGCACTGACTGTTCTGGCGGGAGGGGGGGGGGGTGTTGTTAGTACACCTGAGCTCCACCTCAGCGGGTTGAAAAAAAAAACTGATAGTGTGTACCAGGCTTTAGTTGTTACTACAACATTTCTTCCCATTGGAGGTTTTCCCCTTACCTATTGCTCTAGAGCAGTGGTTCTCAACTCCTGTCCTCAGGACCCACTAACAGGCCAGGTCTGCAAGCTAAAAGAAATACATCACAGGTGATATAATTTGCTGCTCAGTAATTGCAGTATTATAGTCTGCCTCTCCCCAAGGTAATACTTAAAATTTGGCCTGATAGTGGGCCCTGAGGACAGGAAGACAACTATACAATTTTGAAATTCTCCTCATATATAAAATACAGATGAGAGAAAAACTGTGATTGGTAAACAGAAAATTTGAGCACACATATAACAAAACAGAACAGATAACATAAGATGTAATGCTTCAGTTGGCCAATGCTTTTTGTTCTTCAAATTACCTGCTGTTGATTGTAAGGGTGATATTTCACAACTACTACACAAGTTCATGGTAAATTCTTGAGATCTAGCTCTGAGGCTTTAAGTAAGCATGGGAACATTCATGGTGTGCCAACGTGCCCCCAGGACTGTGTTTATAATACATTCCCTTGAAGGGCACAGACCTCCAATAAACAATTATTCATCCACAGTGGTCCCTTATTTCAAGTCCATGTCGCTTTCCCAGACATTATTTCTTTAAACCAGTTTCCTTGGACATTCTTCAAATCAATCTTTAACTTACTTTACATGTGCTCCATCGGGGGGGGGGCCCTTGAGCCAACATTTCTGCAAAAGCTGTATCAGCCATGGCCTAAAAAGACAAGGCTGCCAGGGGCAGCATCCAGCTCCCTACACAAAGACACTACAGGGCCTACAGGGCCTAAAGACACTGTTATTGGTACAGATATTGGTATTGGATACAGAGCAGAGTAATACTCAGCTACTCCATACATTGCTCCCTTGCTGGCATGATGAGCAAGGCATTGCTCTATCACTGGCAAGAGACATTGAGCAACATTTCCATCAATGAATGAATCCCACCTTGCTCATCCAGCCAGGAAGGAGGTGCCACATGGAAGAACATTAATATTGTACAACATTGTATTTGCACCTCTTAGCTTATGTAATCCCAAAATATTAACTTCTTTTATTTGCTCCATTTTGGTGTGTTAAATATACAACTGCAAGCACTTTGAAAAACAGACATCAATAAAAGTAAAAAAAAAAACTTAGGATGTAGCCAAGAAAGCCATATGTCCAAAATGGATTCATACAATACCTCTATAGAAAGAAACAGCAATAAATCGTTCGGGCCAACAGCTCCGCTCCAGTGCCAGGTGTTTGAAAGTGACTGAAGTCATCAAAGAATACAAAATGATCAGCACACTTGGATCTTACTTAAAGCAGCACTTTATTGATATACAGCTTAAAATCTTAGCTTGCATAATATCCATCTTTAAAATTGGTTCTGAGAAGGTATAATATGTATTCAAAATCAATAGGACCAAAAAATGTATTGGACAAAGAAATAAAGAAATGTTAGTTGCTTCAAACCATCTGGTATGTAATGGGTCAAACAGCTATTGATCCTCCTTAGAGTAAATGTCACCAAATAAAAAAAAAATCTCCTCACATTAATAACATAGAAACCTATCTAACCCTCAGAACGGATGGCAAAAAATCTCAGAAACAAAAGCAGGAGATAAGAGAACCAAAAATATTCAATAGATTACGATATTGAGCAGGTTTTGTGTCGTATGTGTATTGCATTATAATCATAATGAACTTCAGCACATTTTTCATGTTTATTATGAAATTGATGGAAGAAAATTCTTTGCTTTAAAGTTCATACATTTTCTTTTTTCTGTAACCTTAGCAAATGCATCTTAATTCAATAAGTATGCCATTCGTGATGATATGAGAATATGTTCTATTCACAAATGAATCTTATTATAGAATAATAATTGTTTTGTAAAAAAAACATTCACAGAGCATTCAAGTAAATTGCTATTTGAAAGAGGCCTAATTGGTCTGTGACTCTTGTAGTTGTGGGAAAAAATATTTATTAGTGTTAGCCGGCATGAGAGTAGTGGTAAGTTGGATGAGTAGTGAATTAGACAAATATGCTAATAGGGTAGTGTTGACTATAACATTGTAGAAAGCTAAAAGGAAATTGAAAGAAAATGTAATTTAAAGCAACCAAAGGGTATGTGTTTCTTTCCATTCAGTGTTGACAGCCCTGCCAGAAAGCACACCCCCTGGAGACCTGACTTGCTTTACTGTAGTTAAGTCTTGTCCCTGCCCCCAGCCTGTGACTGGTCAGCAAAGAAGCAACGGCAGAGTGATGAGGTCATCTTTCTGTTACTCTGCTCTCTCCTTGGGATTTCAGGAGGGGAATATGTTCATTGATTTTATTTTAGTTATTTAATTTTTTACATATTTTAACAAACAAAGAATAGGGCTTGTATTTAGACCCCCCCCCAACCCCATACAGCATCAGAACATTTATAATAGTGAGGTACTGCTTGCTGTTTTCAACAAACTCCTCCAGTTTCTTTGTTGACTTATCTATTTTCTTTTCCAGATTTCTTTTTCTGCATTTTTCAACAGACTCCCCCAGCTATGGCACAGCCAAGGGTGTGACTATAGCCACAAAAGACCATGCAACTGCTATGGGGCCCAAAAGCACAGGGGTCAGCATTATCTGGCTACACACTGGTACATGCAGGTAGCAGTGACGATAGACAGCCCATTAGGACTCTTCTTTCTTTGGACAGGCTGTTGAGTGGTACAGCTTAATGCAGCTGGAAGGGTGGGTTAGCAATAGTTTAGTGAAAGGTGGAGCTATCCTTTAAAGCTGAAGTTTAGTTTTGATTTGTATTGCATAGTACACTGGTGTACCTTGGATCTCATGCCTCACTGAGCCCTGTGAAAGTTGTAAATCACTGTAGTAGTTGGTGCTGCAGTGATCGCCGCCATCTCCTGGGTCTTATGCTGAGCGGCTTCCCTTCTGGAGAGTAACCTCTGGAGGTCGCTTTCTCTGCACTGCCACCATTACCATTACATTGTATTTATTTCAATGAATGCATGGAGTTCTCTGATTGCATAAGGTGAATAGGTGGGGAGGCAATCCTCATATCCTCTCATACTTCACTGGGGAAATTGTATGTTCTCAACACCTATATTACAATGATACAAACAAACATTTGCACATTGACATTACAATATGGCTGCCATGGGACCAAGGCTTTATGACGCAATGATCTGGCTGCTCCAGCTGTCACTTGGGGTTGCATTGTTAGCTAATAAGGATGTTACATCATCTCTCCATCCCTAACAGGAACCACTGTGGGGCTGTGTCCTATGAGCTGTAAGTACATCACTTCTGCATTGTGCAATGCTTCTCTACAATAATATAATTCACTTGTGTACTGTAGATGAAGAAAGTTGTAAATTCTGGATGTTAAGATAATCTTGGGGGTGCTCTACCTGCTACTTGATGTCATTCTTTACTGAACACGGTGGGCCTAATAGCATATTGACTTTCAGCCTTTTTTTGGTGCTTGTGTGGTGCATATTTGACATGTGCCAATTAAATAACCCAGCCCGCCTATTTTGAAGATGATTTCAATATAGTGCATTGACAGAGGAGAGTAATCTGATTAGACACTGAACTCTCAAAAGACTTTTTGGCGGCCATCTTGGGTGAGTGATCCTTGTAAACATGGGACCCCACTTCATTTTGGTGGTAGGAAGAAGCACCCGCTTGTGATGGACAGTGCTTAGCAGAGGTCCAAGTTCCAAATGGGAAAGAAGAGGTTTGTTTGGGACTTTAAATGAAGCAAATGACGCCCTATGGCTCTGTGCCTCCATCCCTAATTGTGGTTAAAGAAGAAGAGGGGGTTGGGACTTTAAATGAGGTGCATGACAGACAGTTGGTAAATAGTAAATACATGAAAACATATTTGATAATTCATAATACAGAAAAAAGATAGTAAAGTTGAGGGCAGATTTAGAGCCTTATCAACAGATTATAAAAAATTCATGATTGCAACAATTCATACATTTGGTAAAACATACTCATCAATAATACGATTGAATCATAACACTCTATAACGTATGGATATAGGGTAAAACCCTCGTGGTTTTTCACCTTAATGCATTCTATGCATTAAGGTGAAAAACCTCCTGTGATGCAGCTGCCCCCCAGATCCCCCCTTGTACTTACCTGAACCCAATCTTTCCAGTGATGGGGATGAGCACACCAGCTACAGCTGGAGTCTCAGGTACTGATTTGATAGATTGATAGCAGCACAGCCATTGGATCCCACTGCTGTCAATCAAATCCAATGATGCAGGAGCCAGGGGGCGGGGCCGAGTCCTGCTGTCTGTGTTAATAGACGCAGCAGCAGGACACAGGAGCGCGCCCGCACGAGTGTCCTGAGGGAGAGCAGCTCTCCAACAGGGTACTTGAGAAGAGGAGGAGCCAGGAGCACCACTAAGGGACCCCAGAAGAGGAGGATCGGGGCTCCTCTGTGCAAAACCAACTGCACAGAGGAGGTAAGTACGACATGCTTGTTTTTTTTTTTTTTAAACATGAACCTTTAGTTATCCTTTAAGAGCTGATTGCGTAGGAAATCTCAATAAACAATGCAATGTTGGTTCATGATTGACAAAAAGTCATATAAAAAATCTGACATATAAATGCATGATTGTAACAAGAGAATTGTATCCTAAAAGGCTCAACATGTTTCGTAGAATTCACTCTACTTCCTCGGGAGCAGATACAAGATGCGTATCTACAAAAAGTATATAAACAACAATGTAGTTTAATAATTAACAAAAAACAGGGGAAGTGAATGGGGGGGGGGGGAGAGAAAAAAGCCCCACCAGAAACACTATTCCTTGTAACAGAAGTTGTCCTTCGGTTGCATATCCTGTAAATATTGAGACTGCTTATATTAGCACCAAAGATTGGTTTATCTGCTGCTGCTGCTGCTGCAATCAAAATTTACTGTATATAAGGACATTAGTACCCTATATACAATGTCTGAGTATTTCCTTCCAATACAAGGTACCCAATTCAGGCCCTGTCTACACATTGGACTGACTCTCTCTGATACATGTCTGTACAGATAGAAGTTGCCTCCTCCTCCCTCTGTCTAGCTGTGCAGAGAAGAGGAGTCAGCCAGCAGGTATCCTATGATGAGTGCCTGGATAGACACCAGAGGGGGCAGGCAGCGGGCAGCTCTGCTACCTGAACTTCGCTTTCCCCCCAGAAATCACTTCCAGAGAGGAGGAGAAACAAAAGTAAACTGCTATACCATGTTGTATCACTCCCTGCACAGTGACAGCATGCTGGGTGTGAAACCTCGGTTCATTGGAGGCACTGGCCAACAGAAGGCAGAACACAATAGCTCAGCGGGGAGATCACTGTACCAACATCGGATAGTTACTACAGCAATCAGTGGCGGTGCGTCCATAAGGGCGCACGAGCGCCACCCCCTCTCTCCTGCCACCCCCTCTAGCATCAATAGATAGATTCATGCATTGCATGAATTTATCTATGTCCGCCACTGCCACACCCCCTATTCAGTCACCCGGCCCCATTTCGGGTGCAGGGCGCCTTAATTACAGTGACAGGGGGTGGTTTTGAAGCACCTCATTAGAGCCATAGGCTCTAATAGGCGTCAAAAAAGGTTACCTGTGAGCGCCATGCTGGGCATTCGCAGGTCACTCAGCTGTGTTAGAAAAGTGAATGAATATTCGCTTTCCTAACACTAAACCGCCTCTCTCCGCCAATCAGGTGCTCGGATCTGTTACCCATCACCTGATTGGCTGAAACGACAGGCGCTGTGATTGGACGCCATGAGTCCAATCATAGCAGAGGACGGGAAGAGAGGACGGGAGAAAACATCGAGGAGCTATCCCACCGAGACAGGTAAGTGCAGACGGCGGGCCGGCGGGGGGCACACTGGCAGCATTTGATATGGCACAGTGGCTGTGTTTGATGGGGCACAGTGGGAGCAATTGATGGGCACGGTGGCGGCAATTGATGGGCACAGTGGGAGCAATTGATGAGCACAGTGGGAGCAATTGATGGGCACAGTGGCGGCGATTGATGGGCACAGTGGCTGCGATTGATGGCACAGTGGCGGTGATCGATGGTACAGTGAGGCTGCAATTGATGGGTTTTTTTCAGAATTTTTCAGTTTGTTTGCGTCCCCCCAAAAATTTTAAGTACCAGTTGTCACTGACAGCAATCCTCCTGAGCTCCTCAGTTTTTTTTCATTCAGCCTGCTGGGTTGAATGGAAAAAAAACTGATAGTGTACCGGGCTTTAAAGTGTTACTAAAGGGTCCAATTTTTTTCTTTAACAACAAACATGTCATATATACCTGCTCTGTGCAATGGTTTTGCACAGAGCAGCCTCAATCCTCCTTCATAAAGAATGAAGGTAAAAACCTTTAGGCTTAACAACATTTTATCCACTCCCCTCCGTGTGGACATATTATGCCGCGTACACACGACCGGTTTAGCCGTCATAATAAACTCTGACGGTTTCTCCGACGTAACTCCGACTGAATTTCAAGCGGTCTTGCCTACACACGGTCAACCCAAAGTCCAACCAAATTCCGACCATCCAGAACGCGGTGACGTACAACACTTATGACGGGACTAGAAAAAGGAAGTTCAACAGCCAGTAGCCAATAGCTTCCATCTTGTACTTGCTTCAGAGCATGCGTCTTTTTTGGTCCGTCGGACCAGCATTCAGACGATCGGTTTTCCCGATAGGAATTGGGTCCGTCGGAAAGATTTAGAACATGTTCTATTTCTAGGTCCATCAGATTTTTTGAAAAAAAAAAAAAGGTAGATGAGGCCTAAACACGATCGGTATATACAATGAAAAGCTTCCGTCTGACTTTTTCTGTCAGACAGTCCGCTCGTGTGTACGCGGTATTAGGAGGTCCTTGACTTTCAGTTGTTATATTGGGATGATGCCTGCAGCAACAGGCATCATCCTGGTATTTTTTTCAGCCAGCAATACCCTTTTATGAAAAAGCCATTTTGACGCCCGGCGGTGCTGCTGGGTTATCGTAGAGCTGGCCATGAACCAGATGGTCCCCTACCATCTCTATCATCCTGGGAGATGTAAACAGCAAAATTTTTTGCTCTAGAAAGCCTGATAGCACATTTGTTTTTTAATCTCATGCTTTCCAGGGTAGAAGAGAGATCTGGGGTCTTAAAGACCCCAAATGTCTCCATAAAGAGGACCTGTAATGCCTTGTTTCTATCAAAAAGGATGTTTACATTTTTTTGTGATAGGAATAAAAGTGATCAAAGAAATTAAAGAGACAAAGTAAAAATTAAAAAAAAAAAATACATTTAACATTTTTTCCAAACCGCCCCATCCCACTGTGCTCGCACGCAGAAGCGAAAGCATAGGTAGGTCACATGCACATATGTAAACAGTGTTTGCACCATACATGTGAGGTTTCGCATAGACCATTATAGCAAGCGCAATCATTCTAGCGCTAGACCTCCTGTGTAACTATAAACTGGTAACCTGTACACATTTTTTAAGTTTTGCCTATGGAGATTTTTAAGTAATGGGTTATATATTGTGTTTTTTTTTGCATTAAAATTCATTAAAGTGCAATTTTTCCCCAAAAATTGCGTTTGAAAAATCACTGCGCAAATACCGTGTGAAACAAATTAAAAATTGTAAAACCCATCATTTTATTCTCTAGGTCCTCTGCTTAAAAAATATATATAATGTTTGAGGGTTTTGAGTAATTTTCTAGCAAAAAAATTATGATTTTTACATGTAGGAGATAAATGTCAGAACTGGCTTGGGCTGGAAGTAGTTATGTCTTTTTTATGCACCCCATTGGTGGGCTAATGTGGAAACCGATGTCTTAGTGAAGCTATCATCTAAAATGGTTAGCAGCAGAGGCGTCGTTAGCATGGGGCAATTGAGGCTGAAGCCCCGAATGTCTGGCCAATAGCCCCGAGTGTCCCCCGAGTGTCAGAGAAGGAAAAAAAATAGGTCGCCATCAGACTGATACAGGCAGACAGCAGCGGCGGCAGTTTACACAGACTCGAAGATTAAAGAAAAAAAAAAAGGTGTCTCTCTCTCTCTTTTTTCTCTCTCTCTTTTGTATTTCTCTCTCTCTCTCTCTTCTCTCTCTCTCTTTTGATGGGAACAGTGGCTGCAAATGACAGGGCACAGTGGCTGCAAATGACGGGGCACAGTGACTGCAATTGACGGGGAACAGTGGCTGCAAATGACAGGGAACAGTGGCTGCAAATGACAGGGAACAGTGGCTGCAAATGACGGGGCACAGTGGCTGCAAATGACGGGGAACAGTAGCTGCAAATGACGGGGCACAGTGGCTGCAAATGACGGGGAGCAGTGACTGCAAATGATGGGGCGCAGTGGCTGCAAATGATGGGGCGCAGTGGCTGCAAATGACGGGGAGCAGTGGCTGCAATTGACAGGGAACAGTGGCTGCAAATGACAGGGCACAGTGGTTGCAAATGACGGGGCACAGTGGCTGCAAATGAGGGGAAACAGTGGCTGCAAATGATAGGGCACAGTGGCTTCATGTGACGGGGCACAATGGCTGCAATTGGCGGGCACAGTGGCTGCAAATGACGGGGCACAGTGGCTGCAACTGATGGGGAACAGTGGCTGCAAATGACTGGGCACAGTGGCTGCAATTGACGGGGAACAGTGGCTGCAAATGACGGGGCACAGTGGCTTCATGTGACGGGGCACAGTGGCTGCAATTGATGGGCACAGTGGCTTCATGTGACGGGGCACAGTGGCTGCAATTGACGGGCACAGTGGCTTCATGTGACGGGGCACAGTGGCTGCAATTGACGGGCACAGTGGCTTCATTTGACGGGCACAGTGGCTGCATTTGACTGCCCCTTGGCTAATTTTAAATAAATAAACTTGGGCTTTAAGGGGGGCAAGGACAGGTAGGTCAGTGTATGTCAGATAGGTAGGTCAGTGTGTGTCAGGTAGGTCAGTGTGTGTCAGGTAGGTCAGTGTATGTCATATAGGTAGGTCAGTGTATGTCAGGTAGAGCAGGTAGGTCAGTGTGGGTCAGTGTATGTCAGATAGGTAGGTCAGTGTATAATAAACAGAAAAGTGCAGCGCTAAATGTATATACAGCATATAGGATCCTGACAAGAGTAAGATCCTACCATGTGACTTAACATGAATAAGTGAGCAAAATGACAAATATGAAAAATTCCAATGGTAAAACGATCAGCATATATTACAAGTGCATGTGAAAAACAGGAAAAGATCTGAAAAAAAGTCCAAACAGGGATATTCTATCCGTAGGTAGATATAAAGCACCCATCCAAGAGAAACGTGAAGAAAAAAACGCCAGTAGATGATCCAGTGAAGTGAGTATATATATTCTGCTTACCGGACGGCGATGACTGCTATTACGGCAGTCTCACCCAGCATAGGGATTAGGGTCTCCCAAAACCGAGGGTGCAATACAGGACCAGCAGCTTTAACAGTCAGTCATTACCGGAAAATAAATGATGGGCTCCCTTATCTTTACAATGTTGGCCTTTTAGTCCCTTTGGAGTTTGATTGTGGTGTGAGGTCAGTGTATGTCAGCCAGGTAGGTCAGTGTGTGTCAGGTAGGTCAGTGTATGTCAGCCAGATAGGTCAGTTTGTGTCAGATAGGTCAGTGCATGTCATGTAGGTCAGTGTGGGTCAGTGTGTGTCAGGTAGGTCAGTGTATGTCTGTCAGATAGGTAGGTCAGTGTATGTCAGATAGGTAGGTCAGTGTGTGTCAGGTAGGTCAGTATGTGTCAGGTAGGTAGGTCACATAGTTGCCAACAGTCCCGATTTTCCCGGGACAATCCCGATTTTGGGACCCTCGTCCCGACTTAAGCTTGTCCCGATTATTTTCCTGGGAATTTGCTTTTGTCCCGGGAAAATCTGAAATGTTTTTGGCTAAAAATGGCACTGAACACAAGGAAGGGATCAGCCCCCACCCGCTGCTGCCGCCAACCCTCCGCCCCCGTGTGTCCGACGAGCAGGTACACTGATAGAAGGACCGGGCTCCGCTGGCTGGGGACACTGATGATCCTGGCTCCCCCCTTTCACAAGGCTCCATTTGGAAGACTCCTCGAACCCCCAGCTTGGCCTAGGTTGGCCCCACATCCTCACGCACCGCAGGTACCATCTTCTGGACACGGTAGTGGTAGTGTTGTGTAGTGGTAATCAGTGTAGTGTAGTGGTCAATGTAGTGGACAGTGTGTAGTGGACAGGTAGCTCAATGTACTGGTCAATATAGGAATTGGGTAGGTCAGTGCAGTGGACAGGTAGGTAAGTGTAATGGTCCATGTAGTGGATAGGTAGGTCAGTGCAGTGGACAGGTATGTAAGTGTAATGGTCAGTCTAATAATCATGTAGGTCAGTGTAGTGGTCAGTGTAGAAATCAAGCTGTGGTAAGTACTATTGTAGGAAGGGAAGGGACCCGGGCAGTGCTAAAAGTCCATAGGTTAGGGGATGCAAATTTCTTGCCTTGCACCGGGCCCTGACAACCCACGCTACACCACTGCTGCTGGGGGCACCTGATGCAAGGACAGACTCTGCTGGGGCACCTGATGCAAGGACGGACTCTGCTAGGGAGGCACTCTGATGCAAGGACGGACTCTGCTGGGGAGGCACCTGCTGCAAGAACGGACTCTGCTGGGGGCACCTGATGCAAGGACGGACCCTGCTGGGGAGGCACCTGATGCAAGGATGGACCCTGCTGGGGAGGCACCTGATGCAAGGACGGACTCTGCTGGGGAGGCACCTGATGGCATTTGGTGGCAGGCGATGTGGCAAGTGACACGCTCAGGGCTTCCACTGATTCTGCATTATGGTGAGTTGAATGATTTCATTTTATATTACAATGTAGTAATAGAAATAATGCGCTTCAATCACCCTGACACCATAACAACCATGGTGCCGGGATGATTGATGCGCTAACCCCAGGTGTTTGGAGTATCTTTATCTGCTGATTTGCTAAACTTTCTGGAATACACACATTTCTATTGTGTTGTAGGATCTGGGCCTGCTGTCCTTTCTTTCTCCCTCCATCCCTCATTCAACTCAGACTCTAACCACACCCCTTTTGAGCCACGGCCATTTAAGCCACACCCACTATTCCGCGTAAACCATGCCCAATTTTCGCCGCATTTTACTATTTTGCTATGTAACGCCTACAAACAAATGGCCCGCCGCCTAATTATAGCAAGGCTCCCCCTACGTGCAAAAAGTGTCCCTAATATTTTTTTTTCACAATGTTGGCAACTATGTTGTCAGTGTATGTCAGGTAGGTCAGTGCGTGTCAGGTAGGTAACTCCCCCCTCCATACAACCATACCCGCCCCCCCCGGTGCCGGGCTCTGACTTCGGGCTGAAGCCCCTGGTCTTTTTGCCACCTAGCAACGCCCCTGGTTAGCAGCACTGTAACTCCTTTTAGATCTGCTTGAAATCAATAAAATATATATATTTTAAAAAAACACTCTAGTATGATCCTTGTGTCACCTATAGTAACCCCTGTGCCTCCCTGTTGTCCTTTAATGGGGATTTCTTGTTTTGTATTGGAAACCTGCATCATGCCTCACTGTATAAAGATTATGTAAACACTTTTTTGTGAATCTGTTAAAAGGGCCTTATTTGGAGATCCTGACAGTTACAGCACTTCCTGTCGCAGGCTGACAACTCAAATCCACTGCCTTATAATTAGTAGCAGCGCTGTCAGTCTACTGTGCAAGTGCCTTCCATTTTGGCCATCGATCTGCCTATCTGGTAGAGCAAATAAGCAACCCAACAGCCAACTGAAGATGCTTACATTGAAGGCTGACAATGCTGCTACTATTTGCAAGGTGGTTAAGTATTGTTCTTAGCATGATCTCTGGGGAAGAAACTTGGCCACACAAAAAAAACCAAAACATTTGCATAAGAAAATTGCATACAGTGGGACATGATGGCAAACATACTGTGTACCCAAAATAGATTTTGGGTACACATAGCACTTCTGCATGCAGCACTGGGGTCCTTGGTTTGAATCACAACAAAGACCCTACCTGCATAGAGTTTGCATGATCTCCCTGTGCTTGCGTGAGTTTCCTCCTGGTGCTCTGGTTTCCTCCAACACGCCAAAAACCTCCAAAACATGCTGGTAGGTTGCTTGACCCCATTCTAAATTGGCCCTAGTATGTACACATGTGAGATAAAGATGTTAGATTCTAAGCTCCTTGGTGGCAGGACTGATCTAAATGTATAATATGCAAAGTGCTGTTTAAGTTATTAGCATTATATAAATACCTGTCATTAATAAATAAACAAATTAAAAAAATGCACTTTAAATTTTGCTAAAGTGAACCTGTTACTTTTTTTTAGTATGTGTAAAGCAAAGGTTCACTTTAAAGCTGTAAATCATTTTTCTACATTTTTAATTTGTCATGCACAACGTAGTATTTGATACTCTACCTCATAAAAGCATTGCATAGGTTATAATGATAGAAAAAAAAAAAAAAAAGATCTGCTGTTTTTTGTTTTTGCTGGTGACGGGATGTCATTAGTATCATGATTGTTTTGCATTTTTAGGGTGTCAAGATGTAATTATGGGCATAGAGCTGTGTGTATATCGCATTGATTTCTGCTAAAGCATGCTTGCTAATTATGCAATTTTCCCCCCGTGTTAAGTGGTATGTTTCACACAGTATAATTAATATTTTATTGTGGTTTATATGGCGCAACAATTGTTCACTGTTTTATTGAATTGCAGAACAATTATATTTATTCTATTATTTGAAATTTTAGAAGAAAATCTGTTGTATGTTTAATAGTTTTTTTTTCTGTTCTGTGCAAGCATTTTACATATATAAAAGTGTCCAGTACAAATAGACTTTACAGTGTTAGGGGCTCTCAAGGTATACCTTCTATTTCAGAAATGTTGAATGTCATGTTTCTCTAGGTTTTCATTGTTTTAGCACCTCACAAACAAAAAGGGCTACCTGCAGTACCTGACTTAATTCCCTATATTTTAAAGACCTACAATAAAGTTGTGAAATAAAGTGCAGAATCGTCCAGCGGCTTAGGATAGAGAGTAGGGGATCCTTACCTTTTCCCCCTACTTTCTTTTCTTTTTTCTTTTCCTCTATTTCATTGATGTAGTGCCTAGCCCCCCCCCCTCCTCCATCCAGTGTCCTGTCTTGAACCCCCTGGCCCCTCAACCCCTTAAACCCACATGTACCCTCCTAGACTTAACACCTGGTAGCGCAAAAGACAGGACATACTTACAGACAACCCTAGGACATCTGTGTAACTGGAGATGTCCATACATCGGTACAATGTTGGCTATACATTCATATACTAGGGCCAATTTTGGACAGAAGCCAATTAACCTACCAATTAACCTACCTATTCACTATATGAATTAATTTTTTTTCGTTCACAAACCTGTATTTATATTTTACTCCATATTTACATGTGGGCTAACTATCAAGTGATAGTTTATATCAGCCTTTCTCAACCTTTTCAACAGGAACTCTCAAAATAACGTTCTGGTCTCAGGGAACCCCTGCTAGAAATTACTATGTCTACAACTCATGATACATTAGGGTGATGGTCGGTGAGCAGAATGCTCATTACATTTGTGATCATTGGGAAGAATTACCCCCTTACAGATAGCTAAAAAGATCAATGGTGTCAGTGGGAACTTGCCTGAGAGGCAGAAATTGTTCATTGCTCAAGGAACCCCTTAGCAACCTTTGGAGGAACCCTAGGGTTTCGTAGAACCCTGATTGAGAAACCTTGGTTTAAAGTGATCGGGACAAACTATTATACAAATAGTCATTCTTTTTTAATTGGTAGAACAGAGTATCATATATAAGGAGCTCATTTACACCCCAGCACTTTAGGTGCAATTAAAGTGGCTCTAATACTGATTAAAAAAAAACCAAACACCTGCAAAAGATTCCTTGCATTTTCCACTTCATCTTGTGTTTCCATCGGAAGACCTCTACTTCACTACTGTGCCCAGAGCACCAGGAATTCAACTCTCCAAATAGTATGTAGGACATGACAATTCTCCTACAGGCAATAGCTCTGCAAGAAAGCAAAGACCATAGAAACAAGGTGGGACAGTTGGGTATAGATATAATAGGTTGCCAGCACAATACAATTTTCTGCTGTCTTTACTGACAATTATCCAGCATGTCATACAAAAAAATGCAACATTTCGGACCCTCCAGAGGGGTCTCTTCCTCAGGCAAAGTATCATGATGAGTACAAATCTTCCTTATTTGCAAGTGATGCTATTTTTAAATCAGCAACAAGGCCACTTACATCACCAAAACTGCATCAAAGACACTCCTGTACCATTATTTTCGGGGGTTCAGGTTACACCTCTGCTTTTTTGTATGGTACATTAAAAAAAAATTGGGTCAAATGACATCATTCTGATTAGTCAAAGAAATCTGTTCTACACTAACCACCAAGTCAATAATATCCAGAGTGTATTTATTACTACTTGGAGACCACTTGTCTTGATGATGATCAATGGATACCCCATTTACGGTCGGCAGATATTCAGATTCAGAATACTTCATTAATCCCAACATGGAAATTATTAAGTAATGTTAACAATATTGGTTTATTTTCTGAAGAACAATGGCCCTTTGTTTTGGAAGAAAAAACAAATGTTTCTCCGAATCACCCACAAAAGCTTACTCAACTCTTTTTAGTCTATAGGACTTATATGACACCCCAAGAAAATATTTAAAGCTGGTTTACATCCTAAATCAGAATGCCCCAAGTGCTATCTCAATGCTAAAGATTTTATCCATATGTTATGGCCCTGCCCCAAATTACAGCGCTATTGAGGGAAGGTTATGCAGAAATTATCACTTTTGTTTCTCACCAATACGCAGTCACAAGGTCTGCCATGTGTTTTGGGATACATAGAGGACTTCTCCTTCCATCTACAGGTGACTTTCAGCGAGATACATCACTTTGGATGGGTTTCCTCTCATATGCTCTTGGCTATTGGACAGAAAGTTAAGGAAAATCTTCCCGGGACACGGATGGCACAAATTTATCTAAAATAGAAAAAAAGTTTTGCCTTCTGTTCGACTTTAAAGAGTTCGTTTTTCATAAAAAATGAAAAAGTAATTGAATACCATACACCCCTTCCCACCCCTTCTCTCCCCGGTCACCACTTCACTTACCTTTGTGGGTGATACAATTTCATCATCCACACAGCCTGGAGCAGCAGTCCTGGGGTTTGAAAACCCTGCTGTACTTCCTATTCTCTCCCTTAGGATGCTGGGATGGATCAGAGCGGTTCTGATTGTTCAGTATTGTCACATGCACAGTCACTGCACCCAACTGCATGGACGGTGAAACTGTATCACCCATGAAGGAAGGTGCAACAGAGACCAGGATTGGGGGGGGGGGGTATTGTAGGGGATTATTATCTAAAAAAGTGAACTTACACTTTAAGCTTTTGTTTTGTGGAACCTAAAGCGAACCTTTCACCCCAACAGGGAAGTTGCATTTTAACACCTCCTTCTCCCCTTCTCTCCCACTTTTGGAGGTTTTTTTGGTTTTAACAAGTACTCTCTGCCACTTCCACTCCAACTATCTAGGCGATCAGAGCGGAAGTTCCCCCCCTCCCCCTGCCTGCAACCATTTGGAACACATCAGAGACCCCAGGAGGCTGCAGGACCATTCGTACAGGACAAAGTGGCTCCCACATGATATCAAGCCAGAAGGAGTCACAGCCAACTTCCCTTAGTAAACATGCCATCAATGGGGACATGAAGACTGGTGTTCTGCCGAGAAAGTTCCGCTCGGCAGATAAGGACCCCCCTCTACTGCGCAGGCGCAGTAGGATCCGGCGGAAATAGCTGAAGATAAATAGGGGAAAATCAGCTGTACACGGCGCCTGTAAGAGGGCCCCTCGCGGGCTCGCTTCGCTCGCCATGCTTCGGGCACGGCCTCGCTGCGCTCGGCTCTTTTAGATTCCCCCTATAAGTCCACTTGGATGGTGGGGAAGGAACCTGGACCCAGGGCGCAGGCGCCGTGTACAGCTGATTGTAGATTTTGTCGTTTGGCTATCTCCGGCGGCTGCTAGTAGTTGGTACTGCGCAGGCGCTGCACCTGTGCAGTACAGGGGGGGAACTTATCCGCCGAGGGAACTTTCTTGGCAAGACACCGGCAAAGAACCAGCCCGGGTGAGAACAGCGCTGGATCCCTGAACAGGTAAGTGTCCTTTTTTTTTTAATCAACAGCTACAGTATTTGTAGCTGCTGTCTTTTATTTTATTTTTAAGACTGAAGATCCTCTTAAAGCAGAACTGAATTCTCTCAATCAACATTAACTATTTTAAATCCTTATATTGGTAGCATTACTAAATAGATAGGAAAATACAGTATATTATATTTACTTGTTTTAAACTTTTTACATTTATTCCTGGTTTCTGATCTAGGCTAAAATGATGCCATACATGTTTTTTTTTTTTCATTTGGAGGGGGGAGAAGGGATTTTCTCAGCTAAGCTTACTCTCCTGCCTGCATGCCTGAGCTAAGAGCGGATGGATTCCAGTAAGTAAGTGCTACATGGATCATCTACCCTAGATGGCCACAGATAGAAATGTTAGGGGGGGGTTTTCAAAGTGTTTTTTCAACAAAATATAGTGAAGTGATTTCTCAACAAAAGAAAGCATAGACATGAATGAATGGGTGAGATTGCTTTGAATAGTAGAAATGAATTCAATTGCGCTTTTACCTTGTAGTGCTCAAATACAATTTTGTTTTGCTTTAATGCTGGTTCAGTATGCTGGTTATATTTTGGTACTATGCATGTAATGAATGTCATACAATAATTGCACTGCTCTGTTGCTAATCTGAATTTTTATGTACTGTATCATTTGTTTGACATTTGCTACTTACTCCTCTCTACACACCATCTGTTTATTTGGCTTTTGTGAAACGTAAGGACACAAATTTTAAGAAAAAGTTTCTATTAAAAAAAATAAAAAATGTGGAATGATCCTTCACTGGTTAGAGCTACTGTCGTTTTTGTTTACTCCCAGCCAAATGCTAAGTGCCAGTGATTTATGAGAACAACCGGTGGCCGGCAAATCAATGATCCTACTAGCCCAGGTCGATGAGCCTTACAGGATGATTCTGCTGCCTCAGAGGGTTTCCCCGGTTCTGCGTCTCGGTGCTCCAATGTGTAGGCTGTGCCATATGACAAGCTAAATTCTCGGGGGAAATGTGTAATAGAGCAATGATAAACAGAAAATTACATGCCACGCTTTAGCACTTCCTGTGCTGTGTCTCTAATCACATTGGCATGGATCGAAGACAGTTTGATATATAGATTTAGGAAAAACACCCAGTTTAGCAGGTTTTATTTTTTACCTTCGTTTTACATTCTTTGTTACCTGTGTTATTTATTTGTGCAAGTATGATAGTGTAGTGCAATAGAGAAATTCATTTGTACAAAGTGCAGGCATCCATAACAAAGGAAAAGTTATTTTTTTATTTATGTATTTATGTATTGTTCTTTTTAATTATACTCTAATTGACCTTCCTAAACAAAGCCGGACATGGATTGGCTGTTATAAATAAATTGCTCTTTGCGCCGTTGTACTAAATACGCTTGATTGCATGATTCACTTTTTGTTTTTATTTCACATGTTCAATTAGCTATTTCATTTATTTGTGCATAGCATTATGTTTTCAATCACTTTAATTGCGTTTGGACATTTTCTGTAGTGGTGTGTAGTAAAGCAGGTGAAGATATGTAGATGCCATAGTGACCAATCAGGATTGATTGATTGACTGATTAGTCTTTACAATCCTATGTTAACTGATTTACTTGCACTAGGCTGCAGTCTGATTAGTTGTTTTAAATTAAAGTCCTTCATTCTTACATTACCACATTAAAGAAATCTATGTTATTTAAAAAAGAAAAACAAATTTTAGGCTTCACACATAGCAGCCTATTGTGACCGCCGGCCATGTGAAAATGCAAAACTTGCCGAGATTTTGCCGCCGACAGTCAAAACGTTCCTATCCTGAATGCAATTGTTCCGTGTTTCAGGAGAGGGAGGTTGAGGTAGGTTGAACCTCCCCTAACCGCAGCAGCTCCTAAACGATCCTAAAAAGCTTTTATGCTGTTGAGTTAAGGAGCTTTGGCAAAAAAAAAGCCAAAAGCTCTTAAATTCAAGTTTAAGGCTATGTTTCCACTATTGCGTCCCCAAAGTCGCGCGATTTTGCCGAGATTTTTTACCGCGATTTTACCGCGACTTTTTACCGCGATTTGAAGCAATGCCTGTATCTATGGACCTCAAGTCGCATCAAAGTAGGACCAAAGTAGTGCAGGGACTACTTTGAAGTCGCTGCGACTTGAAGTCGCACAGATATGAACGGTACTCATTGGAAATCATGGGATACAATTTGTCATGCGACTTTTCAGTCCCAAGTCGCATGAAAAGTCGCACTAGTGGAAACATAGCCTAAGAGCTGAAGTGTACATGAAGCCCTATTGTGGTTCCTTACTCCCGTTTTAAACAGTTTGGCTGTGTGGAGCAAGTGGGTGGGCAGATTTGCAGTCTACTGGAGCCTCTAGCACTGCTACCTGCTTGGTAAGCAATGTGCCCAATATATAGTAGTGGTAGGATTGGAACAAAAATGTGGCTAATGTATGCACAGGAATGATTCTGGTTTGTTTTTTTCCAAGCACCAGTAGGCTACAGCATCAACTTCAGCTGTGCAGGAGTTGGCACAGAGAATTCCAACCAATTCTGGGCAAATATGGGGTCAAGTTTACATATGGTAAGTGTAGGGTTATAGGAAGGTCATTTTTAGTTTTTAATTGTTGTTTTTGTCTGCAGGTAGCTGATATGTACTTTTCACCTCTTTTTAAGTGTTTTCCCTTTTCTGGCCTTCCTGCGGTCTACCAATAGTTGGGATCATGTTCATTTGGTCTGGGCTTCCTAGACAAACATGCATGCTCTGTCTTCTGTTTTACTCTCCTCCTCTTTGCTTTTCCTGTACAACGGTTCCACATTCACACTGCTTTTTGTTGCTTGAGGGTGTATGGGCAGGAATGGCATAGCGGTCAGAAGCAGGCATAGTGACATCACCCTGCTTTAATGGCGCTAAAAACTCTTTTAACTACTTCAGCCCTGGAAGAATTTGCCCCCTTAATGGCCAGGCCATTTTTTGCAATATGGCACTTTGTCGCTTTAACTGACAATTTATTTTTGTGCTATAAACAAAAGAAGAGTAACAATTTAAAAAAAATATTGATTGGTTTGTGCAAAAGTTATCATGTCTACAAACTACGGGATAGATTTAGGGACTTTTTTAAATTGTTTTTACTAGTAATGGCGGCGATCTGTGATTTTTAGCTGGACTGCGACATTGCGGCGGACAAATCTGACCCCAAATGACACTTTTTGGTGACCAGTGACATTATTACCTTGATCAATGCTATAAAAATGCACTGATTAATGTAAAAATGACACTGGCAGGGAAGGGGTTAACACTGGGGCGCGATCAAGGGGTTAAGTGTGTTCCCTGGGTGTGTTCTAACTGTAGGAGAGATGGGCTTAATAGAACAGGACAGAGATCCCTGTTTCCGATCACTGGGAACAGTAGATCTCTGTCATGTCATCTGGCAGAACCTGGGAATCTCCTCGTTTACATAGGCAGTTCCCCATTCTGCCTCTCCTCACTGCGATCATGGGTCTCCGGCGGACATCGAGTACAGGTACGTCGGTTCGCACAGGAGAGCCGACCTGCTGCAGTATATCTGCGTGAGCTGGTCGGCAAGCGGTTAAACAGCTGTCCCTTACTGTTTTTCAAGCTGACTTGCCTTTGCCCTATCTACATTTAGTTTCCTTGCTGCAGGTCAGTATTCTTTGGCTGCATTAGTTTTATTTGCTTAAAGGCTGTTTTTTTTTGTTTTTGCCCTCTTTCTCTCTTTCACATTTTCCAGCGATGAGCTCTCCCACTCCTGCATTGGGACATTGAAATCATGGCAGTAGTAAGTGGTTTGGGAATTATTCATCTAAAGTTTAGAGACCATCTGCGGCAAAACAGTTCAATATTTTGCTTTCTTGTTAATGGATAAAAGCCATAGAGGAAAGCATTTTAAGAAGACTCGTCATTCTTCACCATTTACTCACAGCCATCATTGGTCTTTTAACTTCTCTTCAATGTCAACATTGTAGAGGCCATTAAAAAAGTTACCTGGTCCTGACTTCTCTCGTGCACAATGGAAAGGAACTCAGGGATCTTTTCTCTGGAAAATCAAGAAAAAGCAGCTCAGACCTCCAATACAGCAGAAAGGTCTTTCTGAAGGTACGACCACCCAGGCTCCTCTAGCCTGGCTCAGTTTCATTCACTTTGGGCAAAAGACACTTGGGTGATTTTCATAGTTAAGAGAGGCTACCAAATATAATTCTCTTCCAGTTCCATCACTTTGTGGAGACAGAAGTCCCCAGAATCAGGGAAAAGGTAAAATCTGTGGAATCCTATGTTCAAGAATCATTGCGGAAGAAAGCCATCGTTTCTCATTTCCCCTCACAAACTGACAACAGGTTTCTATCCCCAGAACCACCTAATGAAAGAAATGAACAAATATATCAAGGCCAGAGATGTTTGGATAGAATCACTCTAGACATTTATTTCAGTAGTCCAGGAGAAGGACTGGATAATCTTAGCGGACCTCTCCAATGCCTGTGTGTATATGTGCATATACCAGTTGCCTCCATTCACCAGAATTACTTGTGATTCTTGACCTTCAACCAACATTGCCAATTCACTTGTCTCCTATTTGTATTCTCCACAACTTCAAGGACTTTTTAGAAGTTTTTTTCTATTGGTGATAGCCCTACTTTGTCTGCAGAGTATCAACATCTCTCAGTACCTGAACGATGTGTTAATATTGGTAATGTCCTTTCAAAAACTGCTAAGCTTTATGGTCTTTCAAACCTTAACTCATTTCAGGTGGCTTATGAATCAAAAAAAATCCAGTTGTTCCCAGTACAGAAAACGATGTTCCTGGGGGTCTTGTTCAGCACCACAGAAGACCGAGTGTTGATACCTCATGGAAAGGTTTTACTGCTGATGGAGTGTACAAAGACAGTAATTGAGTCTCTGTTTTAGGCTGCCTAGGAATGCATGTTTTTTTCTTGGTCTAAGTACAGCAGTAATTCCAATAGTCCCACGAGCCCAATGGCATATTAGACATTTGTAGATGTGCTTTCTCCTTCATTGGGACCATTTATTTTTCGATCAGAAGATTAATTTACCCCTGCCTATTCGTCAGAATTTGTTTTGGTAGGTGATGTCCAGCAAATTGGTTTTGGACAGGTCCCTTGGTACTGGAGACTGGACCATTGTTGCTTCAGATGCCAATCTCCGGGACTGGGAGGAACATTACTTGAGGCAACAGGCCCATGGACATTGGAAAATGGCAGTGCCACATCATTCCAACCTGCTGGAGATCGTGGCAGCTTGGGAAGCCTTGAAGACCTTCGCTCATTTCCTTTAGGGGAAACAGGTAAAGATGTTGATGGACAACAAGAATACTGTCGCCTACATAGCCAACCAAAGTTTCCTGTGTGTCATACCTTCCAGAATGGAAAATACCCTGCGGACAGATTAAATTGAGAATTTCCAGATCACAGCTAGTGGTCTTTAAACAAGCGATATCTTCCACCAATATTCAACAAGTGGGGGATGCCATCAATTGACCTTATGGCTGTACCAAAGTATGCTCATCTCCCACACTGTCACAATTACCCACAAGCCCTGCCACAACATGTGTTTTCAGTTAGGCGGGACTTTACTCTAGCTTACTTATTTCCTCCAACATCACTAATCAAGAGGGTGGTGCTAAATATTTAGAATGAAATAAAACTCAAAGGGCGATTGTCATAGTTCCTTATTGGCCGAGGAGACCATGGTCCTCTCTGTTGACTCAAACAATCCATAGAACTTCTCATGCAAGAAGGTTCTTCTCATTCAGAGACGATGACAACATCCAAATTCACACAGATTGAATTTGACTCTGAGACTATTGAAAGGCAGAAGCTATTAGCTTGAATCTTTCATTCACTAAGGGTTTCATGTCATTGGTACCTCCAGTAGCTCACATTTTAAAGTTTTTACAGTCTGCCTTGGACAAGGGATTTTGCTATAATACACTTAGGTATGTAATTCAGATGTTGGCTATGTCAGCTCTTACTGGAATCAAGTGGGCAGACAACTCCCTAGTGACGCAATTTCTTCAGGCCACTAATACACTGAAGCCTACCTTAGTGCTTAGAGTTCAGAGACTTGTTCTTTCAAATTGTCCCTACATTCTGTAGTATGCTGTTATGAGCAGAGTCAGAAATATGGAAAATTGTTTGCCAATATTTACCTTAATTGTTCTTTCCTGGCTACTCCTTATGATAGCCTAATTACCCTCACAGTGTTTTGAAGCTCATCTTTGGATGGGCTGGTGGTTTACTCCTGCTTTTTTTAGTTAGGTGGTCCTATAGGGGTCAAGAAGCGGAGCTGAACCATAGTATGTTGTCATGAGGAATAGCCATAGAAGGAAAATTACAATAAGCATTGGCAAACAATTTTCTGTAATATTCTGTGTGTCTATATTTAAACCCCTTCATGACCAAGCCATTTTTTGCTATTCGGCACTACGCAATTTTAACTGGTAATTGCACGGTCAAGCAATACTGTACCCAAATTAAATTTATATCATTTTTTCACACAAATAGAGCTTTCTTTTGGTGGTATTTGATCACCACTGGGATTTTTATTTTTTACAATATAAATGAAAAAAGACCGAAAATTTTGGAAAAACACCAATATCTTTCACTTTCTACTATGAAACATATCCAATAAAAAAAAATTAAAAAATCTAATATCTTCATAAATTTTGGCCAAAATGTACTCTGCTACATGTCTTTGATAAAAAAAAAAAATCCCAATAAGAAATATAGAAAAGTGACGGAAGAAAAAAGACTTAGTAGTCCATCGAGCCCACCCTGTATTTTTAAATTTTTTTTTATAATAAGTGTATATTGATTGGTTTGCGTGAAAGTTATAGTGCCTACAAACTATGTTATACAAACAGTACTGGAAGTTTTATTTTTTTAATACTACAAATGGTGGAGATCAGCAACTTATAATGGGACTGCGATAGTGCGGTGGCCAATCTGACACTAACTGACGCTGATATCACCAGTGCCATTAATACAATGATCTGCGACAATACTATACACTGTCACTGTACTAATGACACTGGTTGAGAAGGGGTTAACATCTAGGGTGATCAAGGGGTTAAATGTGTGCTTAACTATGTGCATTATGTGTAAAGTGTGCTGCTTTTACTACTAGATCTTTCAGTTTCTCATCCCTGCTCTGCAAGAAAGAGAAACTGACAGATCACTCCCTCTGTATAGAGCTCTGTGTTGTTTATCAACACAGAGCCCTGAGCTGTGATTGTACACAGGTTGTGAATCATTGGCTGGGATTTGCTGACAGGTACCTCCTGTGGACAATCACAGCGGGTGCTGGGCTGGGGGCACGCATGCGCGCACCCTAAACCTGGAGGTAGGCAGCGACGTACAATTATATAATCCATGTACAGTGGGTATAGAAAAGAATAACCCCCCCCCCCCCCCTTTAATAATCACATTTTGTTGCTTTGCAGCCTGAAATGAAGACAGACAGTTTTTGTTTTATCCAGCTGTATCTACTCAGTGCAACTTCTAACATCCAAGTGAAAGATATAATACCAACATGTCATAAAAAAATTCAAAAATTCAAAAACAGAGTCACTGAGTATGAAAAAGGATCACCCCCTTATGTCAGTATTTTGTTGAACCGCCTTTTGCTTTAATTACAGACTTTAGTCTATTGGGATATGTCTCTACTAACTTTGCACATCTAGACTTTGCAATATTTGTCCACTTTTCTTTGCAGAACTGCTCAAGTTCAGTTAAATTTGATGGTTGAGCGTTTGTGGAATGCAGTCTTCAAGTAACTTCAGATTTTTAATGGGGTTTAACCGCTTCAGCCCCGGAAGATTTTACCCCCTTCCTGACCAGAGCGTTTTTTGCGATTCAGCACTGCGTCGCTTTAACTGACAATTGCGCGGTCGTGCGACGTGGCTCCCAAACAAAATTGACATCCTTTTTTCCCACAAATAGAGCTTTCTTTTGGTGGTATTTGATGGCCTCTGCGATTTTTATTTTTTGCGCTATAAACAAAATAAGAGCGACAATTTTGAAAAAAAACGCATTATTTGTTACATTTTGCTATAATAAATATCCCCCAAAAATATATAAAAAAAACATTTTTTTTCCTCAGTTTAGGCTGATCGTATTCTTCTACATATTTTTGGTTAAAAAAAATCGCAATAAGCGTTTATTGATTGGTTTGCGCAAAAATTATAGCGTTTACTAAATAGGGGATAGTTTTATGGCATTTCTATTAATAATTTTTTTTTTTACTAGTAATGGCGGCGATCAGCGATTTTTATTGTGACTGCGACGTTATGGCAGACATGTCGGACATTTTTGACACATTTTTGGGACCATTGTCATTTATACAGCGATCAGTGCGATTAAAAATGCACTGATTACTGTGTAAATGACGCTGGCAGTGAAGGGGTTAACCATTAGGGGGCGGGGAGGGGTTAAGTGTGTCCTAGGGGAGTGGTTACTAACTGTTGGGGGATGGGCTAGCAGTGTCATTACTCTGATCACAGCTCCCGATGACAGGGAGCAGAGATCCAGTGACACTTGTCACTAGGCGGAACGGGGAGATGCTGTTTATATCAGCATCTCCCCGTTCGTCCTCTCCGTGAGGCGATCACGGGTATCCCCGCGGCGATCGAGTCCGCGAGACCCGCAACCCGACTCACGGAGCTCCCGGCCGGCGCGCGCACGCAATGGCAGGGCGGAAAATTCAAATGGACGTACAGGTACGCCCATTTGAAAAATTGGTAAAAATACCTACTCGCGCATATGGAAAATTAATTAGTTGGAGAGCAGCACGTTATAATGGTAAACAAGGAAAATTAGGAAAAATAATTAGCTGTCTAATTACAAACCGCGCCCCTGTGCAAAATCACTCTATGTAAAACAACATATTATAAATAGAGAAATCGTGAGAATTGTGAAATAATATCTGCCAACTGAATATTAAATCATCATAGTGAAAAATAACAAGCAAAAAATTAATCAAATTAATCGAATGTGCAAAATTCAAAGAAAAAGTCCACCATTATTATCCAATGTGTACGACAGATATGTGTCAAAATAGTGTTCAGAAATTGAAAGACAGAGCTTCTGGGTGGATAGAACTTCTAGACAAATCTTTCTTGGGTACAGCGAAGCAACAAATAGCAGTATTCAATCGCCATCACCAGCCACACAGCCTACTCACCAGATGGATGTGACTCCCATGACAGGAGTCAAATACGCTTTGGGGTCAACCAACGAGGCTTCTCCCGGTCACGGCCAGGTGTAGATGCTGTAACTCAGGTGCTGGAACTCAGGCGTCTTGATCAGCGCTGAGGCTACTTGGATGCATGCGACAGGACCTCCCAGGGTAGGTCACAGAGACCGTAGATGTTTAGAATTGGGGAGAGATGAATGAAAAACTCCCATGGTGATGTAAGCCAAAATATTTATTTAAGCTAAAAACGGCTTAAAACTGCATTCCCCACATGAGGGTACAAGTGGGCAAAAATACAAACAGAAAAAGCAGGAAATCAAATACGAGTGGAAATGGCGTGTCACGTTCATTTTACGTCCGACCGGTTTCGTCAGATCGTCCTATCCCTATTTCACAATCCTCACAATTTCTCTGTTTATAATATGTTGTTTTACATAGAGTGATTTTGCACAGGAGTGCGGTTTGTAATTAGACAGCTAATTATTTTTCCTAGGTACACCCATTTGCCCAGCCGTGCCATTCTGCTGACGTACATCGGCGTGCGCCGGTCGGGAACCGGTTAAATCTGGGCTCTGACTAGGCAAAGCAAGCACATTCACCATTTTCTCCTTCAACCATCGTGTGGTCATTTTTGCTATGTGATTTGGGTCATTGTCATGTTGGAATGTAAACCTTCTTCCCATTGACAACTTTCTGGCAGAGAGCAGCAGATTTTCCTTAAAGCGGAGTTCCACCCAAATTTTGAACAATATCTGTATGTATTCTCTTCCTTGCCTAGATGCTGACATGCCGTTTAAAAAAATGTAAATCGCCGTAATTACCTTTTATTTTTCTATTCTTCTTTGCACTTCCTGGTTCTCCTCCCGTGGGAGTAGGCGTGTTTCTAACCTCTCCCAGACTCCTGGGAGCTAGTCTCAGGCTTCCCAGGATGCTACTGAGCATGTGCGGGAATGAGCAGTGAATGCTGGGAGCACAGCATTCACCACATCCAGGAAATAAATGCTTGTGGGCTTCAAATGCCCACAATGAAGATGGAAACCGCTTGCAGTGAATAATATAAGTTATTCTTTCTGACGAAATCTGACACAGGCGGACATATTACACACAATATGTGAGTATGTAATGCTGAGAAGAAAAGTTTGTGAATGAACACAAAAAAAAAAAAAGGATAGCTAGGTCGACCCCTGCTTTAAGAATTTGATGGTATTTTGCCCCATCCATTTTTCCTTCTATCCTGACAAGTTCTCCAGTCCCTGCTGCAGAGAAACACCCCCCATAACATGATATTACTACCTCCATGTTTTACTGTAGGAATGGTGTTATTTGGATGGTGAGCTGTATTGCATTTCGATCACACATATTGTTTGGTGTTCAGGCCAAGTAATTCAATTTTAGTCTCATGTTCTTGCATGGCCTAGTCAGAGCCCAGACTTAAACCCCATTGAAAATCTGTGGAATGACATGAAGACTGCAGTCCACAAATGGTCACCATCAAATTTAACTGAACTTAGCAGTTCTGCAAAGAAGAGTGGGCAAATATTACAATGTCTAGAGGTGCAAAGACATTTCCCAACAGACTAAAGGCTGTAAATAACCACTTCCCATTCCAGCCATTGTAATATGACTGCCGCAGGAACACTCTGTCCCTCCAGGCGGGCGTCATATGATGTCCTCGGCTTCCTGGCATTGTAGGGGGCGCGCGCCTGCCGCGTCACTCCGGAGCCGTTGCGTGTGCCCAGCGGCCTCGATGTCTACCGGGCACCCATGATTGCTCGTCAGGGAAGAGGAGACAGATCATGTGTTCCTAGTATATAGGTACACCAATCAGTCTCCTTCCCTAGTCAGTCCCATCCTCCCACAGTTAGAATCACTCCCTAGGTAACACATTTAACCCCCTAGTGTTAACCCCTTCCCTGCCAGTGACATTTACACAGTAATCAGTGCATATTTATAACACTGATCGCTGTATGATTGTCAATGATCCCAAAATAGTGTCAAAAGTGTCCGATGTGTCCGCCGCAATGTCACACTCCTGATAAAAATCGCAGATCCTCGCCATTACTAGTAAAAAAAGAAAATAATAATAAAAATGCCATAAATCAATAACCTATTTTGTAGGCGCTATAACTTTTGCACAATCCAATCAATATGCACTTATTTTTTTTTTTTTACCAAAAATATGTAGAAAAATACATATTGGCCTGAACTGAGGAATTTTTTTTTTTTTAAATTGGGATATTTATCATAGCACAAAGTAAAAAATAATTGTGTTTTTTTCAAAATTGTCGCTCTTTTTTTGTTTATAGCACAAAAAATAAAAACCGCAGAGATGATCAAATACCACCAAAAGAAAGCTCTATTTGTAGGGGAAACAATGAAAATTTTATTTGGGTACAGCGCTGCACGACCGCGCAATTGTCATTCATAATCTTACATGCGCTGAAAGCTGAAAATTGGCCTGGGCAGGAAGGGGGTGAATGGTTAAAGTAACGTTGGTTCAATAAAATACTGACATAAGGGGGTTCCTTTCTCCGACTTAGTAAATCTGTTCTTGAATTATTATTTTTTTCTCCTGACATGTTGGTGTTACATCTTTCACTTGGATGTTTTAATTGGCACTAGTAAATACGGGTGGATAAAACAAGAACTGTATCTGTCTTCATTTTAGGCTGCAAAGCAACAAAATGAGATTATTTTAAAGGGGGGTGATTTTTTTTCTATACCCACTGTATCTATGTATATGAGGGGTGTCCCAAACGTTCATGACCTGATACAGAAGTGGTCACCACACAGACATGAAACGTTATCACCGCACCACCAAGCCACCAAGCAGCAGCACACCCTTGGAACCCCATAAGATTGTCATCATCACTGATAGAACACTCAGAGCCTTCTTCTTCTTCCACTTTCTCCATTTTCAACCCGACAACAGGGGAGTGTGAACTGTCTGTAAGGAGCACATGAAAACCGTATAGTGCACATGTGACATTTTTTAGCGCCTAAACGTCTGGAAGAGTGGCTTGGTGCCATGATGAAGTGTAATATCTGTGTTGTCACTCTTTGTGGCATCCATGAAAATTTGGGACGCCCCTCTTATTTACTGTATATTTATCTACAAATATTCCATGTATGTATACATGTGTTATCCATTTATCTGTATATATAATGTATGTATCTATAGTATATACAGTATGTAATTCATTTATCTATAAAAATTACTTTTTCTCAATGTACTCTATAATCCATGTATCTATCTATATATGAATAAGTATTTTCAAAAACAAAATGTAAAAAATCGATTTATCTTTATATAATCCATGTATCTATCAATATCATGTAAGTATCTACGGTATATATTCCCAGTACCTATATATAAACTCTATGTATGTATATATAATCCATGTATCCATGGTGTGACTCCCCCACACATATCTGTCAGCCTGCTGTGTGTACACTGATAATGATTGGTGATCTCACACTGATGATGGTGATGATTGGTGATCTCACACTAATGGTGGTTGGTGATCTCACACTGTTAATGATTGGTGATGTCATACTGATGATTGATGATGTCACACTGATAATGGTGATGATTGGTGATCTCACACTGTTAATGATTGGTGATGTCACACTGATAATGGAGATGATTGGTGATCTCACACTGATAATGATGATGATTGGTGATCTCACACTGATAATGATGATGATTGGTGATCTCACACTGATAATGATGATGATTGGTGATCTCGCACTGATAAAGACTGGTGATCTCACACTAATGCTGATTGGTGATGTCATACTGATGATTGATGGTGTCACACTGATAATGGTGATGATTGGTGATCTCACACTGTTAATGATTGGTGATGTCATACTGATGATTGATGGTGTCACACTGATAATGGTGATGATTGGTGATCTCACACTGTTAATGATTGGTGATATCACACTGATAATGGTGATGATTGGTGATCTCACACTGAAAATGATGATGATTGGTGATTTCACACTGATAATGATGATGATTGGTGATCTCACACTGATAATGATGATGATTGGTGATCTCACACTGATAATGATGATGATTGGTGATCTCGCACTGATAAAGACTGGTGATCTCACACTAATGCTGATTGGTGATGTCACACTCATAATGGTGATTGGTGATCTGACACTGATAATGATTGGTCATCTCACACTGATAATGATGATGATTGGTGATCTCACACTAATGATGATTGGTGATCTCATACTTATAATGATTGGTGATGTCATACTGATGATTGGTGATCTCACACTGATAATGATGATGATTGGTGATCTCGCACTGATAATGATTGGTGATGTTACATTAATAATGATGATAATTGGTGATCTCACACAGATAAAGATGGGTGATCTCACACTAATGATGATTGGTGATGTCACACTGATGATGATCATGATTGATCTCATACTGATGATGATTGGTGATGTCATACTGATGATTGGTGATGTCACACTGATAATGATGATGATTGGTGATCTCACACTGATAATGATTGGTGATCTCACACTAATGATGATTGGTGATCTCACACTAATGATGATTGGTGATCTCACACTGATAATGATGATGATTGGTGATCTCACACTGATAATGATTGGTGATGTCACACTAATAATGATGATGATTGGTAATATCACACTGATAGTGATTGGTGATGTTACACTGATAATGATGATGATTGGTGATCTCACACTGTTAATGATTGGTGATGTCACACTAATAATAATGATGATGATTGGTAATATCACACTGAGAGTGATTGGTGATGTCACACTGAAAATTATGATGATTGGTGATCTCACACAGATAAAGATGGGTGATCTCATACTAATGATGATTGGTGATGTCACACTGATGATGATGATGATTGATCTCATACTGATAATGATTGGTGATGTCATACTGTTGATTGGTGATGTCACACTGATAATGATGATGATTGGTGATCTCATACTGATAATGATTGGTGATGTCATACTGATGATTGGTGATCTCACACAGATAAAGATTGGTGATGTTACACTGATAATGATGATGATAGGTGATCTCACACTAATGATGATTGGTGATCCAACACGTATAACAACACGTATAATGATTGTCATTCTGGTGATGGATATGAGTGTAGTAGATCGGATGTGATCAGTGAGGGTAGTAGATGATGGGATGTGATCGGTGAATGTATTAGATGATGGGATGTGATCGGTGAGTGTATTAGATGATGGGATGTGATCGGTGAGTGTAGTAGATGATGGGATGTGGTCGGTGAAAGTATTAGATGGGATGTGATCGGTGAATGTATTAGATGATGGGATGTGATCGGTGAATGTATTAGATGATGGGATTTGATCGGAGAATGTATTAGATGGGATGTGATCGGTGAATGTATTAGATGATGGGATGTGATCGGTGAGTGTATTAGATGATGGGATGTGATCGGTGAATGTATTAGATGATGGGATGTGGTCGGTGAATATATTAGATCGGATGTGATCGGTGAATGTATTAGATCAGATGTGATCGGTGAGTGTAGTAGATGATTGGATGTGATCAGTGAGTGTATTAGATGGGATGTGATCGGTGAATGTATTAGATGGGATGTGATCGGTGAATGTATTAGATGGGATGTGATCGGTGAATGTATTAGATGGGATGTGATCGGTGAATGTATTAGATGATGGGATGTGATCGGTGAATGTATTAGATGGGATGTGATCGGTGAATGTAGTAGATGATGGGATGTGATCGGTGAATGTATTAGATGATGGGATGTGATTGGTGAATGTATTAGATGGGATGTGATCGGTGAATGTAGTAGATGATGGGATGTGATCGGTGAATGTAGTAGATGATGGGATGTGATCGGTGAATGTATTAGATGATGGGATGTGATCGGTGAATGTATTAGATGATGGGATGTGATCGGTGAGTGTATTAGATGATGGGATGTGATCGGTGAGTGTAGTAGATGATGGGATGTGGTCGGTGAAAGTATTAGATGGGATGTGATCGGTGAATGTATTAGATGATGGGATGTGATCGGTGAGTGTATTAGATGATGGGATGTGATCGGTGAATGTATTAGATGATGGGATGTGGTCGGTGAATATATTAGATCGGATGTGATCGGTGAATGTATTAGATCAGATGTGATCGGTGAGTGTAGTAGATGATTGGATGTGATCAGTGAGTGTATTAGATGGGATGTGATCGGTGAATGTATTAGATGGGATGTGATCGGTGAATGTATTAGATGGGATGTGATCGGTGAATGTATTAGATGGGATGTGATCGGTGAATGTATTAGATGATGGGATGTGATCGGTGAATGTATTAGATGGGATGTGATCGGTGAATGTAGTAGATGATGGGATGTGATCGGTGAATGTATTAGATGATGGGATGTGATTGGTGAATGTATTAGATGGGATGTGATCGGTGAATGTAGTAGATGATGGGATGTGATCGGTGAATGTATTAGATGATGGGATGTGATCGGAGAATGTATTAGATGGGATGTGATCGGTGAATGTATTAGATGATGGGATGTGATCGGTGAGTGTATTAGATGATGGGATGTGATCGGTGAATGTATTAGATGATGGGATGTGGTCGGTGAATATATTAGATCGGATGTGATCGGTGAATGTATTAGATCAGATGTGATCGGTGAGTGTAGTAGATGATTGGATGTGATCAGTGAGTGTATTAGATGGGATGTGATCGGTGAATGTATTAGATGGGATGTGATCGGTGAATGTATTAGATGGGATGTGATCGGTGAATGTATTAGATGGTATGTGATCGGTGAATGTATTAGATGATGGGATGTGATCGGTGAATGTATTAGATGGGATGTGATCGGTGAATGTAGTAGATGATGGGATGTGATCGGTGAATGTATTAGATGATGGGATGTGATCGGTGAATGTATTAGATGGGATGTGATTGGTGAATGTAGTAGATGATGGGATGTGATCCGTGAGTGTATTAGATGATGGGATGTGATCGCCCGGTGAATGAAGTAGTAGATGATGGGATGTGATCGGTGAATGTATTAGATGATGGGATGTGATCGGTGAATGTATTAGATGGGATGTGATCGGTGAATGTAGTAGATGATGGGATGTGATCCGTGAGTGTATTAGATGATGGGATGTGATCGCCCGGTGAATGAAGTAGTAGATGATGGGATGTGATCGGTGAATGTATTAGATGATGGGATGTGATCGGTGAATGTATTAGATGGGATGTGATCGGTGAATGTATTAGATGGGATGTGATCGGTGAATGTAGTAGATGATGGGATGTGATCCGTGAGTGTATTAGATGATGGGATGTGATCGCCCGGTGAATGAAGTAGTAGATGATGGGATGTGATCGGTGAATGTATTAGATGATGGGATGTGATCGGAGAATGTATTAGATGGGATGTGATCGGTGAATGTATTAGATGATGGGATGTGATCGGTGAGTGTATTAGATGATGGGATGTGATCGGTGAATGTATTAGATGATGGGATGTGGTCGGTGAATATATTAGATCGGATGTGATCGGTGAATGTATTAGATCAGATGTGATCGGTGAGTGTAGTAGATGATTGGATGTGATCAGTGAGTGTATTAGATGGGATGTGATCGGTGAATGTATTAGATGGGATGTGATCGGTGAATGTATTAGATGGGATGTGATCGGTGAATGTATTAGATGGTATGTGATCGGTGAATGTATTAGATGATGGGATGTGATCGGTGAATGTATTAGATGGGATGTGATCGGTGAATGTAGTAGATGATGGGATGTGATCGGTGAATGTATTAGATGATGGGATGTGATCGGTGAATGTATTAGATGGGATGTGATTGGTGAATGTAGTAGATGATGGGATGTGATCCGTGAGTGTATTAGATGATGGGATGTGATCGCCCGGTGAATGAAGTAGTAGATGATGGGATGTGATCGGTGAATGTATTAGATGATGGGATGTGATCGGTGAATGTATTAGATGGGATGTGATCGGTGAATGTAGTAGATGATGGGATGTGATCCGTGAGTGTATTAGATGATGGGATGTGATCGCCCGGTGAATGAAGTAGTAGATGATGGGATGTGATCGGTGAATGTATTAGATGATGGGATGTGATCGGTGAATGTATTAGATGGGATGTGATCGGTGAATGTATTAGATGGGATGTGATCGGTGAATGTAGTAGATGATGGGATGTGATCCGTGAGTGTATTAGATGATGGGATGTGATCGCCCGGTGAATGAAGTAGTAGATGATGGGATGTGATCGGTGAATGTATTAGATGATGGGATGTGATCGGTGAATGATGGGATGTGATCGGTGAATGTAGTAGTAGATGATGGGATGTGATCGGTGAATGATGGGATGTGATCCCTCCGCTGAGCCCCCAGGCTGCTCTCCTCCGTGGCTGGGATGGTGGGCGTGTCTCCCGTACAATGGACGGCTCTCCTGTGAGTTTGACACGAGTGTGTGTGGCCCCGCCCCCTCCCTCTCTCTCTCCGATCCTCAGGAATGTAATGATCAGATCTCCGGTGTCAGAGATCGGGGAGATCCGGGGCTGTACTGCGGGGAGATGTGCGGGGCTGGACCAGGCTGGAGGAGGAGGAGCTGAGCGGTGGACGGAGGACGGGCTGTACACATCCGATGTGTGATATCTGGTGACCGGCGGAGATGGCAGGAAGACCCCGGAGTTGTCCCCATTAGGTAGGGAGAAGAGTGTGTGCGGTGTCAGGGATGGAGGGGGGAGGGATGGATGGGATGATGGATGGGACGGATGGATGGGGGATTGGTATGTGGACGCTCCTGGAACTACTTGTATCATTGTATCACTTTGTAACTCTTATCAATCCTCCGATTGGTACTTCTAATCCTGAACTTTAGGCAAAAACACGTTCATTTTAAATCTATTCTTTAAAAACCACAAAGGATTTATATGCACTTTGTGTGCCCCAAATACTGGTGCAACCCCAGATATTACCTTGTAAAAAGTAGAGCTGACATCATCACTGTACTGTACAGAGAACAGAGCTGTGGGAGGGGCCCAGTAGCTCCTCCCACTACAGGCTGCCTACAGCAAACTACAGGAGGGGGCGGAGACCAGACCAGTCTCCCTGCATAAGGAGAGAGTGTGGTGGTGACCGGTCTTTATTACAGGAAGTTCCTGCACTGAGAACTGTCCTGTAGATTAATGTGCAGATCTGGAAGAAATACACAAAGAATACCCAAGAATAAATTAAAACCCAACTCCAGGCACACAGAAAAGTATCCCTTGCATCGGAGCTGTGACTGGCACTACAAGGGTTAATTGCTCATTTTGTCTAGCGGACCCTAGACTGCTGGAGTGTGGGGGGAGGAGTAGGGGATCGGGAGGAGTGGGGGATCGAAGGAGCAAATCTTTTTTTGTCCTCCCCCCCCCTCCAGACCCAAGTGAGCAATTAACCCTTGCAATGCAGACACATGTCCACTGCTGGGAATAATGGTTTATTTGCTGCTCGGAGTTACATAGTTCGTCTGGTTGAAAAAAGACACAAGTCCAGCTAGTTCAACCAATAAAAGTGAGGGAAAAAAAAAAAATCATACAATCCGATATACACAATCCTTCACCCACAGTTGATCCAGAGGAAGGTAAAAAACCCCAGCAAAGCATGATCCAATTTGCTACAGCAGGGGAAAAATTCCTTCCTGATCCCCCGAGAGGCAATCAGATATTCTCTGGATCAACTTTACCTATAAATGTTACTATCCAGTTATATTCTGTACATTTAGGAAAGAAGCCAGACCTTTCTTAAAGCAATCTACAGAGCTGGACAGAACCACCTCTGGAGGGAGTCTATTCCACATTATCACGGCTCTTACTGTGAAGAAACCTTTCCGTGTTTGGAGATTACATTTATTTTCATCTAGACATATAGAGTGCCCCCTTGTCCTCTGTGATGACCTTAAAGTGAATAACTCAACACCAAGTTCCCTATATGGACCACTTATGTATTTGTACATGTTGATCATATCCCCTTTATAGGCTTTAAGAATACACAGGACTCTTGTGTTTATACAATATTTGCTCACCCCGGAGTTCAGCTTTAAGTACGCTTTTTATTACTTTAAAGTCAGTAAAGGGAATTAAAACATAATGAGAGTTCTGCAAGTTAAAGCCCAGCTCTAAGAAAATGTCAAAGTCTTCCCTTGCGGTGAGGCTGCCCCAGCACTGCAAGGGTTAAACGCTTGTTTAAGTCTAGAGGACGGGACTTTTATTTCCCCGATCCTCCACTCCCCGGCAGACGGCACTCTCCTCCCCTACACTGCGGACTGTCCCTCGTCATCCTCACATCTGATGGAGGGATATGATCCCTGGATCCATCTTCATGAGGTCAGAGGACATCCCACCATCGGATCGGAGGAGAGAAGAGGGAGCGCAGAGACAATCCGCAGAAGTGGAGGATCCGGTAGGTAAAAGTGATTTCTCTGTCCCCTATACATAAACCAGCGTTTAACCAATGAAGTGCTGGGGCAGCCCCATTGACTTTCCCTGGAATTCTTGGTCTTCTAAATATACCAACTTCTAGGCAGTTTAGGACTTTGGCTAAGAGTCACGTCAATCATTGGGAGCCAACATGTGACTTTCCAGCTGCTGTCTGGGGACATTCAGCTGCCGGGGTACTCAACTAAACTTGTCCCGCACATTACTGCCCGGGGGGGGGGGATGTATGACCAATTTGTGTATTGAACAATTAAATGTATATTAAACATTCATCAGTGATGGGTGCATTATACAACGTAAAGGTCACTAAGATAATATAAATGGACTGCATCTAATGGGGGGCATACATGCTTTGATAAGAGATTGATTTCTTTTCCAATCAACCTCTCCCAAAATTAATTAAGATAATATAAATAGACTGAATCTAATGGGGGCATACATGCTTTCATAAGGGATCGATTTATTCTCCAATCGACCTCTCTCCTCAAGTTCTACTTCCCTGTGTGTGGTGTGGCCTATCGATCTTTCGATTGATAGGCCACACCACACACAGGGAATTAGACTTTGATCAATAGTTGGTAGATATGGTTGTAAGTTATTGATCGCGTCTCTAGTTTCACCATGCAATCCCTTAATCTGATCAATCAAATTATGACCGAATTCATGAACAAAGCATCTCAGTGCTGCCAATCGGTACAATACGATTGATCTTTTTCCGCCCCTGGCCATTCCACTCAGTTTGATCGAATCTGATCTAAATTGGTCGATCAGAAGGGAAGTTATGCCTATTCAGTTGTTTGCGGATTTGATTGTTTAGATTGAAATGCCCATCGATCAGATAATAAAATCGGAGTGTGTATGGCCACTATAGTACATAGAAGAAGGATTTTGAGGGCAACGTTACCAAATTTTCACTACATAGGGTTGACCCCAGGTGCAAGCAAATTATATATATATATATATATATATATATATATATATATATATATATATATATATATATATATATATATATATATATATTATTATACACATGATCTTTAGAAGGCAGGATAGTGATACTATCTCACAAAAGTGAGTACACCCCCTCACATCTTTGTAAATATTTTATTATATCTTTTCATGTGACAACACTGAAGAAATGACACTTTTCTACAATGTAAAGTAGTGAGTGTACAGCTTGTATAACAGTATAAATTTGCTGTCCCCTCAAAATAACTCAACACACAGCCATTAATGTCTAAACCACTGGCAACAAAAGTGAGTACACCCCTCAGTGAAAATGTCCAAATTGGGCCCAATTAGCCATTTTCCCTCCCCGATGTCATGTGACTTGTTAGTGTTACAAAGTCTCAGGTGTGAATGGGGAGCAGGTGTGGTAAATTTGGTGTTATCGCTCTCATACTCTCATACTGGTCACTGGAAGTTCAATATGGCACCTCATGGCAAAGAACTCTCTGAGGATTTGAAAAAAAGAATTGTTGCTCTACATAAAGATGGCCTAGGCTATAAGAAGAGTGCCAAGACCCTGAAAACTGAGCTGCAGCACGGTGGCCAGGACTATACAGCAGTTTAACAGGACAGGTTCCACTCAGAACAGGCCTCGCCATGCTCAACCAAACAAGTTGAGTGCACATGCTCAGCGTCATATCCAGAGGTTGTCTTTGGGAAATAGACATCTGAGTGCTGCCAGCATTGCTGCAGAGGTTGAAGGGGTGGGGGGTCAGCCTGTCAGTGCTCAGACCATACGCCGCACACTGCATCAAATTGATCTTCATGGCTGTCGTCCCAGAAGGAAGCCTCTTCTAAAGATGATGCACAAGAAAGGCAGCAAACAGTTTTCTGAAGACAAGCAGACTAAGGACATGGATTACTGGAACCATGTCCTGTGGTCTGATGAGACCAAACTAAACCTATTTGATTCAGAAGGTGTCAAGCATGTGGCGGGAACCAGATGAGGAGTACAAAGACAAGTGTGTCTTGCCTACAGTCAAGCATAGTGGTGGGAGTGTCATGGTCTGGGGCTGCATTAGTGCTGCCGGCACTGGGGAGCTACAGTTCATTGAGGGAACCATGAATGCCAACATGTACTGTGACATACTGAAGCAGAGCATGATCCCCTCCCTGCGGAGGCTGTGCCACAGGGCAGTATTCCAACATAACGACCCTAAACACACCTCCAAGACAACCACTACCTTGCTAAAGAAGCTGAGGGTAAAGGTGATGGACTGGCCAAGCATGTCTCCAGACCTAAACCATATTAAGCATCTGTGAGGCATCCTCAAACGGAAGGTGGAGGAGCGCAAGGTCTCTAACATCCACCAGCTCTGTGATGTCATCATGGAGGAGTGGAAGAGGACTCCAGTGGAAACATGTGAAGCTCTAGTGAACTCCATGCCTAAGAGGGTTAAGGCAATGCTGGAAAATAATGGTGGCCACACAACATATTGACACTTTGGGCCCAATTTGGACATTTTCACTTAGAGGTGTACTCACTTTTGTTGCCAGCGGTTTATACATTATTGGCTGTGTGTTGAGTTATTTTGAGGGGACAGCAAATTTACACTGTTATACAAGCTGTACACTCACTACTTTACATTGTAGCAAAGTGTCATTTCTTCAGTGTTGTCACATGAAAAGATAGAATAAAATATTTACAAAAATGTGAGAGATGTACTCACTTTTGTGAGATACTGTATGTATAATCTCTATCCTGCCTTCTAAAGATCATGCTGGCTTTTGTAGTCCAACAGACCCCAGTGTTTCCCGGAGTTTGCTCTGTGTTTGTTTCCTTCCAGCGTGGATGGGGTTACCGTCGGTGTCAGCCGGGTCCTGGGAGTGCATAGTGCGGCTGAGCCGGTCCCCAGTGACTGAGCCTACTTCTGAACAGGCAGGATCATGATAACTAGATGAAACAACTGGCAAACCGACAAGTGTGGGAAGAGGATACAGAGTGCAGACGAGGTTGTGAGGAGCTAGGGCAATCTCCGAGCACAAAGGAGACGTGCATGGAACTATTATCAATTGGAACAACTAAATACTGATCACATATTATAGGGGCGTACTAATGTTCTATCTAGCTGTAAATCCAATAGAATTGTCCCTTTCCTGTGGATGGGGGTGCTCCCTTGAACACTCTCACTCACATCGTACACTTAGGACTTGTTCACATGGGCTGCCAAGGGGCATCTCTAAAAGCAGGCATTTGAGCCGGGGTTTCACCCACCCCCCCAACTGTCCACCTAAATACAAAAATGCAGCTGCTTAGGATTGTACACATGCCACAATCGCAATGCTTTGCTTCTTGGCCATTGGAAAATGTAAACAGCATTTTGCATTCGGTGGGCGATATTCATTTGAATGGGACCGCCCTGCATTAGCACACCATTGTGGCACAGTAAGTCAACATTTTGAGGGTTAAAACAGGTGGCAAGGAGGATACATATTGCCTCCCATTAAATGCCACGGTGGATCACTTTTCAAAGAGGTGGCAGTAATAGCTGCTTGTGTGAAGGAGCATAAGAGACAACAGGGGCGCCAACTAAGTGTAGTATAAATGACACTCTTTTTATTGAAAAAGAAATTAGCAACTCACTCTGTAACACTAATGGATCGCTCATCAGGTAGACCAGCCTTTTTCAACCAGGGTGCCTTCAGGTTTCTTTAGGGGTGCCTTGGCAAAGTGCCTACAATTCCTCAAAAATTGTATAGAAGCCACTGATTGGATGAAGCCTGTCTTTTAGTTACATAAAGCCACATGTTTTCATTGTGCACCATTAACACTGTCTAGCTTCTGGCGTCCTAACAATCAGTGACGTAACTGGTTGATAAGAAGAGCGTTGGGCACCCGCACCTCACTGCCCCCCCTCCCCCCTCTTTGTCAGAGCTGGGGTCACATTAGCTGAATGAGGGAGGGAAACTGGGGGAAAAAGAAACATTGTTACACTAGTCAGTACCAGTGTGCAAAGGTGTATTTGCTTTGGAAGAATAAATCTTTTCTAGCGTTGGATGTCCTACATGCGTAAATGTTTATACATTATGTAACACTATTTCAGTTTTTTTGCATTTTAGAATGGGGTGCCCCAAGATTGTGCATAATTTTAAAGGGTGCCTTGATCGAAAAAAGGTTGAGAACCACTGAGGTAGACAACCACTCTTTAGCAATACAGCCTCTTGGTACACTGTCCTGCAATGTAATACTCCTGCAGCCTTTGGCTTGGTAAATGGACACTGAACAGACGAACCCAGAATTTCCGGGAACTTAGAGCACATGGAGGGCGCAGGTGCGGAAGTGACGTCACACCTGGGAGGAGCCATGGTGAGAGGGTGTGGCTATGCATTTCAGACCGTCCTAGCTCCTTTCTCAAGCCATGGAAATGTATGAGGTTCTTGGGGGGTTGTGTGAATGAGCCTACCATAGATAGATATTCTAGATATTCATAGATATTCTAGATATTCATAGATATTCTAGATATTCTAGATAATATAGATATTCTAGATATTCATAGATATTCTACTACCAGTATTCACGCATTTGGCAACTGTGACCGATGAGAGTCATACTGGCCCCTTACAATGGTGATCAGATGGAGGAATGTCCCACCTACAGTGGTGGTTATAATGGAAATATAAAGGCGAGATGAGATGGAAGGTCAAATAGCCACAGCTGAAGAAACTCTTAGTAACTCCTGAGGGAACTCTGAGGTTCCACAGAACCCTTGTTGGGAATGATTGCTTTCGATCACAGCTTGTCTGTGGATGAGCATCCCTAATAAGCGAATGAATGTTAACGAGTATGCAGTTTTTGTAATTTTGCCAGTTCTAGTGACAGCAGTTTGATCCTACATTTCTGGTGCCTGCTTAGTAGGGGTGGCATACCATTTGTCCCACTGGCCACCAATGTAATGCCCCGTACACACGGTCGGACTTTGTTCGGACATTCCGACAACAAAATCCATGGATTTTTTCCGACGGATGTTGGCTCAAACTTGTCTTGCATACACACGGTCACACAAAGTTGTCGGAAAATCCCATTGTTCTAAACGTGGTGACGTAAAACACGTACATCGGGACTATAAACGGGGCAGCAGCCAATAGCTTTCATCTCTTTATTTATTCTGAGCATGCGTGGCACTTTGTCCGTCGGATTTGTGTACACACGATCGGAATTTCCGACAACGGATTTTGTTGTCGGAAAATTTTATATCCTGCTCTCAAACTTTGTGTGTCGGAAAATCCGATGGAAATGTGTGATGGAGCCCACACACGGTCGGAATTTCCGACAACACATTTTCCGTCGGAAAATCCAACCATGTGTACGGGACATAAGAGTCATTTTTTTCCACTGGCCACCAATGTAAGAGTCATTTTTTTCTATTGGCCACCAATGTAAGAGTCATTTTTTTCTATTGGCCACCAATGTAAGAGTCATTTTTTTCCACTGGCCACCAATGTAAGAGTCATTTTTTTCCACTGGCCACCAATGTAAGAGTCATTTTTTTCTATTGGCCACCAATGTAAGAGTCATTTTTTTCTATTGGCCACCAATGTAAGAGTCATTTTTTTTCACCTGGCCACCAATGTAAGAGTCATTTTTTTTACTGGCCACCAATGTAAGAGTCATTTTTTTTACTGGCCACCAATGTAAGAGTCATTTTTTTTACTGGCCACCAATGTAAGAGTCATTTTTTTTACTGGCCACCAATGTAAGAGTCATTTTTTTTACTGGCCACCAATGTAAGAGTCATTTTTTTTACTGGCCACCAATGTAAGAGTCATTTTTTTTACTGGCCACCAATGTAAGAGTCATTTTTTTCCACTGGCCAACAATGTGTGTGTGTGGGGGGGCTGCAATGCATTTTTGGTGCATTTTTCGAGTCACATGTTCAAATTTCACAGGTGCATGCCGGGTAATAGGCACCCAGGAAACACGCTGGAAACACATCAAAAACGTGGAGAAAAAAACGCATATGCATTTTCAGTGGTACAGTATGAAAACCTAATAAAAATAAATAAATACCCGTTGGGGAAGAATAAAGTTCATTAATACAATTTACCTTTCCCCCAGCTTCTATACTGCAGGGGTTGACATCACTATCCAACAATATCCTGGGGGATTCTAAGTACCCCAAATCTCACTAAATGATGCTTAAACACACCACAGTAACCTCTCCTTGTGAGATTTAGGCTACACAGCATTTCCAAACTTTTGTAAATCCAGGAAGTGAACAGGCAGCAGCTTCAGCTGCCCACAGTTAAAATGGCTGCAGCCAGACTCGGTGGAGGGAGATTTCTGCAGCATATTTGGCAAGTACAGAATCACAGTATATATAATATAATATGCAAAGTGGTTGGAGGGAAGCTTCAAAATGGGCAAAATTTTTTTTATTATGAATTAAAGTGGGATTTCCTTTTTGGGTGAAGTTTCACTTTAACTTAAAGCGGAACTACGCTGCATCTGAGCATCACAAACAAAAAACACTACCTAATTTTTAATATTCAAAGCAAATTCCCCCATCCATCCATGTCTCCACTCTTAATTTTGCAGAGAAATCACTTTGAAAAACACCCCCTAGCATTTCTGGTCGAGGCCATCTTGAGTAAGGGCAGATGATTCATGTAGCATTTATTTCCTGGAATCCATCTGCCCTTAGCACATGCATGCAGGCAGGAGAATGTTCTTATCTGAAAAAAAAACCCTCCTCCCCTCCTGAAGACACCTGGGATGTATGAGATTATTGGCCTAGGCATTGAAATCCGGGGAAAAAAAGTTTTAAACAAGTAAATATGATACACTTTCCTGCCATTTAATAATGCTAGCAGCATGAGGATTAAAAATAGTCAATGTTGATTAAAACCACTTGGCGACTGCCCCATAGCAGTTTTACTGCTACAGAGCAGCCGTGCTGTGCGGGACCACGTGTATATATATATATATGTAATCTGTACTTCTGGCTATCGTGTGCACCGGGACCCGCTGATCATTCAGTACACTGACAGAATGTCTGTCTAAATAAACAAGGAAGATTGTCTTTCTGTCAGTACAGAAGGCATGGATCCTGTGTTCCTGTAAAGCAGAAACACCGATCTATAACTTCCACTAGTAAAAGCATCTCCCCCACTACACTGAAACATTAGCTAGGCACACAGTTAACCCTTTGATCACCCCTGATTCCCTGCCAGTGTCGTTAGTACAGTGACAGTGCATATTTTTAGCACTGATCACTGTATTTGTGTTAATGGTTCCCAAAAAAGTGTCAAAAGTTTCAGTCAGGTGTCTGATTTGTCTGCTGCAATATCGCAGTCCCGCTATGAGTCGCTGATTGCTGCCATTTCTAGTGAAAAAAAATACATCTATAAATATCCCATAGTTTGTAGACGCTATAACTTCATCCAATCAAACCAATCAGTATACGCTTGTTGGGATTTTTTTTTAACCAAAAAATGTGTAGCAGAATACATAATGGCCTAACTTGTTCCAGAAATTCGATTTTTTTTTTTTTTTAACATTTTTTTTTAACATTTTTTTTTATTGGATATTTTTTAGAGCAGAAAGTAAGAAATATTGTTTTTTTTTTTTTTTTTTTTTTCAAAATTGTCGGTTGTTCTTTTGTTTATAGTGCAAAAGATAAACACCGCAGAGGTGATCAAATACCACCAAAAGAAAGCTCTATTTGTGGGAAAAAAGGACGAATTTTTTCTATTTGGGTACAGCATCGCATGACCGCGCAATTGTCAGTAAAACGCAGTGCCGTATCGCAAAAAATGGCCTGGTCAGGAAGGAGGGAAGGTCATATGGTTAAGAGAGTAAAGTTCCACTTTACACTGGGCACACATGGGCTGAAAATGGTCGGTTCGGCAGGAACTGTCTGACTTTCGACCTGTGTGTGTACAGCTCTTCATCTGACAGAAGCCGATCTCACAACCGACTTCTGTCAAATGAGCTTGCTGGAAAACCAACATCTGATCGACGCTTGCAGCCAATGGCTGTGAGCGCTGATCACTGTGTTCTGGCGGGGGGGCAGTCCCCTTGTGAGAACACAATAGCTCAGCGGAGAGATCGCAGTACTAACATCGGATGTGTTAGTGCGGTGATCTGTAAGGTGTGTGTACCCAGCATTAGCACCATGGACAGGAGGAGGGAAAGGTAAGTATATTTACTAACTTGTTCCTCCCCCTATAGGTGTTCTTTTGCAGCATTTTCAGATCCCTTGTCCAAGGTTTTTTAATGACCCTTTCCACTTTAAATATAGTTCTTGTAATGCCGCGTACACACGATCGGTTTTGCCGTCGAAATGAACTCCAAAGGTTTCTCTGATGGATCTCCGGTGGAATTCCATTCAAGCGGTCTTGCCTACACGCGGTCACACCAAAGTCCGACCGTCCAGAACACGGTGACGTACAGCACGTACGACGGGACTAGAAAAAGGAAGTTCAATAGCCAATAGCTTCCGTCTCGTACTTGCTTCAGAGCATACGTCGTTTTTGGTCCGTCGGAACAGCATACAGACGATCGATTTTCCCGATAGGAATTGGTTCCATCGGAAATATTTAGAACATGTTCCATTTCTAGGTCTGTCAGAATTTTCTAAAAAAAAAAAGTCCGATGAGGCATACACACGATCGGTATATATGATGCAAAGCTTCTGTCGGACTTTTTCTGTTGGACATTCCGCTCGTGTGTACGCGGCATTACATCGCAGCGATACTTGTCTGCCCCAATTCCACCTATTTCCCTTTCCTATCTTCTTGTAGGTTTTTAGAAAGCGCCCATTGAAAAGCTTTCCTCTTCTTTGTCTATTCTTTGCCTTTGATTATTTTGGTCATACGGATGAACCCTTTCTAACAAAGCCCAGCTTCTTGAGGATCTGTGTTGTAAAGCATTCTTTCTGGGCTTCTTGTATGGGTATTGTGTCCACCCTGAATATCCCAAGATTGCCATTCATTTGTGTCACTAAATTAAATTTACTTATTGAGCAGGCGGCCCGGTTATTCCTTTTCACATAGAAAGCTGGGCAAATCATTTTTTGGAAGCCCATGAGAACAACAGAACTAGACACTGGAAAATTGACTTTTTATTTCATTTGCAGTAACCAGTAATCCACAAGTAGAGCTTTCCAGTGTGTAACCGGAAAGAAAACGATTTAGTAGGAGGATCAGAGTTTAATTATCCACTAAATGTCATTTTATTTCTATTCCTACCCGTAATTATGTTTGTTTTCCCTTTTCTCAGGAATTCCTCGGTGAAACAAGTACCAACTCCAGCTTCTGGATATTAGGCTGTGCCGGATTAGGCTCTATTTGGAGATTGCACAATACTCGGTTTCCTTCGGATAATCTTGTTTGTTTTAACTTTGTTTAACCTTTGATGACGTTGACCTTGTTGGCAGAGCATCATGGCATCCAGTTTGACATGCACCGGGGTGATCTGGGCACTCCTGTCTTTCCTCTGTGCCGGGGCTTCTTGTGTTGGCTTCTTCATGCCTTATTGGCTCTTGGGCTCTCAGTTGGATAAGCCGGTGTCGTTCGGTACTTTCCGAAGATGTTCTTACCCTGTTCGAGATGAAAGCCGCCAGACCACGGTGATGGTAGAACAGTGTGGCCGATATGCCTCTTTCCAGGCCATACCAAGCCCCGAATGGCGGATCTGCACTGTGGTTACTGGACTTGGATGTGGTCTTCTTCTTCTGGTCGCATTGACCGCCATCATGGGATGTTGTGTCTCGGAGCTTATCTCCAGGACTGTTGGGAGAGTGGCTGGTGGAATACAGTTTCTCGGAGGTAAGTTGGCTGATTCTTTCTGGCCTTTCACTTCTGATGGTTATAAAATTACAAAAACGGGCACACCTTTAAAAGTGTATGGTTGATGTTGCTGTAATGCTGCATTAAAGTGTTACTAAACCCACAACAGTGAAATCAATCTGTATATGCAGTAAAGCATGCTTGTTATACTCATTGTGGAACCTAAGGGGTTAATCCTGCACATCCAAAAAGGCTGTTTGATCCTTTCTTCCACTGTCTCCAATCTGTCTCCTGATAGTGCAAAGCCTTAGGGGCTACTCTGCACATGCTCAGTTTGGTGCGTATCACTGGAGAGGTTTTTTTTTCTTGGGAGGGTGCATGTGATCAGCACAGGGCCAATCAGCACTGTCCAGACAGAGGGTCAGGGGTCCTGCAGCCTCATAGGACAGATAGAGGAGAATGAAAACTGCTTCTACAAACTTTAACCAGTGCTCAGCCAGACACTGATAGAAGTCACAAGACTGCTATATACTGTTGATGAGAAAAGGTGTTTAGTTTATATTTACTAAAATAATTGCATTTCCATGTTCTGTGTACTGTGGGAGACCAGATATAGTGAATGCAGGGTCCTGGGTTTAGTAACACTTTAAAGGGTAACTCCTCTGGGTGCTCTATTTACATTCCAGGAAACTTTGTTGCAGATTCCTAACTTTTGCTATTCTGAAGAAATAGCTGTTTGTTTGTCTGTGTCAATGTGCAAAATGAATGTGTCTGGGAGTGACTTTCTAATTATCAATCAGCTGCTACACTTTCAAGGTTTTATTGAGGAAAGTGGCAGGGTCGCCAACCCTTTAGATGTGATTTCCCTGTGGGAGTAACTCACCAAAAAATGACATTTTTGTTGTAGGGAACTCCAAAAATCGGACTTGTATATTAGTGCAGACTTCTGGGAAAATCAATACGCCAATCACACAAGCAGGACATTACATTTCTGGCGTGCTTCTGTACACCAGTGAATTGCTGAAATAAATGACCTTTTTGAGGATATTCTAATTTTTTGAGTTGCACCTGTTCTGTATATTTGCAATAACAAAAAATATAATTATACCCAGTGGTCTTTGTTTCTTCTATCATGACCAATCTGACCCTCAGAATATGTTTTTGAAGCATTAAAAGTGTCTAGAAAGGGCCCTCCCTATAGGAAATTGGCTGACATTTTCCAGTCAATATAATACTCTTTTGCCTAGTATGTGTGCTCTTTGTACACCATGCACCGCTTGGTTATGATACAAAGCACCCAATTGTTATTAGATGCTATTGTGATTTATGAACGGTTATTCTTTAGACCTAGAAGAATGCAGTTACTGTATGTGGATTTGGCAGAGATGGAAATGCAGTAATAGCCATTGCACATAAAAATGACAGTACTTTATCCTAAAGAATGTGTTACCCCAACATTTCATATTCCTAATATGTGCTTGTGGTACCATGTATTTGTGTTAAAAAGAATCCTGTTCTCTTTGTGTGAAATTCCTGATGATCCTGCCAGTTCCCCTGCGTTCCTATTTGAAACTGACCAAGCTAGGCATGAGTTGAGTTGAATCTTGATATAGCGCGGTCCTTTACACCAAAGGGTCCCGACGCGCTTACAAACACATACACATATACACATACTAGGGCCAATTCAGAGACAGAATCTGATTAACCTACCAGCATGTCTTTGGAGTGTTGGAGGAAACCGGATTACCTGGAGGAAACCCACGCAGGAACAGGGAGAACATGCAAACTCCAGGCAGATGGTGTCGTGGTTGGGATTTGAACCAGCAACCCTATTGCTGCTAGGCGAGAGTGCTAACCACTACACCACTGTGCTGCATGTGATGGATGTGCATGAGAGCACATCCATCCAGGCGTGGTCAGCATGGCCTACCTGTCCTCCAATGTCAGTCTTGTGCTGTATTAAAGCCGCATTAAACAGGTTTATTTGATGACTAGAACATGAGCATTTCAATATGTACAATTTTTTTCCAAATGGAAAACCACATTCATAACTAGAATTATGTTTGTTCGAGAGGTTTTCTATCCCGCTCTTTCAAATCCAATGCGTTCGAAAAATAGTTGTCCATTTGACCCCAATAACCAATTACAAAAGGGGTCTCCAAACTACAGTCCACAGGCCACCTCTACAAGATATCCTGTTCGCAGATAGGGTCAGTGGCGTATACTCAATATGTACAAGTTGTAGATCAAGGTTAGCAGAGACTACCTGTGATCTCTGCTTCTGATCTAAGGGGGGATCCTGATGTAAGGGGGGCTGTAATGTAAGTGGAGACTCAGATTGGGACCCTGATGTAAGGGGGGCTGTAATGTAAGTGGAGACTCAGATTGGGACCCTGATGTAAGGGGGGCTGTAATGTAAGTGGAGACTCAGATTGGGACCCTGATGTAAGGGGGGCTGTAATGTAAGTGGAGACTCAGATTGGGACCCTGATGTAAGGGGGGCTGTAATGTAAGTGGAGACTCAGATTGGGACCCTGATGTAAGGGGGGCTGTAATGTTAGTGGAGACTCAGATTGGGACCCTGATGTAAGGGGGGTTGTAATGTAAGTGGAGACTCAGATTGGGACCATGATGTAAGGGGGGCTGTAATGTAAGTGGAGACTCAGATTGGGACCATGATGTAAGGGGGGCTGTAATGTAAGTGGAGACTCAGATTGGGACCCTTATGTAAGGGGGGCTGTAATGTAAGTGGAGACTCAGATTGGGACCCTGATGTAAGGGGGGCTGTAATGTAAGTGGAGACTCAGATTGGGACCCTGACGTAAGGGGGGCTGTAATGTTAGTGGAGAATCTAATGGAGACCTTTTATGTAAGAGGTAACTCTAAAGGTAATGGGGACCATGATTTAGGTGGGGAAAGTGATGGGGGTTCTTTCCAGCCTGCAAATAATTGTAAAATTTACAATGTAGCCCTTGTACTGAAAAGTTTGGAGAGCCCTGCATTGGAAAATCAAGCAAATGTTTTGAAAATTAACATTTTTGAATTAAATTCTACTGGTGTATTTCCAGCTTTTGATTCTTTTGGATATTTTGGAGTGAAATTGTCAACCAGAAAGGAAGTAGACAACCAGGGCTCTTATCTCTTGGAGAAAAAAAATAAAAATGTAAGCGTACGACTGCATTCACACCTGAGCATGGCGACTTTCAGGCGTTTTTGTTTGAACGTTTTTGAGCATTTTTAGAAGTGTTTTACAAGCATTTTAGAAGCGTATTACCTGCGTTTTTGTTTAGCCAATAGGATGCGAGAGGGGGAGGAGATTAGGGGTGGAGAACTGTTTGAGCAGAAAAAGTGCAACAAAATGCTCGTAAAACACTCAAGTCACGCGTTTTCAGGCATTTCTATTGAAGTCTATGGGGCCAAAATTGTTATTTTTTGAGAGTTTTGCGCTCACGATTGTTATTATTATATTATATTGTATTGTATTATATTGTATTGTTATTTTTACATCTCTCACCTTTTAACTCTTCATTGTCCTCTAACTTGTGACTGATTTTACTTCGAAACGTCTTTAAATAATTGTTATCTTGGTGAAAATGCAGCTTCCCGCCCCCCCACTCCGGTGCTCTATGCTGGCCTAGCTGAGTAACAGCCTCAGCCCTCAGTACAGTGGTGTGGCCTCACATAGACTTTTATTGTAGAGAGGGAGTATATCAGACCAAGTCTTTTACTGAGTGCTGATTACTGACTGCGCTGGGTTTAATTTAGGTACCTTTTGGACTGCACAACCATAATTAAAGATGAATCCCAGGTATGAATATTTTATATGTAATTATATTGGTCCAGTGTGGACCAATGTAACTATGTATATATACCAAAGGTGTCCAACATTTTGACCTTCCTAGGCTACATTGGAAGGAGAGGAATTGTCTTGGGACGCACATAAAATATTCTAACAATAAGGAGAGCCGATGAGCAGAAAAAGTCGGGTGACCACTGATATAGATAATGTACCTATCTGAGTAAGACCCCTTTCACATGGAGGCAGTTTTCAGGCATTTTATCGCTAGAAATAGCGCCTGCAAAGCACCTGAAAACTGCCTCCCATGCCACCCGAATGTGAAAGCCCGAGTGTTTTCACACTGGGGCTTCACCCCAGTTAGAAAAAGTCCTGCAAACAGCATCTTTGCGCTCCCAAAATGCCCCTGCCCACTGAAACTAATTCCTGAAAAGCGATTTGGAAACGCTGCAACACAGGCTTTTTTAACCCCTTCTTCAGCCGTTAGCGGAGGTTAAAAAGTGCCCTGCTAGCGTCCAAAAAGTGCCGCTTAAATGGTGCTAAAGCGCCGCTAAAATGAACAGCGCTTTAACGCACAGGCAGTCCCAGTGTAAAGGGGTCTAATAAAAAAAAAAATTTGTAATTTTTTTTATTGTAAAAGAGGGCAACACAAAACTAGTGCGATATTTGACACTGTTTATGATAAACTAAACGCATCAATATCTGGTTGGATGGATGTAGTAGCAATTCTCAATGAATTCTCAAGGTGCCCATCAGATATTTTGGTTCTAATTTTGCGCTTCGTGTGCTTCATCCTTGAAAATAATTGCTTACAAATATAGGTGCTGCCGAAAACTGATGATATGAATAAGCGGTGATTGTGAAGAGTGGGATTATTTCTCTTTTTGTGAAGTTAAAACGTAAAAGTCCAGTAAAAAGGCACTGCCAATTTTTTCTCCGTACGTGTTCACTAAGTGTAAACGCGTTTTTATAAAAAAATTACAAAATCGTCATTTTTAAGTACAGTAAGTTTATGGTTTTATGTTGGGCTGCATTCATAGCTGTCCTGGACCACAAGTTGGACACAGCCTAAAAAGCTCAGGCTGGACTTCTCCTTTAACATTATTTAATGCCCAAGTCAAAGAAATAGACATTCAGCCGGAGAGACATTGTACTAACACCCTCTGCTTTCCTGTTACAGCAGTTGAGCAAGGTGTTTAAAAAAGAATTCCAGGTAAGGATATTTTATACATAGTTACACTGGGCCATTAACTAAAGTGTTACTAAACCCACAACAGTAAAATCAGTCTGTACGGTATCTCACAAAAGTGAGTACACCCCTCACATTTTTTGTAATAAATATTTTATTCTATCTTTTCATGTGACAACACTGAAGAAATTACACTTTGCTACAATGTAAAGTAGTGAGTGTACAGTTTGTATAACAGTGTAAATTTGCTGTCCACTCAAAATAACTCAACACACAGCCATTAATGTCTAAACCATTGGCAACAAAAGTGAGTACACCCCTAAGTGAAAATGTCCAAATTGGGCCCAAAGTATCAATATTTTGTGTGGCCACCATTATTTTCCAGCACTGCCTTAACCCTCTTGGACATGGAGTTCACCAGAGCTTCACAGGTTGCCACTGGAGTCCTCTTCCATTCCTCCATGACAACATCACAGAGCTGGTGGATGTTAGAGACCTTGTGCTCCTCCACCTTCCGTTTGAGGATGCCCCACAGATGCTTAATAGGGTTTAGGTCTGGAGACATGCTCTGCTAGTCCATCACCTTTACCCTCAGCTTCTACTAGCAGGGCAGTGGTTGTCTTGTGCAGCGTACACACGGGCGGACTTTTCGATCGGACTGGTCCGACGGTCTATCCGACGGACCTTCGACGGACTTCCGATGGACTTTCCCAACGAACAGACTTGCCTACACACGATCACACCAAAGTCCGACGGATTCGTACTTGATGTCATACGACCGGACTAAAATAAGGAAGTTGATAGCCAGTAGCCAATAGCTGCCCTAGTGTCGGTTTTTGTCCATGTGTACGCGGCATTAGAAGTGTGTTTGGGGTCGTTATCATGTTGGAATACTGCCCTGCAGCCTAGTCTCTGAAGGGAAGGGATCATGCTCTGCTTCAGTATGTCACCATTCCTTCCACTGACACCAGTGATTGGACACTCTTCCTTCTACTGACGCCAGTGATGGGGCACCATTCCTCCCACTGACACCAGTGGTTGGGGCACCATTCCTCCCACTGGCACCAGTGATTGGACACTCTTCCTTCTACTGACGCCAATGATGGGGCACCATTCCTCCCACTGACACCAGTGGTTGGGGCACTATTCCTCCCACTGACACCAGTGGTTGGGGCACTATTCCTCCCACTGACACCAGTGGTTGGGGCACTATTCCTCCCAAAGACACCAGTGGTTGGGGCACTATTCCTCCCAATGACACCAACTATGGTACACTATTCCTCCCACCAAAACCAAATCGTCCCAGTGACCACAGCCTATCCATCTAAAGCCGGAAAGACCAGTAACTAATCCTTTGTTTAGTAAGATTGGAGGCCCCTGTCCTATACCATCAGACACTGTTAAAGCTGTAACTGCACCTGAAACAAATGTGGTTTGAAGAAATAAGTTTAACCCTTATTACATCATTCCCACAAATGATCCTTTATTACACCATTCCCCATAGATGAACCCTTATAGTGCCATTACTATGCTACTTTGTTTTTCAAAGTGAGTGCAGTCGGTTCCCCTCGTGTTCTATTTCTCATTCGTCTGTTTCATGTTTACATATAAAGACTGCTGTGCACGGGCGGTAAAACAGATGTTTTGTTCTCTTCTCAAAAGGACGTATCAAAACATTGAATGCTTTGTTGTTGCCGCAAATATACTGTCATCCAGTACAAAGCAGAGCGCAGTGTTTATAATAGCTGGCCGATTCATTACAATTCACTAAGTGGGCTAATAGCATTGCAGATTGTTGGCTAACCACTGGTATGTTCAATTAATATAACTACGGTACTTGTAACTATTATTCGCATTGTTATTTCTGACCACTTGGCGGACTTTGGAGCACTTCCAAGTTTTTATATATATATATATATATATAGTGTATCTTTGCCAAGCACAAGGTTGGTATGTATATCTGTGTACTTTAATAGAATATAATATGGCATTTGTGATATAATAATGGTAGAATGGTTTGTAAATATTTTTTTATTTTGGCTGTTGTAGCTCCTAATGTTGAGACCCCGTACTTAATAAAGGGGTTGTAAAGGTTGTTGTTTTTTCACCTTAATGCATCCTATGCATTAAGGTGAAAAACAGGGCCCCGGAAGAGCAGGTTCGGGGCCACTCTGTGCAAAACTAGCTGCACAGTGGAGGTAAGTATGATATGTTCTTATTTTTTTTATTTTTAATTTTTTTAAAGTCTCGTTTTTTGTTTTTTTTTTCTTTAAATATAACAAACGTTGTACTTACCTTCTCTGTGCAGTGGTCCCCCTCTTCTCTGGTCCCTCTTTGCTGCTCCTGGCCCCTCCCTCCTGTCGAGTGCCCCCGCAGCAAGCAGCTTGCTATGGGGGCACCCAAGCCAAGCCACAGTTCCTTCTGTCCATTAAGACACAGAGCTGTGGTTCGGTCCTGCCCCCTCTCTCTTCTGATTGGCTAAATGACTTTGATTGACAGCAGCGGAGAGGGATTATGGTGTCGGTTTGTTTTTCAGGGGTTGGGCTTGCAGTCGCCGCTCGAATTTATCCCAAAGGTGTTCTATCGGGTTGAGGTCAGGACTCTGTGCAGGCCAGTCAAGTTCCTCCACCCCAAACTCGCTCATCCATGTCTTTATGGACCCTGCTTTGTGCACTGGTCCAATTCATTTGGTGGAGGGGGGATTATGGTGTGGGGTTGTTTTTCAGGGGTTGGGCTTGGCCCCTTAGTTCCAGTGAAGGCATCAGCATACCAAGAAATTTTGGACAATTTCATGCTACCAACTTTGTGGGAACAGTTTTGGGGATGGCCCCTTCCTGTTCCAACATGACTGCGCACCAGTGCACAAAGCAAAGTCCATAAAGACATGGATGAGCGAGTTCTGGAAGAATGGTCAAACATTCCAATAGACACACTCCTAAACCTTGCGGACAGCCATCTCAGGAGAGCTGAAGCTGTTAGAGCTGCAAAGGGTGGGCCAAGTCAATATTGAACGTGCGTGTAAAGGCAGGCGTCCCAATACTTTTGGTAATATAGCATGTGTGTGTGTATCTATCTATCTATCTATCTATCTATCTATCTATCTATCTATCTATCTATCTATCTATCTATCTATCTATCTATCTATCTATCTATCTATCTATCTATCTATCTATCTATCTATCTGTATGTGTGTATTATATATATATATATATATATATATATATGTATGTATATGTATGTATGAATGAATGTATGCGTGTGGTGTGTGTGTGTATATATGTATGTATATATATATATATATATATATATATATATATATATATATATATTACCAAAAGTATTGGGACGCCTGCCTTTACACACGTGAACTTGGGTTCAATATTGAGTTGGCCCACCCTTTATATATATATATGTATGTGTGTGTATATATATATATATATATATATATTATAGAGTTGTGTGTTTTTTTTTTTTTTTTGGCATGCTGTGTGATTTGGAAAACATAGCAAACCTATTGAGGGTTTTGAGCAAATGTGACTGCTGTGGAAATATGCTTTTAGGTCACTTGAATACTTCTAAAAACCCTTCCATATCACTGATTGTATATGGCATTGTCTGTAATTTTTAATTGACACATTCTGCAACCATATATCTGATGGTCTTGCCTACACTGGGGGAAATAGCAGCTATATTGTGAATAGCTGACTTAGCTATGATAAGAGTCTGTTAAGTTAAAGCTTTCAGGAGAGAAGAGGTCAAGTATTAGGATATGATAACAAAAGAATCTAAGAAACAGCACAGAAAATGCCCTTGGGGGAAGTGAAGACATTAGTACAAGGATTTCAGCAAGGTATTACATGCCCTTTTTGCTTCCACAAGCATTATGTACTATTTCTGCTTCCTTTATATTCTGCGATCTACACCTGCAGTACACATTGTGCTAATTCACCAACACAAAACACAAACATGGATCTGGTCCTGAAATGCTTCCAATGTTTATCATGATTGGGTTACAATTTACTGCCAGACCTCACACTTTCTTTACAATGTAAGGTCAGCATTGTCCTAAAGCACAACTAAACTGTATCTGAGCACCACAAACTGAGAACACTATTTCATTCATTTTTTAAGTAGAACTATATGCAACTTTGTTCTAATTTGGCATAGAGTAGGTTTTTTTTTCATCATCTGTATCCCATTGGGGAGATTTCCTTTCACTTCCTGTCCCAAAGCCAAACAGGAAGTGAGAGAAAATCCCTGCAATCTAAGGGAATTCCTTGGGTTCCCCATTGGAAGACTTCCCTTCTATTACTTTTACTCTCCTGGGGACAACCCAAAATTTGGGATTTTTTAAAAAATTTCACTTAAATGATAATTAGTGGTATAATTGTACACAGGACAAATAGGGTGAATCTCCTAATGGAGGCACAGACAGCAGTAAAAACTGATAAGCGTTCGAATCCCTCTCCGCTCTATCCCAAACTAAAAAAAAGTTTTGCCTTTAGTTTTACTTTAATATTTAAAGCAAACTTACCCATTCATCCTTGTTTCCATGCTTTATTTTGTTGAGAAATCACTTTGAAAAACATTTCTAAGTGTGGCCATCTTAAGTAAGGGCAGGTGATTCATATAGCATTTATTGCCTGGAATCCATCTGCCCTTAGATCAGGCTTGCAGACAGGAAGGAGTGCTTAGCTGAGAAAGTGCCTCCTCCAGTCCTCCAGATGAAAGAATAAAAAAAATGCCCATGAAGACCCCTGGGATTTATCACATCATTTTGACCTAGGCCAGAAACCAGAAAGTAACTGAAGAAGTGTAAAAAAACAAAAAATAAAACAAGTAAATATAATTCCTATATATTTACTAATGTTATCAGCAGTGGCGTCGCAAGGGGGTGGCTGTTGGGGCTATAGCCCCGAATCTAGGGTCCATAGCCCCGAGTCCATGCAGGGGTCCTCAAGGTGAGGGGAGGCTCTCTGGGGACCCTGATGTAAGTGGGGGGCTCTCTGGGGACCCTGATGGAAGAGGGAGGCTCTCTGGGGACCCTGATTTTAAGGGGGAGGCTATCTGGGGACCCTGATTTAAGGGGGAGGCTCTCTGGGGACCCTGATTTAAGGGGGAGGCTCTCTGGGGACCCTGATTTTAAGGGGGAGGCTATCTGGGTACCCTGATTTAAGGGGGAGGCTCTCTGGGGACCCTGATTTAAGGGGGAGGCTCTCTGGGGACCCTGATTTTAAGGGGGAGGCTATCTGGGTACCCTGATTTAAGGGGGAGGCTATCTGGGTACCCTGATTTAAGGGGGAGGCTCTCTGGGGACCCTAAGGTAAGGGGGGTTCTCTGGGGACCCTGATGCAAGGGGGAGGCTCTCTGGGGACTCTGATGTAAGGAGGAGGCTCTCTGGGGATCCTGATGTAAGGGGGGGCTCTCTAGGGACCCTGATGTGAGGGGTGCTCTCTTTGAACCCTGATGTAAGTGGGGGGCTCTTTGGGGATATATACACACACACGTATATTACTGTATATACATGTGTATGCCTGCCCAAGCGTATGACTTTCTTTACTACGCTGCTATGGGCTCTAGCCCCAGATCTTTTGAAGACCTAGCAACGCCCCTGGTTATCAGCATAGCGATTATGATAGCTAGGGCACTTTCACACTGAGGCGCTGGGGCATCAGCAGTAAAGCACCACTATTTCTAGCAGCGCTTTAACGTTGTGTTAGAGGCGCTTTTCGGCTGCTAGTGGGGCGCTTTTAACCCCTGCTAGTGACCGAATAAAGGGTTAATAGCCCCGCTGCCACAGGGCTTTGCAGGCACTTTGGCACTGTTGCCCATTGATTTCAATGGGCAGGGATGCTTTAGGAGCGGTGTATTAAAGTGCCTCAAAGATGCGGCTAGCAGGACTTTTTTTTAACGTCCCACAAGCGCACCGAGTGCCTTCACACTGGAGTGACAGGAGAGGAACTTTACATTTTTATTCTTAGTGCTATATCGCCTGTAAAGCGCCTCAGTGTGAAAGTAGCCTTAATGTTAATTGACAGAATTTACTTACAATTTAAAGTGGTTGTAAAGGTGTCCCCCCCCCCCCCCCCCCTAAAATAATAAACATGTTATACTTATACTTGATTTGATTTAAATCAAGTTGATTTAAAGCACAATTTAAATCATGATTTAAATCAATAGTAAAAAGGCTTGATTTATATCAACTATATTTAAACCATAATTTTTAAAGAGCAACTGTCATCTCTGACCCGCTGTTGACTCACCGACAGTCCTATTCACTTTAATGGGACGGCTGGTGATGCGCAGTGACACAACAAGGTGAGGGACGTGGCGGCAGCAGATGATTGGATGCCCACTAACAGGCGCTGCCATGATGGGTCTGAAATGACAGGTGCTCTTTAAATGTAAGAACTCATTCTTGCTGGTAGTTAGAATCTTTAATATTTTCAAACACAATGAAGGTTTCCTATTAAGAATAATAAGCTATATGTGCCCCTATCACGGCATAAAGAAATATAGTGCATAGAAATGGGTACAGAAGTGTATACCACGCTAAATATTATATCGCATAAAACTGATAAACATAATGTGCACAAGTAAACAATACAATTTACATATAAAATAATAATCAATTCAAACACTTTTGCTGCAAATATAATTCATAAGTGCAAATAGATACCAAAAAGTGCCAAACAAAAGTGCCCCACAATTCATGTACATACTAGTCCATCTTGGACTACATAGATGTATAATGAGCAAAAAGTCCTGCAACAAAGTGCTGGTGTGTGATCTTCAATGGTAATAGATTCAAACGTGCTTAAATCTCCACGTGCCACAGGTCATGCGATGGTGCCAACATAAGTGACCCCCCCCCCAAGGTAATGCGCTCACCTTAGAGAATGTGACTAAGTCACTAGACAAAGGCAGAAAACGCTTTTGAGCCACCCAGGGCTCTATGTGGATCACAGGCTCCAGCACGGGAATAAACAATAGATAGGAAAAAAGGACCATATAGTGTAATATCGTTTAAAATATTTATTCCAAAGTCAGACAAAAAACTCTCCCCCAAATGGGGTACTCACACTTTAAGGGTGCGTCAGTGCACCACTTTAAACAAGCATTTAGTTGGATAAAGCAGTAAGGATATGGCGTCCGTCCCAACACCGACAGCTGCCGCTACCTAACACTCTGTCCTGGCCCCTCCCCTACGCGTCTTCGACACAGGGCATACGTGTCATCATCAGGGGGAATGTCACTTACCCCTGATGTATTTTTGGGGATATTTATTATAGTAAAAAGTAAAAAATATTGCTTTTTTTTTTAAATGTTGCTCTTTTTTTGTTTATAGCGCAAAAAATAAAAACTGCAGCGGTGACTGAATACCACCAAAAGAAAGCTCTATTTATGGGGAAAAAAGGACGTCAATTTTGTTTGGGTGCAACGTCGCACGACCGCTTAATTGTCAGTTAAAGCGACGCAGTGCCAAATCGCAAAAAGTGCTCTGGTCGGGAAGGGGGTAAAATCTTCCGGGGCTGAAGCTGTTAAAGTTTCTCTGATATTAATACAGTAGGAATGAGCTCCAGCTCTCGCATATATTGGGTTTGTACTTGTAGTGATGATATGGGGCTGCATCTTGTTACAACACGATGAAATGAAAAGTATTTGGGGGATTTCCATAATACACAGGATACGGCAGTGCATGAACGCTACAGGCATGTAAATGACTAGCTTCTTTATTACTGTACACCTTTTCTGTTGCCAATATTGAATTTTCCATGATGCTAATGACTGTATGATGAGTAGGATGCAGCAGGCGGACTTTGTATTCCAGGCCTGTATTCACACTGTCTGCTCTATAATTGAGAACAAATGGGCAGGATTCTGGTAGTGGTTCAGACTTTATAATTGACAAATCAACATAATGGATGATCTTCAGATAACGGGATGTTGATACATGTTACTTATGTGAACAAACTATGGACCGCCAACAAGACAGTGATAAATGGACCCTGTTCATATTGAATGCACCAAAAATTGCCTGGAAAACATTAATTATTCATGAGTGTTATCTGCAAGAGCATTCTTTTGCACCACAGTCTAATGACAAATCTGCAGTTGTGACATGGTTCTATATCCTGCAATTTATGAAGCACTTCAGCTGCAATTAGAGTAAAGCGGTCATCTGAAAGTAATAAATTAAAGGAAGGAAAAACATTATGGAAAAAATTATCGTTGTCCAGAGTGAATTCATTAGATTTGGAATTGGACATCCTCCAGCGAAGCAAAACCATCTGAATGGTTATCCTATTTAGGATTGTATTGGGTTTGTAAATGTTCTACATTGTATATCAGAATTTTTAGAATAAAAAAAAATCAGTTGAACATATTAAAGAGCAACTCTGTCCACAGTGGATTTCCCACTTTTGGTTTAGTAATGCAGTCTCTGAAGGACCCTGATATACTTGTGATATGTTCAACTTGCCCTTTAGCCAACCTCTATCCTAAGGGAATTCTCCATATAGGATACACATCAAAGACATGAGTTCATCTCTCACCCTAAAGTACATTTTAAAGTGTAAACTCTAAAACTCTAAAAATACATTTCTCTTAAAGGAATTCTAAAGGTTTATTTTTTTAAAAAGGCAGTCACCACCTACGGTGGCACACTGGATTCAGAAAGTGGAGGAAATTAGCAAAATGGAAGACTTGGTACTCACTGCCAAACACCAGCAGGAAAAATACAATAAGACGTGGGCGATATGGAAACAATTCATCTTTTCCCCGGAAGGAAGTGCTCTTAGAGCCTCCTAAATGGGGCAACCACCTCACAAGGCCAAACTCCAAGACCGTCCCGAATCAACCAGCATCCTATTATGCCCTGTCTCAATAACCTCTCTCCCGGTACCTTCTTCTTATTTAGCCCTTCATTCCCCCTTCCCCAACATAACTCCCCTCTTCTACATATCTTTCTCCCTATGTTTTCTTATGCATTCATATGCTAAAAGACAAAAATGGAGAGCAAGGAAGGGAAGGGGAGAAAAAGAGGAAAGAGAAATGGAAGTGGGGGCGAGGGAACCCTTGGTTTCCTTGTCCCACCTATTCCATCAAGAGGATAATTGTACATATAATGTAGAGTTTTATCATTGAACATCAATTCATGAAGTGTTTAACGTCTACAACACAATATAAGATCAATGTACATCTGTGACCCTGTTTCTTCCCCATCTCTCCAGAATGTTTTTTTTTTTTTATGAAGATGTACTATGTCTGTGTTGCTGTGCCTTTACCCACGTTGGGCATTAATAAAACCATATTTGAAAAAACAAAAAAACAAAAAACATGTCATACTTACCTCCTCTGTGCAGCTGGTTTTGCACAGAATGGCCCCGATCCTCCTGCTCTGGGGTCCCTCAGCGGCGCTCCTGGCTCCTCTTTTTCTCGAGTGCCCCGTCGGAGAGCTGCTCTCCTTCAGGGTACTCGTGCGGGTGCGCTCCCATGTCCTGCTGCTGCGTCTATTGACACAGACAGCAGGACTCGGCCCCGCACCATTGGATTTGATTGACAGCAACGGGAGCCAATGGCTGCGCTGCTATCAATCTATCCAATCAAGACCAGGTTCAGGTAAGTAAAAGGGGGGCTCTGGGGGGCAGCTGCATCACATAGAATGCATTAAGGTGAAAAACCACGAGGGTTTACTACCCCTTTAAAAGGGTAGTAAACCACCGGATTTTTTTTTTTAAAACCTGGATGGCAAAGTTTATAATGTCCTAGTATGCATCGCATATATATGTGAAACTTACCTTTAAAACAAAGCTGACAGGGCTTCCATCTTTACCTGGTCTTCCTTCCAGGTTGGTGGGCTCTGGTCCTTTGATGTTCATAGCATGGGTATGCCGTTCCTTCAGAGCGCTTGTGCCGATGACGTCACTGGCGGCTTCGCAAGTAAGTATCTCTTAAATGGTGCAAGTTTAGGAGATGTTTACTGTACCTATAGGTAAGCCTTATTATAGGCTTACCTATGGGTAAAAATCAACCAAGAGAGTTTACGTCCACCTTAAGCCAGCCATACATGGTTTGAAATTTGGCTGGTCTACCATGTATGGTCAGGCTGGACAGGCTGTGGTATTCATGTCGATTTATTGATGGACTTGTGTACAACCAGCCTGTTGGGTTTTTCCCCTATGATCAGTGCCGCTGGGTATAGCCAGCAACACTAATCATTGTATTCTGACAGCAAGGAAGTCTCCCCACCATCAGAACACAATAGCACATTGGGAGTGATTCCGCCATCCACCTCAAGTGTGTGGATGAGGGAGTCGGGTCATTTTTTTCCGTTTAATCCGCTAGTTTAACTAAAAAAAAAGATTACTGTATGGCCTGCCCTACTGCTCCCTTTTAGTCCCTTAAATATACCATTGAAAGCATTTTATCTTTTCAAAAAGTGAAAAAAATAGCTGTTCATCCAGCCAGAAATATTGTGAGCTTATAACTTCCTGTGCTTTCTGTCACCTGTCTCTGGACTGTTATCAGTTAGCATTATTCCCTGACATCTCTGCGTACTAGCACATCTCCCTGCGCGTTATGAAAAGTCCTAACAAACTCTCTATCCTATGGTGACAGCTCTGCTCCTTATGGTTGTCATCCTAGGACAGGAAGTGAGTTACTGGTAGGATTACCAGGTTAAAATAAAGGAAAAAAAGTGTTAAGAAAGAAACCTAATGCAGCCACCACAGCTGCAAACTAGGAATTTTTGTTCTTGGGTTTAAATCCGCTTTAATTAAAACATAGAATAAGTAACAGTTTCATGTGGTTTTCAATCTTGCCATTCAAGAGGGAGCACTCGGTAGCTCATTGTTATTACTTTGCATCTGTTAGATAAGATATCAACTAGATAGGAGTTTACTGGAAAAATAGCTACCCCTTATCTCCTTCTCAGCACTTAAACCAGCTATAGATGGATGGACTCTCGACCTGTGTTCTGTCAAAAGAGGCAACTTGTCAAAATCTCCAAGTACGTTACTTCCGGGGACTCTCCAGCAGCAGTAATTGCAGACACCTGTTTTTGACAGAACACCGGCAGCGTATACAGTACGGTACGAGATATAATGAGTAAACATTGTTAGTCCCTCAGTGCTAATAACCAACAACATGACCGCCTCCAAAGTACTGACAACTTTTTTCCTCCTTACCTGGTGTTCTGTCAAAACAGCCAACTCGTCATGTACCATAATGTATATGCTGCAGGTGTTCTGTGAAAACAGCTAATTCGTCGAAATCTCCATTTACAGCTGCTGGAGACTCCCCGGAAGTGACGTGGTTGGAGATTTTGACGAGTTGACTCTTTTGACAGAACACCGGTTCAGCAGACTCTGGCTAAGATTCGATTTATCTATGGGCAGGCTGATTGTGTCGATCCATCTATTGACTTGGATACAACCAGCATGTCTGATTTTTAGCATGTGGTTATTGACAGCAGCTATAACCACTATTCGTAATGATTGTGCTCTCCTGGCAGGGGCAAGAGAACACAATACTGTAGTGATGCTGGAGGGATTCCCCCATCAATACTGACTGTGATGATGGAGTAATCAAGCGACTTTCTTTCCTGAAACCAAAGAAACTTTCATAATCTATGGTTTGCCTTACACAAGTCCTCTTACTCCTAACTTCATTCCCATGCATGGTTCCATCTTGGAAAGCAATGGTCCTACTCAGACTACCCTCTACTTATTGTGGATGGTGTAAAGTAAGGAGTAAAGCTGTCCATACACCAGTAGAATTTTCTTTTAAAACATCTTTTTCATTTTGCTTGATTTTAATGGGGTCATATCGATGATCGGTTTCAACCATAGTGATATAGAAAATTAAAGGAGAAAGATGGAAATGTTTTCCTTGAAGAAACGAAATTGTGACTGAATGTGGTTTTAGTACCATAAAAATCATACATATTGTAATGCTCATGTGCATCCCAAAATCGAACGTAGAATTAAAAACATTTGCTAGGCCATAATGCCAAATTTTTGAGGGTTATTATTATACAGGATTTATATAGCGCCAACAGTTTACGCAGTGCTTTACAACATAAGGGCGGACAGTACAATTACGATATTATTTAATACAGTAGGAATCAGAGAGCCCTGCTCGTTAGTTTTCATGCGATCATTGGCGAGTCCATAATCGTACCTTTGAATTCTCTGACAAACAATTTTCCTGAATTTCTCAACAAAATTCTACTGATTTATGGCCAGCTTAAATAAATAAGTGCAAACCCTGTGTATAGGGAGCATTTCTAAAATGGATGTACAGTAATTATGACAAACCAACTTCCTGATTTACAAACCTACTAATAATTATTAAATTATTAAAGAGTAGAATGGGCTCATTATATGCCGGGCATGACAAACTAAACACAAGTACAAAGCACAAGTTTCTTTGAACTCAAGATAAGTGGTGCCAGCATTGTTCCATTAACTTCTTAATAAGGAGTGATTGTGCATAGCCTATTGCTTCTGTGCAGCTGAATGCTTAGCCCCCAGTCATCCATGGAAATTCTTCAAGTCAGATAGTTCTAGTTGACATGTCACTGCATTGAAAATACTTGGAACTTGCCACCGGTGAGATGCTCAGAATATTTATGTGTTAACTAATCTATGTCGTATCCCGGCATGAAATCATAACCATTTCTTTCGTTTTAGGAAGAAAATGTAGGGGTTAGCAAGGGTGCAATAATAAGCAATTCTAACATTTTCAAAGTTCTTATTATTGCGCCCAGTTATCTTCAGACTCTTATGCCCCGTACACACGGTCAGACTTTGTTCGGACATTCCAACAACAAAATCCTAGGATTTTTTCCGACGGATGTTGGCTCAAACTTGTCTTGCATACACACGGTCACACAAAGTTGTCGGAAAATATGATCGTTCTAAACGCGGTGACGTAAAACACGTACGTCGGGACTATAAACGCGGCAGTGGCCAATAACTTTCATCTCTTTATTTATTCTGAGCATGCTTGGCACTTTGTCCGTCGGATTTGTGTACACACGATCGGAATTTCTGACAACGGATTTTGTTGTCGGAAAATTTTATATCCTGCTCTCAAACTTTGTGTGTCAGAAAATCCGATGGAAAATGTGTGATGGAGCCTACACACGGTCGGAATTTCCGACAACAAGGTCCTATCACACATTTTCCGTCGGAAAATCCGACCGTGTGTACGGGGCATTAGATACAATATATAGGTGGGTGTCAGTCAGTCCCTTTCCCATATGTAAAACAGAACAGTATTTTCAGGTCCTTTCACATCCGAACATGGTGTGGGAAACCCATGTTCCGTGCACTTTTCCCGTGTTCAAAACGCACCGCAACAGGTGTCTGCGTACCAGTACTATGCAATCTGGTTGCAGTGAGTTTCCAAAGGTTATGCATTCACTACTTTTGGTGCAGTGCAAAGGGATTTGAGCCCATTCAAAATGCACAGGTTTCTGCAACTCCAACTACCGTGGTACCGACCTTCGGTTACAGATAGTGTTAGTCGACTGTGAGCGCAATGCTTCATTGAGAACTAGGAGTCCCTCTGTCGTGGTGGCCAATGGGACTTGTAGTCTCTCCATTCAAAAATCTCTGTAGATCATAATAAAGGAAGTTGATATAAGGAGGGGGACCTAACTTTGGTCTCGCAATGCCCAAAAACCTTAAACACAAAAGCTTATCCTGGCCACACATGGTTCAAAATTTGAGCCAGGGCTAGCCCCAACGGCACCACCCATTTCAACAAACTGCTTCAAAACAGCTGGTCGTAAAATGATTGGCCAAGCAGGAAGTAAAGCCACAGATACAGTCGGTCTTTGGGCTAAATGAGAGACTTCTTAACTTAAGCTTGCCATACACGTCTCAAGCAGAAATTGGCTAACATTTAATCTGGGAATGTCCCTTTCGGCACCATCTCGCCTCAAAGGAACTGGGTGGAAATCTGCTGGCCGAACCGTGACCGGAACCAATCAGAGGAAGTCACTGTTTGGGTATTCTGTCAGCCATGCGTGCCACCAGAAGTAGAGATTACTATATCAACACTGTTTAGTGTGGATAGAGGAATCTTTAAGTGTATTACCAGCCTTAGATTGCAAAGACGCAGCTTTTGTGAAATGTTCAGACTCAGTTATACACGTATTTAGAGCCCAGCTACCCCCAGGAGAAAAAAGAGAACTACAAAATGAGGCCAAACCTGTTTAATAGCAAGTGAAACAGGTTGTCCAACCTGCTTGTCTGAACATTTGTACATATTCTGTGAGGTCATCGACAGTGAAAAATGACATTAACTATTCAATTATTGCATCTCCCATATTAATTTAGCAGCTATATTTTCAGTTTAATGGTTAACTCAAAGATTCTAATCAGTTCCTAAGAGCATTGGTTGCGCAGTTGTGTAATTCGAGAGCTCTCTGTGTACATGTTGTGTAATAAGTAAGCCCCCCTACTCAAGGTGTCTTCATATCCAGAGCATCATCTCAGGCTGGAAGGTTTGATTTATGAGATCAAAAGATATGAAAAGTACTTGTCAAATAATGCGATTAATCTTGGAGGAGTCTACACCGAAAAGACAGCTCAGACACACTAATCATCCAAACAGTTGCAGGAAATCATAACTAATATATTAATGCCATCTGTTTTGTGTAGGCAGTAATATAGCGTGGTTTTATCTCCGAAAGACATTTCCATTAAGCTCAATCTTCCTACACAAGGTTAACACATGTCTCAAACTTTCTTTACTTTCGCTTCTTCTAGCCAGCTTGAGTACACCCTCATTTTGTATATCTTGTCCATTTTTCAACTACTTGTTTTAAAGCTTAAAGCGGAACTATACTGCATCAGAGAATCGCAAACCAAAAACGCTATTTAACCACTTAAAGACCGCCCACCGCATATATACTGTGGCAGGGCGGCTCTATTGCGCAAAACAACGTACCTGTATGTTGTTTCATGCAATAGATAGTGTGGGTGGGTGCCCGCTGCACGCAGGAGGAGCCGATGCGCGTGCCTGGCATACCCGATGTCCGCCGACCACCCGCGATCGCGGTACAGGGAGGCAGAATGGAGATCTGCCTATGTAAACAAGGCAGATCCCCATTTGACAGGGGACAATTTCTGGAGATTTGCTGTTCCTAGTGATCTATGCCTGGGTTCATACTATTTCGAACACAGACATGTGATTCGTACCCGCACTGCTGTGCCGATCACATGCGATGCCTGTGCAATGCGAGTTCAGCCATACAGTTCTATGGCTGAACTCGCTTTGGATTTGCATAAAAAGGGTGTAGGGACTTTTTCCCGCACTGGAATTCCTGTCCGAATTCACTGTTCGCACTGCAATTTGTGAACCGATCTGGGGGTGTCATTAACATTATACAGTGCCTGTGGCGCTGGAATCGCGCTGATTCCCGCATCGCTATAGTGTGAACCCAGGCTCTGTGTTGTTCCTGTCAGCACTTCCCGCACACACACAATTAGAAACACACTGAGGGAACACGGTTAACCCTTTGAACGCCCCTGTAGTTAACCCCTTCCCTGCCAGTGCATTTTTTTTAGCACTGATCACTGTATTGGTGTCACTGGTCCCCAAAAAGTGTCACTTGGTGTCAGATTTGTCCGCTGCAATGTCGCAATCCCGTTAAAAATCGCAGATTGCTGCCATTACCAGTAAAAACAATAAAAAATGTAAAAGTCCATAAATCTATCCCCTATTTTGAAGACGCTATAACTTTTGTGCAAACCAATCAATATACGCTCATTGCAATTTCTTTTTTACCAAAAATATGTAGAAAAATACATAATGCCCTAAATTACCTTGGATAAATTAGTTTTTTAAGCACCCAGTTACCGCTAAAAATGTATTTGAGCAAATACAATGGATAAAAATTGGATACTTACAAAAGTGCAACTGGTAAAAACACATAGACCACAAGATGCCATATAGTGTAAGATATGTATGTTCCATTTGTATCCCGCTATGCAGCCAAGCTGACTCATTTCGGGGGCGCACCTTTTTCCTCATTCAACCCAGCACGAAGGCATAGTGGCAGGACTATACAAGGAGCACAGAAGATTGCCAGGTGAAAATAAAATGAAAAAAAAAAGCCAAAAAAAGAAAACTAATGCAAGACACTACATTTAAAGGTTGCTAAGCTGCAATGGATTATATATTTGCTTATGGGTTTAGATATGCTTTAACTTCAGCCAAAACTTTTTGTTAGTTTTTGAGTGTGAAAAGTTTAGAACCTCTGTCAACTTTTTATTGCGGTCTGTATCCATGTTTGGAAGATTTTTCTTCACTTCCTGTGATAGGTGCTGGCAAAGCAAGGTAAAAAAAAAAATCCACTTCCTGTCTATTAAACAGGTAACAGAACAGTAGTGAGGGGGAATCAAGACCGCAATAAGTAAAGAAGAGTGACTCTCCCATTGGGGAGAGTCACTCTTCCTGTTTATCTTAGGGTCCCCTTTTACATTTCCCTTTCACTTTTTGTCAGTGAGACAAAAGTGATAGGAAAATGTAAAAGTTTGACATGTCACCAGAACAGGAACGGATGGGAAATCTTTCAATCGGGACACTTGTTCTGGTGACAACTGTCTCCAGGAGTCACATTTCCATTGGTAAGATTTCTTCCCACTTCCTGTTATATCTACAGGGCAAGGAGTTAAAGGAAAATCTTGCCAATGGGACACAAAAAAAAAATTCCTACTCTTGCTACTGTTTAAAAAAAGATGTATTTTAGGCCTCCTGCACACTGGGCACTTAGCCCAAGTGCATGAAGCTCCAGTGTTTAGCTGCGACTTGAGGGCACAGATGCCTCATTCAGCAGCCTGTCAAGCTATGAAAGGCTGATGGCTTCTGCGGCTGGATAGGGCCTGATGGTGCACCTTCAGGGCAGTATTTGCCCAGGGACAAATACAGGTAACACGAGCAGTATGCATTCTGGGCATTGGTTCCTGGGCACATACTGCCCTAAACAGAAGTACCATTGAGTGCACAACCCACCTCATGCACCATGGCTAAACTCCCAGTGTGCATGAGTCCTTTAGCTTGTCCACAAAGTGTAACGGGTGCATGAAGAATTTGCAAACCAACCTAATGGGTTCAAAAGCAGAGCGTTGGAATGCAATGGAAAATGCGGCTCTCACTAAGCCCCGTAAATTGCAAAAAAGTAAGTAGCAAAAAACTTATTGGAGTCTTGGAGTCTGCCATTATTTTACAGACTAAACAAAACTTTCATAAAAACTTTGAGATCGTTGTGAATTTTATATCTGCTCACATAAATGACAGCTAAGTATGTTAATGGTGTTTTTCTGAGTTAATAATGTCATATGGGAGCCATTAAATATTCTCCAAAGAAAACATCACATTGCCATCTAGGCTGTCCGGCTCAGTGTTTTGAAGGACATTTTGTCTCGGTAAACAATTTGATGCTCATCAATCTCAATTTTAAAGAATGACATGTTCGCAGTCTTGGAGCATGAATTTTCCTATTGCCCTGAAGCAGAGTGTTCTGAAAGTAAAAAAAATATTACATTGAGTTGTTTGATGGTACTCTTAATAAACCACAAAGCAGTATGAAAGCCATCCATCAGCTGGAAACGTCAGCCAGTCACCCTCCTTGTGATCTCTTTGCATTCTTTCCATATGTGGATTCTCAGACAGGCCTATCTTTTAGGAGGGTGCGTCCAGGGCACTAGGAGCAAAAAATGCCCTAAATTATTAAAGAAGAATGCAGGAAGGCGATAAAAGCATCTACAGTATATAATTTATCTGCATTACACAACCACAGTCCACTTTTTTGAAAGACCGTAATGCTTTGTATGAAAATAGCTTACTACTTATGAGGTCTCCATATCTGACAGTCAAACGTAGGATAGAAAAAGTTTGATTGTTTGATTTTTTTTTTTTCCAGCATAATATAGATGTTAACTAGCAAGAAAGCATTCACCTCTTGTATAATAATAATACGTTTCCCTATTTTGCGCTGTGTAAACTATGGATCATGGATTTTTGGGTCCGGTCTTTGCATTGTACTGTTGGCCCCTTAGGCACTTTTGGTATATAAGGTAAGTATTAAACCAATAAGCTTTATTTTTATGGTGAACAAGGTCAAGGGTGAGTTAATGTTTAGGCTTCTTTAGAGTTAGTGGGTTACATTTAAAGCGTATGTAAACACGAAAACAAAAAATTTAAATTATTGCAGATTTTTAAAATTTTCTAGGCTTTTTCTCCCTTTATTTTAACCTGGTGACCTGGCCAGTAACACGCTTCTATCTTAGGGCGTCTCTGTTCTGTGGAGGAGCAACAGAGCCACCCTTGGACAGCAGCTTTGTCAATCGGGGGGGTAGTGTTGAGGACCGTAAATGCGGGACGAATATCGGGAGGCATCAGCCGGTTCAATAGAACTCAGCCGACATTCAGCTCGCATGTACGGCAGCCGGTCTGACATAAGCCGGCCACTCAGCTGGCTTCTGTCGAACGGGTATGACCGAAAAATGTATGCCGATTCGCATCAGAATATCGCTCTGATCATCGCTCTCAACCAATGACTGAGAGTGCTGACCGGAGTGTTCTAGGGTACCTAGGTAAGTATGAATATGGAAAAACCCCCAAACCTATACTTCTCTTTTAACACTTTTTTAAAGAGGAACTGCAGTCTGCTCACATAATTTGTAATAAAAACATCTTTGCCATTCTGAAGCTTCCCTCCAACCACTTTGCATATTATTTTATAGATAATGTGATTCTGTACTTGCCAAATATGATGCAGATATCTCCCTCCACTGAGTCTGGCTGCAACCATTTTAACTGTGGGCAGCTGAAGCTGCTGCCTGTTCACTTCCTGGATTTACACAGAGACACACCTCCAGCTCTGCAGCTCTCATTGGCCCTCTTATGACTCATCCCCCCTCCCTTCCTGGCAAACTCTCTCGAGTGTGAAAGAGAGAGCTGTGCATGATGTCATAAGCCTAGGCTTTTTACCAGACAAGAAACAGGAAGTAGGCTGTATATGGTATTTACTGGCAGAAAAAAAATGTTTTACTATCCAAAGTCAAAACAACAAGGGCAGAAGATTTAATAGATAGTCAGTTGGAAAAATGACTGAAGTTCCGCTTTAAGCAGTTACAGCAACAGTTTTTTTTTTTTTACTTTTGGGAAAAAGGTTTAATATAAATGAATAAAAGGTGACCACTGTAAGTACTCCTGTCAGTGTTAAATGGTTCGTCCCAACCCACTTACTGCCACCTTTGCTGGACAGCATGGTCTGTTATAGGAAGCTGAAGAATAATTTCAATGGGTAAACTGCCGTAGATTGCAAGTTTCCATTTTAGATACAATTTTATCTACAATTTTTAAGGATTATATTTGGGGGAGGGATAGGATAATGTTAAGCTGGCCATTACACTAGTAGATTGTTGGCTTGGCCTGGACCAGCATGTGAGTAGCTGCATTCTTACAGAGCTCCCGCAGGTTACCCTGAAGTGATCCTGTTCCCAGCCAAAATACACAGTTTCCAGGCCATCGGATGACTCCTGCACCTAGTGAGAACCTGCTGTGCCACCCGGATCCGACAAATCCATGATGGTTCTGAGGGGAAAGAGCAAGGAGGAGGCACAGCGCCCGGAGCTCCAAAATGGTGCCGTAGCGGGCCTCCAGCAGCGCGGACCTCGTGGCACTGATAAATCTAAAGACAGTGAGTAAGCCCCCTAAGACTCCTAAAAATACAAGCTGTGATCCCCCCCCCCCCCCCCCCAAAGACATTCGTTATTATGCCCAGAAGCTGTCAGGATCCTTGATTATCACTGATTCGGCTGAAGAGGGAAGAGAGATACAGAGAGGGAAGCTGTTGAGCTGGTGCAGGGGGAGGAGGGGGTCACTGCATGCACAGATGCAAATAGCATGGAAGCATAGTCAGAGGAGCTGGAAGTACACAGTGAGGAGGAGGACATTGCACAGCCTACCCTTGCTGAGATCCTGATAGCAGTTAACAAATGTACTGCCTCAATTAATACACTGCAGGAACGCTTTGGTGGCCTGAAGGAGGAAGTGTCCCTGATAAGACAGGATCTGAAAAAGATCAGAGGAAGAACCACTGCTGCTGAAAGCAGGATCAGTGATATAGAAGATAAGCTTCCTCCAATGATCAGAGACTCACAGTACAATACTAGCGTGGTTGCAGCTGTTGATCAACATGCTGACGACCTGGAAAACTGGATGAGAAGGAATAATGTAAGTATTGTGGGTCTCCCTGAGAAAATGGAGGGCAGGGACCCCATTGATTTTGTGGAAAGATGGCTGCTGGAGGTGTTTGGGAAGGAGGCATTTACATCAATGTATGCTGTTAAAAGAGCTCACCGAGTCCCCCTGAGGCCCCTACCACCAGGGCACCCCCCTCGTCCCATCCTGGCACACGTGCTGCACTACAGATATAGAGAGATCTTCCTGCGCTTGGCCCGGGAGAGGCAAAATTTACTGTTTAATGGGACACGCGTCTCCTTCTATCCTGACTTCAAAAAGAAGGGCCGTTTACTGAGGTCAAGAAAAGGCTGCAGAAATTACAGGTGCCTTATGCTATGCTCTATCTGGGGAGACTTTGCATCACAGCAAGGGGCCAGGCCCATTTTTTTGAAAAGGCAGCTGATGCCTCTGCGTGGCTGGACACAAATGAGAATGCTTTCCATCAGGAGACCGGCGGATTGACCTAATCAGGGTCACACTGTGCTACTTGCATCCATGAGCCCGGGAACTACCCGGCTTCAATGGGTAGTTTTCCCTCTGCACTGTCTTGCAGCTGCTATATGCAGTGCTGGGAACAAGAGTTGATTTACTGTTCATTTTCTCCACACGGGGAGCATGTGTGAAGCGAGATTCTACCCCGTGACTAATGTGTCACAATGTGACTGAAGTGGCTCCCCTGCTGGTGGTTGTGAGGCCAGCAGGAGACAGGACCTGTTGTTCTATTAACCTTTCTTCTGCTCAATCTTTTATTGCAAGAATTCTCCTGATTGCCCTAAGCAGCTCGGCTGAGACCAGGGCTTTGCTACATCTGCTTTTGTCACTACCAATTGCTGCAATAAAATGGATTGTTTATCTGGAGTTTAGAGTGCCATTGCACTCAGTGGTTCAACATGTTTGGAACAATATATACAGCAACGTATAAGTTCTCGGGCACTATGGGGCCTTTACCGCAAACTCAGACCTTTGTTGGCTCACTGCCATGGGATGGGGGGTGGGAGGACAGGAAATGGCACACTGTGGAATGCGATATTTTTCAATTGCTCTCAGATGTATTTACTATGACTGGGGGGGATCAACGCATTGACTGTGGTATCCTGGAACGTTAGGGGTCTGGGTGACCCTTTCAAGCGTGCCATGGTTTCCACATCTATGCGCAAATACTTCCCTGCTATTTGTGCCTTACAGGAGACTCACCTCACCCCTGACTCCCTGTCTTGCCTGAAATTCCATTGGATGGGCAGGGCCTATCATTCCACTCACACCTCATTCTCCAGAGGGGTAAGTGTATTAATACTTAACTCTCTGGTTTACCAGGAACCTGATAGTTTGGCTGACACTGAGGGGAGATATGTCATTCTACAGTGCCGCCTGTTTTCTTTGAAATGTATACTTTCCTTTGTTTATATCCCACCTTCATATAATCATCAGGTGTTGCGGGCGGTTCTTGAGTTTCAGTTGAGGCACCCGGATGTATCGTTGCATATCTTGGGTGACTTTAATTTGGAACCTGGACCCTCAATTAGACAAACACCCCCCCCAGTGGCACCGGGGAGAGGCATATGCTGAACAGCCTTGACACAAGTAGATTGTCGAATGACTATTTGTATGAAAAGTTTCAGTACATTCAAAAATTTTGTTAGCTTTTAAAATACGATTTTGGAATGAATGTAATTTCCGGAATGAAAATCGCATACACTGCCAGAAATTTGTTTGAGAAAAAACTTCCACCCTTCAAATTTTTCATCACTGTGGTCAAAAATGAACGTTGAATTGACCTTAATGACAACTAGAAAATTGAATGAACGTTTCTAAAATAAAAAGAATGTTAACAAAAATCTGCTAGTGTATAGCCAGCTTTAGGAATAGGTTAACTGTTGATAATCTGTTTAGAGATTTGGATTAGGGATGAGGGAGTTAACTATGATTGGACAAACGCTGGAGCTGAGCTTTAACTGTTAGGATATGTTTAAAGGTAAGGGGGTGGGTGGGTTAAAGGTTAGTGTGAGTGACAGGTAAAGTGTTATGCCCCGTACACACGATCGGACTTTCCGACAACAAAACCGTGAATTTTTGTTTGAAGGATGTTGGCTTCAACTTGTCTTGCATACACACGGTCACACAAATGTTGGCCAACAATTACGAATGTAGTGACGTACAAGACGTACGTGATATCTCCATTACGAACGCTAGTTTTGCAAGGCCGACCGATTCCGGCTCGTACTTGATTCCGAGCATGCGTGAACTTTTGTGCGACGGACTTGTGTACACACGATCGGAAAGTCCGACAACAAAGTTTTGTTGGCAGAAAATTTGAGAACTTGCTAGCCAACATTTGTTAGCGGAAAGTCCGACAACAAATGTTCAATAGAGCATACACACGGTCGGACTTTCAGCCAACAAGCTCACATCCAACATTTGTTGTCAGAAAATCCAATCGTGTGTACAAGGCATTAGAGTAACAGTACTGTGACGTTGATAAGGAGCATGGATGGAGTAAAATTCACATTTGTTTTGTATCTTTTCATGAAATCCAACCTGTGTATAAATTAGTATTTAGCAACCTCATGCTCCCAGTTTCTGAGGACCATTAAGAGCCACCATGCTGGTCTTTGGGGCTTATCAGAATACACGGGCCTAATAAAACCAACCGTTTCTTCTTCTTTATTGTCAGGAATAAAAAAGCTCAGCATGATCATAATCTTAAAATTAGAGGTTGTGGTTTGCGTCGCATTACTTTGTCATACTGGAAAACCACGTGGCAGGCTGGCACTGCAGACAAAAGGATGCCACAAAATGTGCTGTTACCACTCTTGAGGTGAATATTTTTACTCACCCAGTGTTGGAATGAGAAATGTAGAGGAAGCAGAATATTTCCTAAAATAGCAGGCACATGCCTTTATTGCAACCATGTAAACCACTAAAATGGAGTGAAATATACTTAGATTATACTGAGGTTTAGTGAACTCCATATTCACAGAAAATAACCTAACTACACAATGGCATAGTGTATAACATTGCAATCCCCCATTGCTGAGCATTTATGTTTTGGTCATGGCCACAGGGTTTTCTTGTGGTAATCTGAATTTCTCTATTGGTTTTGATGGTCCAAAGGCTGGTTGGTGAATATATCGATAGAAACAGCCGTTGAGTTGTTACTGTATGTGTTTTCTGTGCTTGAAGTTAAAAAATTCTGCTTTAATTCTGCTAAAATACTCAAGGACTTACTGTATACTGTTCATTTGAATGTGCTTTGTAGGTTAGAATGCCCCAAAGCAGCCTTTCTCAAACTTTTTAACATGGGAGGACCCGTGAAACAACAATTACATCAACGACTCACAAGACATTAGTGTGAAGAAAAATATGAACATGTAGGAATAAGTTAAAGAATTAGGCATGTGGCATACTTGGTGTACTTAACAGACAGGGATGTCCTCTGCAACTAAATTATTTTAGTAATAATAATGAATTAAAACAAATAGTAATAAAGGCCAGAAAAAAATGCACACTAAAGTGACTCCTTACATTGGTGTCAGTGGAAGAGGGCCCAAATACACTGGTTAGAATACTCCTTGCATTGTGGGCCAGTGGGAAGAATAATCCTTGCATTGTGAATCAGTGGGAAGAATACTCCTTGCATTGTGGATCAGTGGGAAGAATACTCCTTGCATTGTGGATCAGTGGGAAGAATACTCCTTGCATTGTGGATCAGTGGGAAGAATACTTCTTGCATTGTGGAGCAGTGGGAAGAATACTCCTTGCATTGTGGATCAGTGGGAAGAATGCTCCTTGCATTGTGGATAAGTGGGAAGAATGCTCCTTGCATTGTGGATCAGTGGGAAGAATGCTCCTTGCATTGTGGATCAGTGGGAAGAATACTCCTTACATTGTGGATCCGTGGGAAGAATACTCCTTGCATTGTGGATCAGTGAATACTCCTTGCATTATGGATCAGTGAATGCTCCTTGCATTGTAGATCAGTGGGAAGAATACTCCTTGCATTGAGGATCAGTGGGAAGAATACTCCTTGCATTGTGGATCAGTGTGAAGAATGTTTCTTACATAGGTTATCAGTGGGAAGAATGAATCTTACATGGTTCTTACATTGGTTATTGGTGGGAACAATGCACTTTGCATTGTTAATCAGTGGTAAGAATACGCCTTACTGTATATTGGTGGTCAATAGGAAGAATGCTTCTTACATAGGTGATCAGTGAAAAGAATGCTTCTTACATTGGTGATCAGTGAAAAGAATGCTTCTTACATAGGTGATCAGTGAAAAGAATGCTTCTTACATTGGTGATCAGTGAAAAGAACGCTTCTTACATTGGTGATCAGTGAAAAGAACGCTTCTTATATTGGTGATCAGTGAAAAGAACGCTTCATACATTGGTGATCAGTGAAAAGAACGCTTCTTACATTGGTGATCAGTGAAAAGAACGCTTCTTACATTGGTGATCAGTGAAAAGAATGCTTCTTACATTGGTGATCAGTGAAAAGAATGCTTCTTACATTGGTGATCAGTGAAAAGAATGCTTCTTACATAGGTGATCAGTGAAAAGAATGCTTCTTACATTGACGATAAATAAAAAGAATGCACTTTGCATTGTTGATCAGTGGGAAGAATGCCCCCTGTACATTCATGATCAATAGGAAGATTGCCCCCCCCCTCCAAATAGCTCATTGGTGTTAGTAGTAACTTATCTGAGAGGAGAAGCCATGGTTGAGAAAGGCTGCCCTAAAGGTTGGGTATACATGGAGTAGGTGTTCATTATGTATAGACTGGAGGTGAGTGCTTCTTTTATTCCACTCTGGGCACTTTTTAATTTTGATCGTCATGAGTTAATGGAGAACTTGAAGCAGAATGGAAACTTCAGAACTGTATCTTGTTTTTTTTTTTGTTTTTTTTTGGCTTGCTTTTTGGAAGAAAAAGAAAGATTCCACATCATGTCAGGCATCTTGCAGTTGATGAAAACATCCTCGTTCTATGTGTTCCAAATGGCAACTAGCCATTATACACTAAACAGTCCACTTTAATAGCATCTTCCACATAAGCTGGGTTCCTTCAACAAGATGGTTCCTTTTTAGAAGAAAAAAAAAACTGAACCCTATTAACCCTTAATTTAGTAATTATTAAAGCAGTTCTTTGGTCATTAAAAAAAAATTTAAAGGTTAGCAACTACAAAAACTGTCGATGTTGACTTTTATTATAATAACAATTTTTTTTTAGTTTTTTTCAGTTATATAAAGAAAACGTAGAAAGATACATGCACTGTACTTAAGTCACACAGTTCACAATCGTAAAAGAACATAAAACAATTTTGAGGACATCAGTAAAACAAGGTAGAAGGCCTAGACAGCAGAAAGGTACCTCAGCAGGGGCCATTAATATAGGCTATAAAAAACAAATATTAACAACTAATAATGAGCAGTGTGTGTGAGCATTTGAAATATCAATGACGGGCTCAGTACTATGGCACCATTGTAGCCTAAATATTTTGGTGCCCATCCCATAGATAAAAAGTAAAATAAAGAGAGCCATAACAGACTAGAAAAAAAAGGGAAGAAAGAGGGATTAGAGTAAAGGGAAAGAGGACTAACGCAGTACCAATTCATCAATAACCACCCAACTACCAAGAGAAGAGCAAATACAGGGGGATTCCATTCAAGGCGGATCTTCTAGATGCTGACTTTTAATAAGCAGATACTCACCTGTCCAGAGATCCAGCTCCGTCCTCACCTGAACCGGTTTCTTCACCGGTCTTCGGTCCCTGGCACCGGCATGTTAACTGTGGGTAGCCTTCTGTGACTCCTTGTGGCTGCCCAGTATGCAAGCACGAGCCACGTTGTGCCCTGTGAGTGGTCCCACAGCTTTCTGGGACCTGTGAAGTGTCCCAGAAGGCTACAGGCAAGGAAGGCGATAGGAGAACTATGCGATCTGAGCAGAAGTGAGAGCAGGTACTTGTCAAAACCAGGTACCTGCTCCCCCCCCCCCACCCCCAATACATTTTTAAGGCCCCTTTCACAAGGCCGCCTAACGAAATCCGCATACTCAGTGGGGGATCGCTCCACTGATCCCCGCTGAGCAGGCGGATGACAGGTCCTGTCCGATTCGCTGTGCAGAGCGGACACAGCCCCACTTTCCTCTATGGGGAAATCGGATGGAAACAGACCGCCTGTCCATTTTCATCTGATCCACCAGACGGATGGAAAATAGGACCACCGTCGGTCTGGATTTTGCGAGCAGGATCGGATCGGATAGCAATGGGTGTCCGCGAACTTGTGTCCGCTGACATCTACCGCTCCATAGAGGAGACTGCAAGGTCTGATCAGGTATGCCTGAAAAACTGACAAGCGGACCTGATTGGAAAGCCCATGTGAAAGGGCCCTAAGTCCCAAAAGTTGAAGGGATGAAGGGGGGAGGAGGAAGAGTGGAACTTCCCCTTTTGGGTGAAGTTTAACTTTAACTTCTTACTTCCATTTTCCCTTTAGCTTCCATTCATCTACCTATTTTTATTTATTTTTTTCTGTTTTTTACTATTAATGATTAAACTTTTTTAAAATTTTTGATTAAAAATAATAAAATAAAGAAAGCTGTTTTATTTTTTAAAAAACTTTGCACTGCTTTGTATTAGAAATGTCATTTTACTGACATCATAAATATGTTAAATTGTAGAAAAAAAAGTAAGCCTTGTTTGTTCCCTAAAAAAACAGTGTATGTATTTACTTCATTATCTTACGTTATGAAAAAGTTTTCACTGAACCAATAAGCCCAAAGTAGAAATGGAAAAATTTGCTTTGTTCCATAAGGCATATACAGGTGTGGCTTAGGCACTAAATAAACCTGAGCTGCCAATCAGTGCTAGTTTTCAGGTGCTCCTTAACACATCCACCCTTATGGCAAATGCCACACTTGCCAGCTGTCTAGTACTGCACATAAGACATTTTGTAGCCTGTGGCAGCTACAAATTTCTGTCAGTATGTCTTCAATGATTTGTAGCTGGCAATTAAATTGCTGCTTTATCTGGCAACAAGCCTGTGATACTAGAAATCATTGGTGTGACAAGGGCTAAATCTTTAAATGGACAGTATTGTGTTTTTACACAGCAGAGGCATGACAAGTACACTATACTACCAAAAGTATTGGGACACCTGTCTTTACACGCGCATGAACTTTAAAGTGATTGTAAAGCTTTGATTATTAAAAAAAATAAAAATAAAACAAACATATCATACTTACCTCATTTTGCACATAGTGGCCCTGAACCTGCTTGTCTGGGTTCCCCCCGCGGCTCTCTCGGCTCCTCCCCACATCAGATAACCCCCTAGGAGAAGGGGGGTTAGCGGGGGGTTTCCTTGCGGGCATGCTCCCGAGTCCAGCATTCAGCGTCCATAGCTGCCAAATGTATATCTTGGCCCCGCCCCCGGTGCCCTTGTCATTGGATTTGATTGACAGCAGCGACAGCCAATGGCTGCGCTGCTATCAATCTATCCAATCAAGACCCTAGAACCTCAGGCAGAGGGACAGCGCGTCCCCACTGGGTGAAGTTCCAGTGCTCAGGTAAGTAAAACGGGGGGGGGGGGGGGGGGGCTGGGGGGGCCGGTCACTGCCAGAAGTTTTTTCACCTTAATGCATAGGATGCATTAAGGTGAAAAAACACGAGGGTTTACAACCCCTTTAATGGCAATCCAGTCTTAGTCTGTAGGGTTCAATATTGAGTTGGCCCACCCTTTGCAGCAGATTTAACAGCTTCAACTCTTCTGGGAAGGCTGTCCACAAGGTTTAGGAGTGTGTCTATGGGAATGTTTGACCATTTTTCCAGAAGCGCATTTGTGAGGTCAGGCACTGATGTTGGATGAGAAGGCCTGGCTTGCAGTCTCCGCTCTAATTCATCCCAAAGGTGTTGTATCAGATTGAAGTCAGGACTCTGTGCAGGCCAGTCAAGTTCCTTCACCCCAAACTCGCTCACCCATGTCTTTATGAACCTTGCTTTGCACGCTGGTCCAAATCATTTGGTGGAGGGGGGATTATGGTGTGGGGTTGTTTTTTAGGGGTTTGGCTTGGCCCCTTAGTTCCAATTATGGTAACTTTTAAGGTGTCGGCATACCAAGATATTTTGGACAATTTCATGCTCCCAACTTTGTGGGAACAGTTTGGGGATGGCCCCTTCCTGTTCCAACATGCCTGCGCACCAGTGCAGAAAACAAGGTCCATAAAGACATAGATGAGCGAGTTTGAGGTGGAGGAGGAATCTGTTATAGCTGCAAAGGGTGGGTCAACACAATATTGAACACTACGGACTAAGACTCAGGTGCGTGTAAAGGCAGCTGTCCCAATACTTTTGGTAATATAGTGTATGTGCAGTATTAAAGCAGATTTTGCATCAAAATTCAAGGTCCCCTTTTTTGTTACATCTCTAGTGCTCCATGAAATAAAAGTTGCATTTCACATAAAAGAAGAAAAAACAAAAACAAACCAAAAACTGGGGTGAAAATATAAAAAAAATAGATCCTGACTTTTGCCTGCAGCACCTAGGTGAGGATGATGTAATGTGCCTTCCAGTGAGATTTTACTTAAGATGTCATCCTTATAGTAAGATGTCATGCTTGCTCAGGACCAATTGAAGTGTATATATATATATATATATTTTTTTTTTTTTTGGTTTTCTGCTCAGGTGTTATTTCTTTTGCAATGCCACATTTCTTCATGTAAGAAGCGGACCTTTCATTTCAACTGAAGGTCCTCTTTAAAGTGAGCTGTATATAGGCGAAGCACAAGTCCACTTTACATAGTACTAAGGCCTCATGCACACTAGATGTTTTTACAACTGCTTCTAGGGGCATCTGATGTTTTTTTTTCCGGCCTCTAAACGCCCCTCCATGTTAGCCTATGTGTCCATACACACATAGGATTTTAGCATTGTTTAGTGGCAGGAGCTTTTAGAGGCAGGAAAAAAAAACCCCACTGCCAAGTTCGGGAGCAGCAGAGTTTGGGCAAAAAAAAAAAAACATTTGAAGCTACTAACTGCTAGCTGCTAACAACCTCTAAAAGTGGATAACAGCTTCTATAAGCTGTTAGACTCCTTTCACACTGGGGCCGCGTTCGCAGTAAAGCGTTGCTCTTTTTAGCAGTGCTTTACCGCTGTTTAAGCTGTGCTTTTGCGACGCTTTTCGGGCGCTTTTATCCCCAAAGAAGAGGTTAAAAACTCCTGTGTTGCGGCACTTCCGAAGCGATTTTCAGGCACTTTGGAAGCGCTGCCCATTCATTTTGGAAGCCCTGTATACAGCGCTCCCAACCCTCCCCAAAGATGCTGCTTGCAGGACTTTTCTGAACGTCCCGCAAGCGCACCGCCCGGGTGTGAAAAGCACCCATTGCAGAGAATGGGAGGCAGTTTTCAGGCGCTTTACAGGTGCTATTTCAAGTGCTAAATTGCCTGAAAACTGCCTCAGTGTGAAAGGGGTCTAAACATTAGTGCTTGAGCATTCATTCATTTCAATGACCAGAATAAATGATTTATTCTGGCCAATGAAATGAATTAACGCCCAAGAGCTTGACGCCTGTAAAAGCTCCTAAAAGCTTAAGACACTTTTACAACTCCAGGCATTTTTTCTGCAAAAATGCTGCTGACTTCTAGGAGAGTTAAATAAATGTGCTGTGTGCATGAGGCCTAAAGCAGGCCATACACGATTTATTCCATACGTGACCAACCCACTGGTTGAATGAAAGAAAGTTAATCGAATTCCCCATCCACACCTTTGATGTGGATGAGAGAATCCCTCCTGCAGAGCTATTTTATTCTGACATAGGGGAGGCTTCCCCACCATCAGAATACACTCACCAGCACCACCAGCTACAGCCAGCAGCACTGAGCGAGCAGGATTTTCCACCAGGCTGGTTGTATAGAAGTCTATTGAGAGATTGATTTCTGTTCAACCAGCCTGTCCATAGATGGATCAAAATTCGGCCAGTTCCTGCTGAACTGGCTGAATTTCAATGCATTTAGAGCTGGATTAAGGCTGTATTCATATTACATGCATGTTATCGCAGTACGCTGCAATCAGCATTATGCGCATCATTGCACTGTAATGCCATTCATTCTGAATGGTGTGCCTTGTGGTGCGCTGCATTGCTCAATATGGTGCTTGTCTGTTCATTTCTTAGTTGTGGTGCATTGGCATCTGATTTATTTCAATGGGCTGCCTTAATACAAATTGCATTTCCGAAATGCACTGAAGCAGACAAATGTAAATCCAGGTTAAAGTGGTTGTAAACTCTGATAAAATAGAAAAAGAAAAGTCCTGTAAGACAAAGGCATAATGAGCTAGTATGCATCGCATACTAGCTCATTATGATATACTTACCTTAGAACAAAGCTGTTGCAGCAGTGCTCGCACACCACTGAGACGGCTGACATTTTTCCACGGAGTTTCTTCCGGGTTCACAGGCTCCGGCGCTGTAATTGCCCAAAGCTGCGATGACGTCACTCCCACGCATGCCACCATTCACGGGGCTCGGAAGGAACGGCATCGGTGGCCATTCCTTCAGAGTGTATGTCACTGCCTGCATTTAATATAAATATCTCCTAAACGGTACACATTTAGGAGATATTTTCACTACCTATAGGTAAACTTTATTATAGGCTTACTTATAGGTAAATTTCAGCAGAGGACATTTAGTTCCTCTTTAAGGATCAGTCTTAGTTTCATTTTTAGCTCTAAAAACGGCTTTGTATTTACATTGGCCTAAAAAAACTCACATAGTGAAACCTAACTATTTAGCACTAGGGCTAGATTATAATGAGTATAACCGAGCTTACCTTTTTATATATAAAAAACGCTACCTTCCCATCAGTTTCAGTAATGGTAAAGATGTTAACATGAAGAGGTACGTAAAATCTAAGTGCATCAGATTCTGCATCCTTTACACCGTTTTCTGCACAGCACAAGCTAATTTGACTTAAAATAAATATTTTATTCCTAAGAAGAGATACCACATATGTTACATCACAGATTAGCTGAAAGCGGTACAGGCGTTTTTATGGAACTCTCACAAGAAATCATCAATCATAGGAAACAGATGGCTCCGAGCAGTGAATATAGTAAAAGTAGCTGAGTGTGTTATGTTGTAATTACCACTTTAAAGTAGTTTTAAGAAAAAAAATGCTGTGAAGAGAGAGAGCTCCTGTAATAGTGACTGTAGAGATTGTAGAGATGAACATTGCTATTAAAGTAATGTTTTTGCAAAATGTGAAAGAGGACCTGAACTCCGGAAGCTTTGCCTAAAAACTGACCTTTACCCAGTATTGACTTGCCATGCTTGTTCTGTCCCTGCAAAGAGGTGGCCATTTTGGTAGAGGGAAGGCTTTACTTCCTCATGTCAGACCCTCCAGCAAGGAGAACAGTGAGCAGCATATTAATGACAACAAAATCTTTGTGACACTAGCTAGCTGAGGCAGTTGTACCTTAGATCTCACACTGCAGATATACAGCTCTGAAACTGTGGGGACAGGAGTGCCTAGGCTCACTCACATAGCAGGAAGTGCACTTCTATTTTCAGGAAGAATTTAGGACAAAAGGTACATTTTTCAAGGTACCGATTAGACACAATTATAATTTCTAACTGTTTCATATAACGTAGTAAATCTTCAGCTTATGTGTTGACTGCATAAAAGCATAGACATCCAGCTGATGCTTGGATGTTGCTTGCCTCTTCATCTAGCCTCCACTATTGGCCACATCTCACTCTATAACCAATATGGAGTCAAGCAGACCAGGAAGAAGATGCAGGAACTGGATTACACAGTGACCATGAAGAAACCTGGTCCCTTCTTTCAGTCTAGGGTAGTGCTTGGTTTGTAAGGTGAGATAGTCAAATTACAGAAAAAGTAATACGGTGTACACCCGGAGCACACTTTTGGCTGAGGTTAGGTCTTTAGATCTCCAGGTGAACTCAGAATGTATTAATTATTTATTATTATTATAATACAGAATTTATATAGTGCCGAGAGTTTACACAGCGCTTTACAACATTAGTTACAATACAATTAAATACAATACAGGAGAAATCAGAGAGCCCTGCTCGTTAGAGCTTACAATCTAGGAATGATTTATTATTTTATTACAGGTACTTATATAGCACTGTCAATATTTACAGCGCTTTACACATATGTTGTACATTCACATCAGTCCCTGCCCTCAAGAAGCTTACAATCTAAGGTCCCTAACTCACATTCATACATACACATACTAGGGCCAATTTAGACAGGAGCCAATAACCTACCTTTAGGTAATGCCATTTCCATGAAGGGGTGTACCTTTATTAATAATTCATAAAGTCCTATGGGTCCAGCTTGATCTTCAAAAACAGGTGAATGCAATAGATTTATTTTTCTCTTTTCCTAATAGAAAAAGGAACAACTGATATCCATTCTCCAGGGGCATTGGTACAATTAGAAAAGAGGTTACACCTCGGCACACTGAAAATTGCATTACACGTAGCATACCTTGGCAAATAGTGCCTTGGTCTACATTGCATAGAATGGTGACTGTGGCTTAAAGAGATATGATTAACTAGAACCTCAGCCTACTTCCTGTGTACCCACATGTGACATTCCTTGTACACACAAAATGTTTTTTATTACTGTACGCCAAATAGGAATCTCACAGTTGCACGTAAACTTTTAGGCAAAAGATTAGTTCAGAAAAAATCTACAATGTAATTCTTTTCTACACAAAGAATACACAAAGAATATTGATACCAAGTTGACACTTTGTCTGTGCCTCCCTTGTAGGACACCTTCTTTAAAATTGTTCGGGACTATTTGGCAACCAGTAACTATTGTTACAAGAAACACCCGGGTCAGGGGGTCAGGAATATGTAATGTTTAACACAGATTATAAGAAGATGATGTAACACTGAACATAGCAAATATAATAGAATTCAGAGGAATATTGCATATAGGACAGTGTGTAGTGTACAATAGTATGTAACATACAAGTACAGCTTACATAATGCAGCAGTCAGGAGTATGTAACATACTGAACTGTAACATATATCATAGCTTACAGAGTGCAGATATCAGGAGTATGTAACGTACTTTATAGCAGAGCTTACAGAGTACCGGGGTCAGGAGTATGTAACATACGGTATATCATAGCTTACAGAGTGAAGCAATCAGGAGTATGTAACATATGGTATATCATAGCTTACAGAGTGAAGCAATCAGGAGTATGTAACGTATATTATAGCTTACAGGGTGCAGCAATCAGGAGTATGTGACTTACTTTATAGCAGAGCTTACAGAGTACAGGGGTCAGGAGTATGTAACATACAGTATATCATAGCTTACAGAGTGCATCAATCAGGAGTATGTAACATATACCATAGCTTACAGAGTGCAGCAATCAGAGTATGTAACATACGGTATAGCAAAGCTTACAGAGTACAGGGGTCAGGAGTATGTAACATACAGTATATCATAGCTTACAGAGTGCAGCAATCAGGAGTATGTAACATATATCAAAGCTTACAAAGTGCAGCAATCTATCATAACTTACAGAATGCAGGAGTCAGAAGTATGAAACATATGCATTATCATAGTTTACAGAGTGTAGTAGTCAGGAGTATTGAACAACATCTATCAGAGCTTACAGAGTGCAGTGGTCAGTGTAGTGCCCCTTTATACTGGTAGTCAGTGGGAGGATGAATGTGCATTTTGTTCTGGAATTCAGTGACCTATGTGACATTAGTTCCTCAGTCATTACACAAAGTTGCACATACACATCATCTTACATTGATAACATAATGCAATTGAAAATTATCTTTGTGGCATAAGCCATTCTTAATTTGCTAGAAAGAAGACCTATACCTCTGCCATCACCTTTGCCCTCCATCTTATTTGATTTAACACAGGCACTCCAAAAATACAAATGAAATTTGTACAAGCATATTTAGGAACAGCTGATCCCTCCAGTCTCCAGTCTCAGAACAATTTCCTTTCATGAGTGAAAGCCAGACTCTAATTTCATTCGAATTTGTTTTATTTTATCAGCATTTCTCCTCTAGTATATCCATTTGTTATCATTTTTTTAAGCTAAGAGTGGTAAAATTATTGTATTTTCTACATCTTAACATAAAAGGTCATATTCTGAAGAAAGGTTTACTTTGAATCACAATTGGCAATTTAATAAATTGTTACTTACCTTTTCTAAAATGCTTCTCGGCTTTCCATTTACGAGTTTCGAATTGCCTAAGATGCAGGTTTACAAAACAACTTGTATTCATTAGAAACGTTTTAATGCTTTTTTTTTTATATTAATCAACAACAAAAATGATTGAAACTGGTCGCTCAGGGTTTTGGGAGGTGGGTGGTGATAGTATGGTGGGTGGTGATAGTATACATGTGTGCCCCATACTTGAACATAATAAAAGCAGCTCTAACATGTTCCTGAGCACCGCAAAATGAAAACGCTATTTAATTCATTTTTAATATTCAAAGCAAACTCACCCATCCATCTATGTCTCTATGCTTTATTTTGTTAAAGAAATCACTTTGAAAAAGACCCCTCTAGCATTTCTAGCTGTAGCCATCTTGAGTAAGGGAAGATGGTTCATGTAGCGTTTACTTCCTGGAATCCATCTTCCCTCAGCTTGGGCCTGCAGGCAGGAGGGAGTGCTTAGCTGAGAAAACCCCTCCTTCAAATGAAAGAAAAAAGTGCTCATGAAGGCTCCTGGGATGTATGACATCATTTTGACCTAGGCCATAAACCAGGAAGCAACTGAAGAAATGTAAGAAGTTTAAAACGAGTTTTAAACAGTAATTTACCTTCCTATCCATATACGAATACTAGCAACATGTGATTTTTGTTGATTGAGAATTGATAGAGTTTAGTTGTGCTTAAAGCGGTTGTATACCTTTATTTGTAACTTTTACCTACAGGTAAGCCTATAATAAGGCTTACCTGTAGGTAAAAAAAAAAATCTCCTAAACCTGTAAGGTTTAGGAGATATTCCCCTCGCAATGAGCCGCTGACTGCAGCGGCGCATGCGCACAGGGGACTCTCGGCTGACAGCCCGGCAAACTCCGGAGCTTGCCGGGCAGAAGTCTCCCGCGCACATGCCTGGGAGTGACGACATCGCGGCTCCGGCCACTCACAGCGCCGGAGCCGCGATAACCGGAAGACACACCGAGGGGAGATGTCGGCTCCCTCGGCGTGGACCAGGTGAGATGCCGGCGCCTCGTTCTAAGGTAAGTATCTCATAATGAGCTAGTATGCGGTGCATACTAGCTCATTATGCCTTTTCCCTTGCAGGTGTAAAAAAAAAAAAAAAGACAGCGGGTATACAACCGCTTTAAAGTGATTGTTAAGTCTTGTTTTTTTTAGTTTAAAATAACAAACATGTTATACTTACCTGCTCTGTGCAGTGGATTTGCACAGGACAGCCTGGATCCTCCTCTTCTCGGGTCCATCTTTGGTGCTCCTGGCCCCTCCCTCCTGTTGAGTGCCCCCACAGCAGGCAGCTTGCTATGGGGGGCACCTGAGCTGAGTCACAGCTCCCTGTGTCCATTCAGACACGAGACCCCGGCCCCACCCCCCTCTCTCTTCTCATTGGCTGACTGACTTTGATTGACAGCAGCGGGAGACAATGGCGCCGCACTGCTGTCTCAGCCAATGAGGAGGGGCATCCTGGGCAGCAGAGACAATTCTACAACATCGCTGGTTTTAGAGGGGGCTCAGGTAAGTATTGGTGGGGTTGGGGGGGGCTCCAGCACACAGAAGACTTTTTATCTTAATGCATAGAATGCATTAAGATAAAAAACCTTCTACCTTTTAAAGGGTTGTAAAGGTAAAAGTTTTTTCACCCTAATGCATTCTATGCATTAAGGTGAAAAAACATCCAACAATACCGGCCCCCCCAGCCCCCCCCATTTTACTTACCTGACCTCTCGAGAGTCCCGAGCTCGCCCCCACATCCTCTTCGCCGCTCAGCCTGGCAGTTGATTGGCTACAGTGGATGGATTGAAAGCAGCGCAACCATTGGCTCGCACTGCTGTCAATCACATCCAATGACGTGGCGCGCCGGGGGGGCGGGGCCGAGTGATACAGTGAGCGCCCGTGGCCGCGGCTGTATCATGGGAGCGCGCCCGCAAGCACTCACCACCATGCGAGGGAGCTTGCATAAAGGAGGAGTGGAGGTAAGTATAACATGTTTGTTATTTAAAAAAAATATATATATATATCTTTAGTGATCCTTTAAAGTAATGAGCCAGGAGCAGACCCGTTTTGGAACCTGCTACACGGCTTCTGCATTGCTTTTATTACTTTGGTTTCACCTTACAAAGTTGCTTTCATTTTTAATGATATCATATACTGTAAATCAGTATCATTTTTATGCTAAATTCATTTTTATTTTTATCCTAAATTAATTTTTGGCAATCACTCTTCCCTGCGGTCCCTGAGTGCATAAAGTGGCTTTTGTAATAGTTACTGACACATTTACACATTGCTCAGGGCGAAACTGTGCCCCCATTTCAGAGCTCATCAGAAATTTTTTTTTGGACACTTAAATAAGCAATATAGATTTCAGATGTTTATATTAAGACATTTACAACACTCTTGTTAAAATTCCTAAAATTGAAATGATAATCATGTGAGTTGCAGTGAAATGGTATCCCTACTATTCTTCAATGATGGGGGATACAAAGAGTTTATTGGAGTTTACAAAACAAAAGCATATATCTTCATTTTGGAGGTAGCTTAACAATTCTGTATTACTCTGCAATATAGGGACATACAGTGGGGAAATAATTATTTGATCCCCTGCAGATTTTGTAAGTTTGCCCACTTACCAAGAAATGAAGGGTCTATAATTTTTATTAGAAGTTTATTTTAAATGATATAGACAGAATAAATATCAACCAGAATTCCAGAAAAAACACATGATACAAATTAGGGATGTCCCGATACCACTTTTTTAAGACCGAGTACAAGTACCGATGCTTTTTTTCAAGTACTCGCCGATACCGATACTTTTATTTTTAATGTCACGTGGCAGTGTTTTTTTTTTTTTTGTTTTTTTTTTAACAATGCTTTTGTTTTTTTTCTTTTTTTAGGGGGGGGGATGGGATGGATGCTGTCTGTGTGTTTTTTTTTTTATTTACATTTTTATTATTTTTTACAATAATTTTTTTTTTTATTATTTATTGCAATAGTTTGTGTTTTTTTTAAAAATCAGCCCTGTTGAGGGACTTTGGTGAGATATCAGGGGTCTTAACAGACCCCTGATATCTCCCCCTTGAGACAGAGAAAGAGACCGAGGATAGAGATTCCCCAATCCCTTTCTCTGCAGCCTCAGCTGCACTGAAAATGAATGGAGAGAAGACAGCGGCTCCTCTCCATTCATAAACTGAGACATTGTAATCACAGGAGGTTACAATGTTTTAGTTATGTGAATGGACAGAGTCAGCTCACTCTGTCCATACACAAAGGAAGGAGGAGGACATGGAGAGAGACAGCACAACGGAGGGGGACAGTGGAGAGGGACAGCGGAACGGAGAGGGACAGCGGAGGGGGACAGCTGAACGGAGGGGGACAGCTGAACGGAGGGGGACAGCAGAGGGGGACAGCTGAACGGAGAGGGATAGCGGAGGAGGACAGCAGAGGGGGACAGCTGAACGGAGGCGGCCAGCGCAGGAGGACAGCTGAATGGAGGGGGACAGCTGAACGGAGGGGGGCAGCAGAGGGGGACAGCTGAACGGAGCGGGACAGCGGAAGGGGACAGCTGAAAGGAGAGGGACAGCAGAGGGAGACAGCTGAACGGAGGGGGACAGCGGAGGGGGACAGCTGAACGGAGGGGGACAGCAGAGGGGGACAGCTGAACGGAGCGGGACAGCGGAAGTGGACAGCTGAACGGAGAGGGACAGCGGAGGGGGACAGCTGAACGGAGGGGGGCAGCGGAGGGGAACAGCTGAACGGAGGGGGACAGCTTGAATGGATGGGGACAGCAGAGGGGGACAGCGGAACGGAGGGGGACAGCGGAACGGAGGGAGACAGCGGAACGGAGGGGGACAGCGGAACGGAGGGGGACAGTGGAACGGAGAGGGACAGCGGAACGGAGGGGGACAGTGGAACGGAGGGGGGTGGAGGATGCGGTGACAGTCAGCGGTGATCGCGTGTGGGGGAGTTACAAGCACTGATCACCGCTGTATAGATTTCACTAAAGCAGCTGAAAGCCACTGGGGGAGAAGCTTGTAACTCCCCCAAGCGCCGATCACTGCTGACTCTCAAGGTATCGGGGGAAGCATCGGGAGCATTTGCCCGAGTACAAGTACTTGGGCAAATGCTCAGTAACGGTGCCAATACCGACAACCCTAATACAAATGTTATAAATTGAATTGCCATGCAGTGAGTAAAATAAGTATTTGATCCCCCAAGCAAAACATGACTTAGTACTTGGTGGAGAAACCCTTGTTGGCAAGCACAGAGGTAAGACGTTTCTTGCAGTTGGTTACTGTCAGGGCTAGGCTCAGCCCTTCCTTTTCTGAGCTGGCCGCTCAGCTGTCAGCTAATTGCCAGCTCCTATCTCTCCACAGTGACTCACCTGTTGATGATATCCTGCTCGTCAGTCCTGCTTACATAAGCCGTCCAGCCCAGATGCATAGAATGCATTAAGGTGAAAAACCTTGTGGGTTTACAACCCCTTTTAAGGTCTGGAGACTGACTATGCCACTTCATGACCTATAATGTGCTTCTTCTCAAGCCACGCCTTTGTTGCCTTGGCTGTATGTTTTGGGTCATTGTCATGCTGGAAGACTCATCTTCAGTGTTCTGGCTGAGGGAAGAGGATTCTCATCCAAGATTTTACAATACATGGTCCTGTCCATTGGCCCCTCTATGCGGCAAAGTCGGTCTGTACCTTTAGCAGAGAAACAGCCCCAAAGCATAATGTTTCCACCTCCATGCCTGACTGTAGGGATGGTGTTTTTAGGGTCATAGTCAGCATTTTTCTTCCTCCAAACACAGCGAGTCCCCCTCAACATGAAGGCACGTGTGCAGTCATGCAAATGAACATCTAAATGATTCAGAGAAGGATTGGGAGAAAGCGCTGTGCTCAGATGAGATCACAATTGAGCTTTTTGGCATTAACTCGACTCGCCGTGTTTGGAGGAAGAAAAATGCTGACTATGACCCTAAGAACACCATCCCTACAGTTAAGCACGAAGATGGAAAAAGTGTCAGAAAAAGGCTTATGCTGTGTACACACGAGCGGACTTTTCGACAGCAAAGGTCCAACGGAACGAATCCGCCGGACAATTCGATCGTGTGTGGGCTTCATCGGACCTTTGCTGTCGAAAAATCAGATGGACTTTAGATTTAGAATATGTTTTAAATCTTTCCAACGGACTCGAGTCCGGCCGAAAAATCCCTTCGTCTGTATACTAGTCCGACGGACAAAAAACAACTCAAGGGCAGCTATTGGCTACTGGCTATGAACTTCCTTATTCTAGTCCCTTCATACATCATCACGTTCAAACCAACGGACTTTCGAACGGACTTTAGTCCATTCGTGTGTTTGCAAGTCGTTCGAAAGTCCGTAGTAACTCCGTCGAAAGTCCATCAGAAAGACCGTCGGACCTTTGATGCTGAAAAGTCCGCTCATGTGTACGCGGCATTAGTCTTTAAGTGGTTAAACTGCTCTCATTTACAGACCGAAGTTCATTTTTTTCAGTTTTGACAGCTGTCAGCTGTGAGCAGAGAACGGCTCTGCACTGAATCATGGAAATGCCAGATGAAGATTGTGAGGGGGGTGGGTTGAATTGAGATCGCGATTTTTTTTTTTTTTTTAACGATTAATCCTGCAGCTCTATATCATGGAGATAAACATTTTCGGGGAAATGTTTGTAATTTGTTTTAACACAGAAGACTTGCTACAAGTTGGGGGGGGGGGGGGGGGGCGCAAAACTCAGCGGAACTAAACCCATCAATTTAATGGTTTCCGGAAACAGTTATATTCAAGGCATATCATTCAAGGCAGTGCTTGTGCTCACAAAGAACTGTCAACCCATCAAATGGCTGGGGTCATAACTGATCCATGACAACTACAGATCAAACAGAGGCTAAGATGACAGCTGCCTTGTCTGTAAAGGATGGGGGGTTTAGTTCCACTTTAACTGTCAGCACAAGACCACAAAAATGGTGTATCCTCCTTTTTTTTTTCTTTTTTTTTTTTTTTAAGCATTCAGTGAATTGCAACACATTAAAACCCCTAATTGTAAAATAAAATGTTCTTGGGACCTCAAGTATTGTGATATAGGAAAGTGAAGAATGACAAAATCTACCATCATCAACTTAAAACGAAATGATATCATTCCAAGGATTCTTATTCAAGTTAAACAATTCATAGAAAAATATGTTGGCTAGATCATCAGGCATCAGGATTTTGTACTGTAATTTTGTTCACATAGAAATTTGAAATGTCTTTTAAAATAATGTAATTCTAAATAAATGTTGGAGTACACTGCCCTATTGACATTTTCTGCAGAAATACAATCACCATGAGAGCAGCCCCCCACTCAGAAACAGGATAATATGTAATCAGAAATGGTGACACACTGACCCTGAATTGGTTTGACCTTCACATTACCATATTGAGGACACATTAAGCTATGGTGTCAGCCATTCTTATTGAACTCAGATGCCTTCTAGTCAAGCCTGTCATCCATGATTTCATAGCGTCTACCATTAACTATACATGAATGGGGTGAACTCATTTTACTTTTATTGCTGACTTGTGTGTTTGCCTGTGTTTTTTTTTATTTTTTGCTATGTTGCTGACCCATTTTAGCACGGTATGAACTCGGAATGGTAAAATGATCACTTTGTAAGGGAAGGGAGGTGACCTAATATGTAGGTATAATATTATGTTTCGTAAATCTTTAAAGCAACTTTGTCACATAATCAAATATTTTATATCAAGCCACTTCTTTAAGAAATAGACTGCATACTACAGCTGGCCATACACTGATCCAAATTCGGACCGTTTAGCAGGGTTCGGCCGATATTAAATCAGTGTGTGGCAGTCCCCACTCAACAGAAGTTGAATGTATGATTCAGCCATTTATCAGTGTATTCTGACAGTAGCAGCGGGGAAGATTCCTCCAATATCCGCACATGTGAGCGTGTGTGTATGAAGGAATCAGGTTGTTTATGGCTAACTTTACTTCTTCTGCCACCCGCACAATTGACTGCCCCTCTGATCACTAGAACTGGTCCCCTGAAGTCCATTGGGAAACTGACACTTCCGGGAGTGTCGATCTCTGTGGTCCCCCAAGTCGTTCATTGGTTCCTTCTGCTGACCTCATATACTGTAACTAATAATGTATTTATAACCACTTGTGTATAGTCCAGTTACAGACATATTCAATGCAACCGATGGAGTGTGCACAGCCAACGATGGATAAAAACATCCAAAACACCAAGGCAGATGAGAAAAGAGCCATTAAAATGATTGTAAAGTCTTGTTTTTTTGTTTTTTTTTTCAATAAAAATAATGCGCATGTTATACTTACCTGCTCTGTTGCAGTGGTTTTGCACAGAGCCGCCCAGATCCTCCACTTCTCGGGTCCCTCTTCTATGCTCCTGGCCCCTCCCTCCTGTCAAGTGCCCCCACAGCAAGCAGCTTGCTATAGGGGCACCCAAGCCGAGTCACAGCTCCCTGTGTCCATTCAGACACAAAGCTGCAGCCCGCCCCCACCATCTCTCTTGATTGGCTGGCTGACTGACTTTGACAGCAGTGGGAGCCAGTGGCGCCGCTGCTGTGTCTCAGCCCATAAGGAGGGAGAATTTCAGACGACTGAGGCGCTCATGGACATCGTTGGATAGAGATGGGGCTGAGAGGGGCTGCTGCACACAGAAGGCTTTTTATCTTAACGTGGTTGTAAACCCTAGAAAAAAAAAAAACAAACAAAAAAACCTAAAAGACAAAGGCATAATGAGCTAGTATGCATAGCATACTAGCTCATTATGAATTACAGTGGAACCTCGGATTACGAGCATAATCCCTTCCAGGAGTATGCTCGTAATCCAAAGTACTCGCACATAAATGCGAGTTTTCCCATTGAAGTCAATGGAAACAAAAATAATTTGTTCCGCATTGACTATGGGACAATGGGATGCAATACTGCATGCGGCCAGAGGCGAGGGGGCGCTGGAGAGCCTCGGAAATGGCCGAAAAGGCCCGAGGACACTTCGGCTGACCTTGGCAAACCTCAGAAAGACTTCCTACCCGAGATTTGCCAAGGTCAGCCGCGCTGTCCTCGGGCCTTTCCGTGCATTTCCGAAAAGCGCCGTTCGGCTGCAATCGGCGACGTTCGGCTCTGCTTGGCTCCATCACCCCCCCCACCTCAAGCCAAAAGAGGTACTGCACACCGCTTTGGCCTGAATCGTTTTGAGAGACAACACTCGCAAACCGAGTTACGATTTTTAAAAATACAGTGCTCGTATTGCGAAACGCTTGTTAACCGCGTTACTCGCAATCCGAGCTTCCACTGTACTTACCTGAGATCGAAGCCCCTGCAGCCGTCCTCGTACCCCGCTCCGGCGGCCGACATCGCTCCCGGAGTTACTTCCGGGTATCACGAGCTCCGGCGCTGTGATTGGCCGGAGCTGCGATTATATCACTTACCGTGCGGGAGCCGCTGATAACGGTACAGTCTAACTGAAGCAATGGCATGTACTGTCATTGCTTCAGTGTGCATGTGCCGATGACGTTGGCACATGCAAATACAGGGGATATCTCCTAAACCATGCAGGTTTAGGACATATCCAGTGTAGCTACAGGTAAGCCTAATTATAGGCTTACCTGTAGCAAAAAGTGGTTGTAAAGGGTTTACAATCAGTTCAATGCATAGAATGCATTAAGATGAAAAAGAACCTTCTGCCTTTACAACCCCTTTAACTATGACATAGAAATATTTTTGTTTAAATCCCCAAAAGCGATAAGAAATAAGCAAGCAAGTACTTAAAACTTCCTCTATCAATTATCACTTTTGGTAGACTAACCCTTTTATGTGTAGCCATTCTAGAGGACCTGTAAATGCCTTATGTATGCATGTACACATAGGCTAACAAGGGGGGGTTATTAGGGGGCAGAAAAAAAAATGTCAACGGGCTGTCAAACGGGCCTTAAAGTCTTATTTTGTTCACATCTAGTCAGCTGGTATATTATATTCAGCAGCCCTTAGAACTTTTATGACCAGAAACTTTCAAACTTTAGTTGCAAATAAAATAAAACCGGGAGGGATAAATTAAATGTTTTATCTGTTCGGTGATTCTCTAATTTATGGAAGAATCTATTGCAATAAACTGCGATTGAGCACTTCAAATGCCTGTGGCTCAGAGAAGTTATTCAACTTGTATATCTAGTAATAAAAAAGATTGAACTGTGTTTTTCACCCACTTAGAGGCCAGTTTCTTGCTAGATAATGGGAGAGTTATCCCACTCATGTATTTACACATAATCTTTCCTGAGACTTGTACTGAGCCTGTTGTCTATGTTACATCACAAGCTTCTTAATTCATTTGCAGGATGTAGGTTTCGCTCACTCCTACACATGACATTTCAAAGATAGAAATCCTACTTATAAACTAATTACAGTTATGTTCATATGAAGAAAGCAAAGCCCATACAACCCCAAATAAACCGTACAAAGTGTATGAGCTGTAAAAATTTCTACTCGCCCATTTGCACCTAAACTGATCATGTATCAAAAAGTTAAAATTTTCTGTAAAAATAGTATTAAAAAAAGATGGTCTGTTTGGCCACTCCTATTCAAGTTAATGAGGTCTGAATAAAAAATAAAAAATAACTCATTGGCTGTTAGCCAGTAGAGGTGTTACTTTTTTCATTTGTTTGTCATAATGACCATATATATGTACTTGTTTTGTCACGGTTTTGGGGTTGTATTCGATATGTGCAAAGAGAGGTCACACAAAAAATAAATTTAAATTAACATTTGTAGCGGGTGCCTCACTGTGTCACCCGCGACCCCGCCAAGCTGGCTGCCGCGATGTACACAGGCTTTCCAGCCTGAAAGAGGGAGAGTGCTGCCTGTCACTTCCTGCATGGGCTTTTCACCCCCCTCCCTCTTCTCACTGATACACAGAGCTGTTCACTCTGCAGCCTCCCCTGTGTTCCTATTAGCAGGAGGAAGAGAGCCAATTTAAAGGCATAGTTACAGGAGCCAATGAATGAGATTTTAACAAGCAGCAGCAGCTGAAAAGGACTCTCGAATATGAAATCCTTACTGACTTTTAAAGAGGCAGGACTACAAATCCCAGCATGCTCTGCTGGCATTAAAGGAGAGATTCCATTTTGAATCCCTGAGGAGAATTTAGTCAGCACGAGGTGGAAGAAGAGATCAGACCTGAGGGAGAGGTGCTGTCTCTCAGGTGATCTCCCCTCTCATTTCAGGCCTCCACCACCAGTCGGGACAGCCAGCCTGAGAGAGGGGGATCCCAGGTGCACATCCAGGCACACCTGCACCAATGGTGAAACGTTCCAGTGTGAGGTGACCAGTGGTGTCGCCAGGAGAGCCTGCCTGTTCCAGGACATTCGTTTGGACCTGGATCGCAGGATTGGGTGAAGGGGCTTTTCGCCCATTTGCAGGAAACAGGGACACTGCACCACAGAAGGAGTTAATTGAACACTATTTACAGACATCATTGCTGGTAGCCATCTTGCTGACACTTTTAGTGCCACGAGGGTAAAGGATAAGGCCATCCATTTCTGGGGACACTGTATACAGACATCATTGTCCTCTCACCTTGCTGAGAAAGATCCTGCCTGCTTCACTTGATAATCGGGGGCCAGTTGTGTTGTTTGGCCCTGCTATCCAGGAGTTTAAGTGCACCAACAAAAGTGGCTAGATGAAGACACCAAATCTTATCTTTTCTTCAAAAGGACTGAAGCTAATAGTACCATACAGATCCACACACACATATTCAGGGCTCTGTATATGCAATGGGTGTGTGTGTGGGACAGCTTATCTAGGAAGTTAAGCCATTGCATGTTGATTAGAATAAAGTGTTTAAAGTTGGGCCTGTAGTGTCAGGGGACAGAAGAGAGAGGCCTGACATAAAGAGGGTCATTCCTCTGCTTTCCTCCTGCCTGGACTCATAGAGCCAACCTGAATAAAGGTAACCAATCCGACTTAAAGTGTCATATTGTGCTTTATTTGCCATTTAAGTGTGCCCCTGCTCTTGGGGACATTCTAGTGTTTGGAATCCCCTGAAAGCAGCCTGAATATAGGATTGAGAGCTATATTGCTCTTAAATCTCAGTTATTGCTCTCTAGTTTATTACTTGAATATATACTGTTACTGTCTGTTATTCTTACACAGAAATATTGCAGTAAAGACAATTTCTGTGTTTTACTATAACGTGTGTGTTTCTCATTGGTCGTTGCACTTACACAATTGCCAGGTATGCCAGAGGGGGCTGAGGCTGTTATTAGGGTTGAGAGGCAGAGTAACGGACTGAACAAACAAAAGCAAATCCTTCGGGTTATCGCTACATGAAGAACACATTTATTAAAAATAATGACAGATACAGATAAAGAAAATATAACAAGAATACTTAATTAAAGATGCTGTTTCGCCACGGAGGGGGAATTGTCAGAAAGGGAAGGACAACACTGAGTGGTTAGAAAGGTGGTGCTCTCTGCCAAATACATATTGATACATACAGTACACTATATTACCAAAAGTATTGGAACACCTGCCTTTACACACACATGAACTTTAATGGCATCCCAGTCTTAGTCCGTAAGGTTCAATATTGAGTTGGCCCACCCTTTGCAGCTATAACAGCTTCAACTCTTCTGGGAAAGCTGCCCACGAGGTTTAGGAGTGTGTCTATGGGAATGTTTGACCATTCTTCCAAAAAAAAACATTTGTCAGGTCAGGCACTGATGTGGTCGCGAAGGCCTGGCTCGCAGTCTCCGCTCTAATTTATCCCAAAGGTGTTCTGTCAGGTTGAGATCAGGACTGTGCAGGCCAGTCAAGTTCCTCTACCCCAAAATTGCTCATCCATGTCTTTATGGACCTTGCTTTGTGCACTGGTTCAAATCATTTGATGGAGGGTGGATTATGGTGTAGGATTGTTTTTCAGGGGTTGGGCTTGGCCTCTTAGTTTCAGTGAAAGGAACTCTTATGCAGCATACACACGGGCGGACTTTTCGACCGGACTGGTCCGACGGTCTATCCGACGGACTTTCGGCGGACATCCGACGGACTTTCCCAACGAACGGACTTGCCTACACACGATCACAGCAAAGTTCGACGGATTCGTACGTGATGACGTACGACCGGACTAAAATAAGGAAGTTCATAGCCAGTAGCCAATAGCTGCCCTAGCGTCGGTTTTTGTCCGTCGGACTAGCATACAGACAAGCGGACTTTTCGACCGGACTCGAGTCCGTCGGAAAGATTTGAAACATGTTTCAAATCTAAAGTCCGTCAGATTTTTGACCGCAAAAGTCCGCTGCAGGTCCGATGGAGCCCACACACAGTCGGATTGTCCGCCGGATTCGGTCTGTCGGACCAGTCCGGTCGAAAAGTCCGCCCGTGTGTACGCGGCATTAGGCATCAGCATACCAAGACAGTTTGGACAGTTTCATGCTCCCAACACTGTGGAAACAGTTTGGGGATGGCCCCTTATTGTTCCAACATGACTACATGCCAGTGCACAAACAAGGTCCATAAATACATGGATAGCAATTTTGGGGTGGAGGAACTTGACTGGCCTGCACAGAGTCCTGACCTCAACCCAATAGAACACCTTTGGGATGAATTAGAGTGGAGACTGAGAGCCAGACCTTCTCGTTCACAACAGTGCCTGACCTCACATATGTGCTTCTGGAAGAATGGTTAAACATTTCAATAGACACACTCCCAAATAGGGTTGCCACATCATCCCCTTAATCCAGGACTCACATTAAATACACAGGTTCTGTGGCTGATTAAGGTGGTAATTAAACTCACTTGGTGCCTTATCTGCATTAAATCAGCCTCAGAACCTGTGTAATTCATATGTGTCTTGGATTAAAGGGATGATGTGGCATCCCTACTCCCAAACCTTGTGGACAGCATTCCCAGAAGAGTTGAAGCTGTTGTAGCTGCAAAGGGTGGGCCAACTCAATATTAAATCCTACGGACTAAGACTGGGATGCCTTTAACGTTCATGTGCGTGTAAAAGCAGGTGTCCCAATACTTTTAGTAATATAGTGTATGTGTTGATGGGTCCGACATGGAGGTTTCTGAGCTGTGTTATTATGTTCTGTATGTATAGGACACCTCTTTTAGGTTTTCCACTTGAACCTTTTGCATAGAATACAAATCAGTTCTTTTTAAACAACACTTAAATGATTTGTAGAGTTGTTGTACCCTAAAAGGCTCATTGAGTTCATTTACTTTTGGTTCATGGAAAGGTGGATGAGACTGGGGATTATTGTTACGTCATATAAATTTAAATCTTATGTTGTGCAATTAATAAGCCATGTCTTCTGCCTAAAGATTTTAACCTTAATGACAATTTTTTTGCACTGAATTTGCAAAAATAAAAAAGCTAAACTGAAGCAGACAAATGACTGGAAGGCTTGATCAAGTCACCTATGGGTATCTGTGTCAGCCAGTGCATCCATAGACATGTCTTTAGGTAGGGGGCTTGCAGCACACACAATATTTATTTACCCCCGTGAGCCTCATTCGGCCTCCATGCCCACAAGTAGCGCACAGTGGCCAGATGAGGAGACTGTCATCAAATGTTTTTGGGCACCTTCATTTTAATGGGAAAGGTGGCAGCCTTATTTCTGCCCCAGTGATCAGTCCAGCTATCCATCCCGGCCATTGCTCTCTGCAGTCGTTATTTTTTAACAACATGGTTAACAGATATGTTTGCCGTGGATAACGCAGGACAGCCGAGCAGACTAAAAATAGGCGATCCTTGATACCATCAATCAAGTTAAGATGGTCATTGACAAATAAAGACTTGTGTAAACCTGACTAAGTGCAGACAATTAACCTCTCTAATGGCCAATCAATGCCTTGTTGGTCTTGGTGTCACTGGGAGAATAATTGTTAAATCCTGTTCATCTCTTCTAGACGGTTAAATGTAGTATTATTTCTTCGTATTATATCAGCTTCATCTTATCACATTTGTCACATTATACAAAACAAATGTGTTGTCAGCTTTCACAAGGTAAAGTATACGAATCGTGAATTGTCATGAGAATTACACGCACTAATGGAAAACTGATTCTACAGCTTCTCATCAGTTTTTTTATGCATGTAAATCCTGGGGAGCTTTATTTTGCTACTGTCAGTAGCCAATTATTTAAATAATTTATTTATCGGTGCCTGATGGATATCTTTTCTTTGTCCTTTAGCAACCAGATTCATGAACAATAGTAGTAATCGTAACATTGGAAACATATTGGAAAGCAAACAAGGCCTTACATTGCCCTGACCATTCCCTTTTCTACACTGCAGCCAAAGCAATACAGCTTGGTCTTGATTGTGATTGGATAGTGAAGAACAGAAGTTCAATGATAGATCATCTCTGTGCTCTCTCCTCCAATCAGTGAGCTTCAGTTATTGGATACATAGCACTGTGTAATGCAGCAAAGCCTGGGGAACCCAAAGCGCTGCCCCTTCATTTCTCAACGTGAATGTTGCTATGCAGTGGATTACATACGTCTTTACAAAGACAGATTGAGGAAATTCAAAATTTAAAGATCATATACAAAGAATTAAATGGGGGTAATTTATATTTGCATAAACTTACTCTTTAAAGAACATAGTTCATACCTTACTTCATGATCCCAGAATCCTGCTCCCTACCAGTTTTGGTTGTGATGATCGGTCTGCTGAAAGTGCAGTTATACCGGTCTTGTTGGTGCCCCTCTTGAGAATGTCGCCACATGGTGCCGGGCCAGCGGCCAGCTTTATCAGGATATAAACATGGCCGCTAGTAGGAGTGCCCACACTGATTCCAGCAATGAAGAGCATGGGACTGGACCGCTGGCAGGATCATAGAGTAGGTGAAGTGTTACTGTGTGGTAGCGCAATATCAAGCAATAGCTTCTTTATTAGCAGGTTGAAGTTAGGCTTTAAAGCAGAAGTCAGTGGCGGAATTACCAGGGTCGAAACAGTCGCACTTGTGACGGGGGGCCCCAGCGGGGTTGCTATTCACACGGCTCTGAGCGGAGAGCGTGTTTCTCATGGAACAGCAGCACAGAGACACCGGCATTGACAGTTCTCCCCTTCTGTCCGTCCTCTCTCGCACGGGATGACAGAGCTGATCTGCTCTCCCTTCTTCCCCTCCTCTCTCCTGTGTGTGCTCCACGGGAAATGTGAGCTTGTTAGCTTCACACTTGAATGCCCGCAGAGCACACACGGGAGAGGGGAGGGGAGAAGGGAGAGCAGATGAGCTCTGTCATCCCGTGCGAGAGAGGACGGACGGAGGGAGGGATAGAACTGTCAATGCCGGTGTCTCTGTGCTGCTGTTCCGTGAGAGACACGCTCTGCGCTCGGAGACGTGCTGTCCTGAGAAGGCAGATGGCACTGATGGGCATTGATAGAAGGCACTGATGAGCACTAAGATGAGGCACTGATGGGCACTGATAAGAGGCATTGATGGGCACTGATAGGAGGCACTAATGGGCACAGATAGGCCGCATTAATGAGCACTGATAGGATTCACTGATGAGCACTGATAGAAGGCACTGATGGGCACTGATAGGAGGCATTTATGGGCACTGATAGGAGGCACTGAGGATCACTGATAGTTCAGTGGTGATTGCACAGATATGGGGTGACAGTGCTGTGGAGAATGACTGCATACAGCATTGACACCCTTATACAGTAAGTGCCTCATACGTGATCTCCTTCATTTTATTGTCAGGATCAATGGGTATATATGGCAGTAATGCAATGGCTAAAATAAAAAGTGCTGCGCTACTCTGATACTTAAACCTGAAGTATTATATTAAAAAACCTTCTGTGTGCAGCAGCCCCTTCAGCCCTCTAATACTTGAGCCCCATTTTGATCCAGTGATGTGCACGAGTGTCTCAGTCATCTGGGACTTTCCCTCCTCATACACAACAGTGGCGCCTTTCACTCTCGCTGTCAAGCAAAGCCAGTTAGCCAATGTGGAGAGTGAGCGGGTGAGGCTGAACCGCTGCTCCATGTCTGAATGGACACACAGAGCTGCGGCTCGGCTCGGGTGCCCCCATATTAAGCTGCTTGCTGTGGGGGCACTCAACAGGAGGGCAGGGTCAGGAGCTCTGGCGAGGGACCTGAGAAGAGGAGGATTGGCGCTGCTCTGTGCAAAACAATTACACACAGCAGGTAAGTATAACATGTTTATTATTATTAAAGAAAAAAAATGAGACTTTAGTATCAGCTAGAGGTGCACTGAATGGAAATTTTGGTGCTAAAAAACGGAAATTCAGGATGCACTTGGCCAAAACTGAAGCCGAAAATCACACTTTTTAAAAAATATATAAATTTTTATATATAATTATATTATATTCGACTTTTTAATTCATATGATGCATTTAAATTAATATGAATTTATTGTTGCCCATTATCGGCACATTTTAGAGCAAGAAAAGCTCAAGAAAAATGCATTGCTTTAAATTCTATGTATGTCTTCAAACGGGTCCTTCTGTTGTGGTGTTAAAAATCTTGCTTCCTGCATCTTTGGTCAGTTAAAAAAAAAAAAACGCACCTCCTTGTTGAAAACTTCAAGAATGCATCAATAATGCACCCATGTTATGTTTTTGATGCAGTTTTGTAAGTCACGTGACCTATGAAACAAAGCGGCAAAATCGCGTGCATTTTTAGTGCCATTATTGGCACCTTTTTATGTAAATGCAGAAAACACAATTTTTGGCCTATCTGTTTCAGCCACCAAAATTTCGGTGCATCTCTAATTTAGGCAATGTCCACAGATGCTGTAATCCGCAATCACTGTAGTATGATGGAGTTTATCGTTTTCTTTGTGCTGTTATTTGTTTATTCTTGAAATTCTACTTTTTTTTTTTTGTCTGGACCAACAAATTTTGTCAATTTCAAGTGGAAGAAAACCCTAACTATAACTATTCTTCAAAATGTTCCCTGCTCCTACCTATCCTGCCAAAACTGTATACAAAAGTTCTATGTACTTACCTATTTTCAGTTCAGCTCTGTTCCGGTCACATGATTCTGCAGCTCTGTGTAAGGGAGCGTTGTGAATTCCAGGAGTCGTGATGTCACCCTAAAGCCTCGTACACACGATCGGATTTTAGGCAGACAAAACCGCAGACTTTTGTCCGACGGGCGTTGGCCCCAAACTTGTCTTGCATACAAACGGCACACAATTGTCAGCCAACAAACATGAATGTAGTGACGTACTACGTGTTTTTCAGCTCTTTAGCGCCACCCTTTGGGCTCCTTCTGCTAATTTCATGTTAGTAGAAATTTGGTGAGTGTTGATTCGTGCTTTTCATTTCGCGCTTTTCATTTCGTGCTTTTCATTTTGCGCTTTTCAATTAGTTTCTGAACGGCCGTTCGTCAACCAGCCATGTTGCGGAATCGGAGGAGATAACGTGTTATTTATTATTGGCCTTGGAGTTATTGCTTTGACCCAAGTCCAGTCCAGGAACAGGAGGAGGAGGATTTCTTGTACCAAAAATTGGTTATATGCCTTTGCTGCGGGACCAGGAGAATAATCCAAATGTTTTTTGGAATTATCTCCAGTACCTCCAGTACTCTGAGACATGCCCCTTCACATAAATCACAGTCCCACATTACCTCCCTCACCCTCCTGCTTCTCCTAATCTCTGGTGACATATCCCCAAACCCTGGGCCACCATCATCTGTCTTTGCCCATCGCTCCCATCCCCCTACACCCTCTGGCAGGAGCCGCAACCCACAGAACTTGGTCTCTATTCCTCTTTCCAAAACCAGCCCCCCCTTTTCCTGTGCCCTGTGGAATGCACATTCTGTCTGCAACAAACTCACCTACCTTCACGACCTCTTTATCACAAATTCCTTTAACCTACTTGCCATTACTGAAACCTGGCTTCATGAATCGGATACTATTTCTCCTGCTTCCCTCTCCCATGGGGGCCTTCTCTGGACTCACTCCCCCAGACCAAGTGGACGGAAGAGAGGTGGAGTGGGAATCCTTCTAGCCCCATGCAGCACCTATCAGGTTCTTCACCCACCTCCCTCTCTGACACTCTCCTCTTTTGAGGCACATTGCATTCGTCTTTTCTCTCCCATTTCTCTAAGAATTGCTGTCATCTACCGGCCCCCTGGACCAGTATCAGCCTTTCTTGATGACTTCTCTGCCTGGCTACCCTACTTTCTCTCTTCTGAAATCCCCACAATTATTCTTGGGGACTTCAACATCCCTGTCAACACTAACACTACTATTACTTCTAAACTTCTCAGTCTAACCTCATCGCTTGACCTGAAGCAATGGATACAGGCTCCTACCCACTCCAACGGCAACACCCTTGACCTTGTCTTCTATCTGTGCACTCCGTGCAACCTTTCCAACAATCCACTCCCACTCTCTGATCACCATCTTATTAGTTTTGCTCTCTCCCTGTCTTCCACCTCCTCTCCCTCCAACTGCCTAACAGTTACACGTAGAAACCTTCGCCACCTCAACCCTTCCCTTCTCTACTCTGCTACTGATCACCTCTATGACAAAATCTCACCTCTGTCCTGCCCCAACCTAGCAACTTTCATCTACAACAGCTCACTGTCTTCCTCCCTAGACAAGCTTGCCCCCCTCACTACACGCAGAATTAGGCCCCGACTGCTACAACCCTGGCAAACAGATGACACCAGAAGTCTCAGAAAATGTAGCCGTGCTCTTGAGCGCCTGTGGCATAAGACTAAGACCCATTAAGACTTCACACAATATAAATCTGCCCTCCTAAAATACTACTCCTGCCTTCACACTGCCAAACAGACCTACTTTATCACACTCATTAACACCTTCTCATCCAGTCCACGTCAACTCTTCTCTACCTTCAACACTCTACTCTGTCCTCCACTGCCTCCACCCACCAACTCACTCACTGCCCAGGAGATTGCCAATCACTTCACAACTAAGATTGATACAATTCATGAGGAGATCACCAATGCGCAAAAACCTCCCCCATGCAACACCCCATGTCCACAGACACAATCATTACTTCCCTCATTCAACCCTGCTACTATTACTGAGGTTGCTAAACTTTTATCTAGCACTCATCTAACCACTTGTCCCCTGGATCCTGTTCCCTCGCAAATGCTACGCTCACCCTCTGACTCGATTCTACGCTCTCTAACTCACATTTTCAACCTCTCCCTCTCTTGTGGCATCTTCCCAAACTCTTTCAAACATGTGCTAGTCACCCCCATACTAAAAAAGCCCTCACTGGATCCCACCAATCTCAACAACTTACGTCCCATCTCCTTACTCTCCTTCTCCTCCAAACTTCTTGAAAGATTGGTCTACAACCGACTAAGCGACCATCTGACCATGAATAAACTTCTTGATCCCCTTCAGTCCGGTTTTCACCCTCAACACTCCACGGAAACTGCTCTCCTTAAACTCTCAAATGACCTACTAATGGCTAAAGCCAATGGACACTATTCTGTACTACTTCTTCTGGATCTCTCTGCTGCCTTTGACACAGTGGACCACCCCCTCCTCCTCAAAAAACTCCACTCCTTTGGTCTCCGTGACTGTACTCTTCGCTGGTTCTCATCCTACCTATCCCACCGCTCCTTCAGTGTCACTTACAACTCTACTTCCTCCTCTCCTCTTCCTTTTTCCGTTGGGGTCCCCCAAGGTTCTGTTCTTGGACCTCTCCTTTTCTCAATCTACACCACCTCCTTGGGTCAGTTGATTGCCTCCCACAGCTTTAAATATCATCTCTACGCTGATGACACCCAAATCTATCTCTCCACCCCCCAGCTCTCTCCATCTGTCTCCTTACGCATTACCAACTTACTAGCAGACATATCAGCCTGGATGTCACATCACTTTCTCAAACTCAACCTATCCAAAACCGAGCTCATGATATTTCCTCCCTCAGGTGCCACTTCCCCTGATTTCCCTGTCAAGATCAACGGCTCAACTATCAACTCATCTCCCCAAGCCAAGGTCCTAGGTGTAATCCTGGACTCTGAACTAACCTTTCGACCCCACATTCTATCACTATCCAAAACTTGCCGCCTCAATCTTCGCAACATCTCCAAGATACGCCCCTTCCTAACCAATGACACCACAAAGCTTCTAATCCACTCCCTGGTCATCTCCCGCCTCGACTACTGCAACTCCCTCCTCATTGGTTTACCTCTAAATAGGCTATCCCCACTTCAGTCCGTCATGAACGCTGCTGCCAGGCTCATCCACCACTCAAACCGCTCAGCGTCTGCCACACCCCTCTGCCAATCCCTCCATTGGCTGCCACTCAGTCACCGAATTAAATTCAAGATACTAACTATAACTTACAAAGCCATCCACAACCTGGCCCCCAGCTACATCTCTAACCTAGTCACAAAATACCAACCTAATCGTTCTCTTCGCTCCTCCCAAGACCTCCTGCTCTCAAACTCCCTTGTCACCTCATCCCATGCTCGCCTTCAGGACTTCTCCAGAGCCTCCCCCATCCTCTGGAATGCTCTACCCCAATCCGTCAGATTTTCTCCTACTTTATCCACTTTCAGACGATCCCTGAAAACTCATCTCTTCAGAGAAGCCTATCTGGCCCCCACTTAACAACTCTACATTTATCTTCTCAATCAGCACATCACCCATAGTTATTACCTCTTGTATCTCTTGACCTTCCCTCTTAGATTGTAAGCTCTAAGGAGCAGGGCCCTCTGATTCCTACTTTATCAAATTGTATTGTATTTGTACTGTCTACCCTCAAGTTGTAAAGCGCTACGTAAACTGTTGGCGCTATATAAATACTGTATAATAATAATAATAATAATCTCCGGATGACGGACCCCTGCTTTCACCAACTCTTGGCATTGTTGACCCCCTATATTAAGAAGCAGGACACATGCATGAGGCTTTTATTTTATTTTATGGTTGAATAATGATTTGATTTGGTATATTTTCTATATTTTTGGATGCATAGAATGCACTTTTTGGTTAAGTTCTAATGGCAGATAGCATGTATAATTGTATTTTTTTTTTTTTTTTAATGCACTATAAAGAAATTGTGGAGAATAATACTTGGCTATGTGTTTTACTTCAAATGACAGTTTGAGAGTAGGCAGTTACATTTTAAAAAATACAATGTAAAATTAACAAGGGATTCTCCATTACGAACGCTAGTTTACAAGACCGACTGCTTCCAGCTCGTCTATGCTTACTTTGGACTTTTGTCTGACGGACTTGTGTACACACACTCAGAAAATCCAACAACAGACATTTGTCCGTGGAAAATTTTAAAGCCTGCCATCCAACATTTGTCCGCGGGAAAATCCAACAACAATTGTCTGATGGAGCGTACAAATGGTCGGATTTTCTGCCAACAGCCTGTCATCACACAATTCCCATCGGAGAATCCGATCGTGTGTACAAGGCTTTACAATGCTCCCTCCTCTCCCCTGCAGCAGCAGCTCACTGACACAGTGGAGATGAGGCTGCAGGATCACATTACCGGATCTGATTAAAAATAAGTAAATACACAGATCTTTTTTATACAGGTTAGGCATGCCAAATAGGAGAAGAAGGGGAGGGAACATTTTTAAGAATAGTTCTTGTTAGGGTTTTCTTCCACTTAAAAGTGTAACTCCGCTTTTGTTGAGAAAAAAACATTCCCCTCTGGGTGATCTATATGCATTGCAGGGATTTTAACAAACTTTGTTGCAGATTTCTACCTTTTTTTATTCTGAAGAAATCCCTGTTTGTTCCCATGTTCCCCTGTGCTGAGTAAGTCTAGGGTTAGGGTTAGGGTTAGGCTAGAGTCTGCATCCCTTTAGCCATGATTTCCTATTGAAAGTATCTCATCAAAAATGACATTTTTGTTGCTGGGGATGCCTGAAATCTGACTTGTATCTTAGTGCAGACTTCTGGGAAAATTAGTGAGCCAATCACACGAGCAGGAAATGATGTTTTTTAATAACATTAAAATACAATATGACTTATGTCGCAATTGTATACGCTATATTATTTTTTCAATATTTGCTATTATTTTTCCCCATGAAAGTGGAGTTACTATGGTTGCCACCTCATCCCTTTAAACCCGAACACATATTAATTACACAGGTTCTGTGGCTGATTAAGTTGGTAATTAAACTCACTTGGTGCCTTATCTGCATTTAATTAGCTTCAGACCCTGTGTAATTCAAAGGAGTTCGGGTTTAAAGGGATGAGGTGGCAACTCTAGGAGTTACCCTTTAAGTATATATTTTTTTTGAAGTATTGGTCATTTCAATTAACTTGTGTCTGCTTTCAGAGTAGTTAGTATTTGGTAGAATTCCATGTTTAATTGTGTAGCACAGCAACATTTTCCAGAGAACGTATAATATAAACAGCCAAGCACTTAGGTTATATGAGATCCCACTACGGAACTCTTTCCTGACCACGCACTGACTATTTTCATAATGTAAGCAATCGTTTCTTCAGAATAAGCATAGAACACATTGCAAGCCTCTCTCATTGCTTTGCCCGTGTATTTTTATTTATTTTTTATTAAAAGCAGACAAAATTTTAAAGTTCCCTGCATCATGGACATTGAGGTACCAACCGACAGAGTAGCAAACATTTCAGGGCCCACGGGCCTCAGAGGGCCCAATGACCCAAGAATGCGTGTCTCTTATTAATAACAGAGGTATAATGATGGGTGCTTAGTTATAGGGAACCTTTAGGTTCTGATGCATATTATATCTTGGGGATTATGGTTTGGGGAGCCCTTGTTCAGATTCCAATGAGTCCAATGAAGATTTGCCAAGTCATTGTACTTTTATACTAATATGTGTTTAAAGATTTCAAAATCTAGGTGTATTCTTTTTAGTCTTACTATTAAATTATATTTATTGCTTATTTGGTTGATTGAGGAGTCTGTTTAGGATTTTAAAGGGTCTCTGACACTCTTGGATTCCTTTTAAAAGAGACATAATGTGGCATTCTTAGCCCAAAACAGTGAGCAAAGGGCATGGGTAGATATAGATGGCCTTTAAAGGGTATGGTCACTATAGGGGGGATTTACTTAAACTGGAGCACTCAGAATCTGGTACTGCTGTGTATGGTAGCCAATAATCTTCTAACTTCAGCTTGTTCAAACAAGCTTTAACAATAAAACCTGTAAGCTGATTGGTTTCTATGCAGAGCTGCGCAAGATTTTCCACATTCCAGTTTTAGTAAATCCCCCCCAATGTGGCTGTGCCAAGCCTACAAGCTACAGTTACACTAATAATTTGCCACAGCCAAATATCAAGTATGTTACATGCTTACTTTCAGCCTTTTTCTGCTCCATAAACCACTTTTTTCCATAAACACTTTATTAAAACATATGAAATAGCATACAGAACTAGCAGCAGATGCATGAACAGATTATACAGAGAGAAAGAACAATATCTCTTTAGCGCCTGGTGGCCTTGCATTAAGCTCCAAAGTTTCTGGCAGGAAGTTTACTAACTTATTGTTTACATAGTTAATCTGGTTGAAAAAAGACACAGGTCCATCCAGTTCAACACACAAAAAAAAAGAAAGAAAGAAAAAAACACAAATAGTAAACCTCCATATACACTATCCTATACCCACAGTTGATCCAGATGAACGCAAACAAAACCCCAGCAAAGCCTGATCCAATTTGCTCAAGCGGGGGAAAAAAATAATCCCTCCTGATCCCCCAAGAGGCAACTGGATATTTCCTGTATCAACTTTACCTATAAATATTAGTATCCAGTTATTTTATGTACATTTAGGAAACAATCCAGGCCTTTTTTAAAACAATCTACTGAGCGGGCCAGAACCAGCTCTTGAGGGAGTCTATTCCATATTTTCGCAGCTCTTATTGTGAAGAAGCCTTTCGGTATTTCAAGGTTAAATCTCTTTACCTCCAGACATAAAGAGTCCCCCCTTGTCCTCTGTGATGACCTTAAATTGAATAACTGACCAAGTTCACTATGTAGACCACTTATGTATTTGTACATGTTGATCATATCCCCCTTAATCTCTTCATCTCAAGAGTGACCACATTCAGTTCCTCAAATCTTTCCTCATAGCTGAGCTCCATTTCCCCATTATTCTTTTTGTGAACTGGTGCCCAAAACTAAACTTCATATTCCAGATGTGGTCTTACTAATAATTTGTACAGGTGCAAAACGATATATCGCTCTCTGGAGTCCATACCCCTCTTAAAAAGAAAGGACTTTGCTTGCTTTGGAAATTGCAGCTTGGCATTGCATGCTATTATTAAGCTTATGATCTACCAGAACACCCAGATCTTTATCCACTATGGATTCCCCCAGTTGTACTCCCCCTATTATGTATGATGCATGCATATTCTTAGCCCCCAAGTGCATAACTTTACATTTATTAACATTAAACCACATTTGCCACCTAGTTGCCCAATTGAACAGTGCATTGAGGTCGGCTTGTAAGTTGGAGACATCCTGTAGGGCCGTTATTCCACTGCATAGCTTGGTGTCATCTGCAAAGACTGAAATGGTGCTTTTAATCCCAGACCCAATATCATTTATAAAGATATTAAAAAGTAAGGGTTCCAACACTGAACCTTGGGGTACACCACTAATAACCTTAGAACATTCAGAATATGACTCATTAACCACTACTTTCCTTTCTGAATTCAATCATTTAGCCAGTTATAAACTGATTTTTCCAAGCAAGTAGACTTTACCTTACACATAAGCCATGTGTGAGGAACTGTATCAAACGCTTTTTCAAAATCCAAGTATACTATATGCACAGCCACCCCTCTTTCTAAGGTTTTGCTTACCACTTCATAAAAAGAAATCAGATTTGTTTGACAACTTCTGTCTTTCATGAATCCATGCTGACTTTTGCTTATAATGTTTTTTCCAGCAAGAACTCATCTATGTGGTTATGTATTAAACTCTCCAGTATCTTCCCAACTATAGAAGTTAAACTAACAGGTCTATAGTTACTTGGTAAAGACTTTGACCCCTTTTTAAATTTAGGCACCACATTGGCCTTATGCCAATCCAGTGGTACTCTGCCAGTCATTAAAGACTGTCAAAGATATTCCCACATATTTCCTAGACTACACACAAGGCCAATACCTTCTTCACCATACTTAATTACCTAGAAATTCTTATGTGAAATCATTGGTCACGTTTATGGTAAATGCAGCTCAACAGTGTATCCCCATACATTGACAATCAGGACAGGTTCCAACGATGAAGGACTGTTTTAATGGTATCAATAGGATTGAAGCAATGGAAGAGCATATACATGTCTCATAAAATAGGCAAATGTTTTACATAAATAAAGAAAAGCTGATCACTTTAACCACTTGCCGCCCGCCATATAGCAAAATGATGGCGGGGAAGTGGTTTCAATATCCTGACCGGACATCATATGACGTCGCCAAGATATAAAGCCACTGCGCGCCCCCAGGGCGGCGATTGTTGTTGCGGTGTGCCATTCTAGGTAAAGAGTCTCTGATGGAGACTCTTTACCACGTGATCAGCCGTGTCCAATCACGGCTGATCACAGTGTAAACAGGAAGAGCCGTTGATCGACTTTTCCTCACTCGCATCTGTCAGACGCAAGTAGAGCAGAGCCGATCGGCTGCTCCTCTGACGGGGGGTCTGTGCTGATTGATTATCAGCACAGCCCCCCCGTCAGAGGATGCCCACACCGGACCACCAGGGACGCCACTAGAACCACCAGGGATGTCACCACCAGGTATGCCATCCTAGATCACCAGGGATGCCAATTAGTGCCCACAATGGATGCCAATCAGTGCCCACAATGGGCATCACTGATTGGCAGGCATTATTGTTTGGCACTGATTGGCATCCATCCGTACCATCAATTGGTGTACATCAGTGCCACCTATCAGTTCCCATCCATGCCCATCCGTGCCACCTATCAGTGCCCATCTGTGCCGCCTATTAGTGCCCATCTGTGCCTCCTTTCAGTGCCCATCAGTTCCACCTCTGTGTACGCATCAGTGCTGCATATCAGTGCCACCTATCAGTGCTGCCTATCAGTGCCACCTCATTGGTGCCACCTCATCGGTGCCCATCAGTGCCGCCTTATCAGTGCCCGTCAGTGCAGCCCCATCGGTGCCCGTCAATGAAGGAGAAAACTTACTTATTTATAAAGTTTTTTTAAGAGAAACAAAAAAAAACATTTTTTTTCACATTTTCAGTTTTTTTTTTTATTTGTTTATCAGAAAATAAAAATCCCAGAGGTGATCAAATACCACCAAAAGAAAGCTCTATTTGTGGGGACAAAATGATAAAAATTTAATTTGGGTACAGTGTTGACCGCGCAATTGTCATTCAAAGTGCGACAGCGCTGAAAGCCATTACATCTAAGAATTGGTTAGCTGCAATATAATAAATATATTTTCTTTTGGGTTTAATACTGATTTAAGCTTACTAAATATTTCTTATGAAACAAACTTTTTGAGCTCAATTCCTCTTTAGGTGAAGCTTAAGCTTCTGTAGCTAGCTGACACTTTAAAGAACAAAGTACATAACAGATATTGTTGGTTATTTCACCATCCTGTTTTAATATGTGAAAGCTAACAAAAATATGGAAGTACGTTTTAAAGAAGATATAGCATTATATTTTTTTAATCTACAGTTTTTTAATTATGCAGTTCTGCCCACTATGGGACAAAGTACATGTAGTAGTTCTAACCCTAGCTTTGATGTCCAACATTTATGACACAATAGACCTTACCTGCCAATCTGCCAAGAATCTGCTCAGCTTGGACCAAATTTAGTCACAGCACTCCTATATTTGACGAGCACTGCATAATGTGAGACTAAATATTGAGACATATAAAATATATACTGCTATAATTAAAGCAGACTTAAACTCTCTCAAGCAACATTATTTTTCATACACACGGTCGGATTTTCCGACGGAAAATGTGTGATAGGACCTTGTTGTCGGAAATTCCGACCGTGTGTAGGCTCCATCACACATTTTCCATCAGAATTTCCGACACATAAAGTTTGAGAACTTGCTATAAAATTTTCCGACAACAAAATCCGTTGTCGGAAATTCCGATTGTGTGTACACAAATCCGACGGACAAAGTTCCACGCATGCTCAGAGTAAATTAAGAGACGAAAGCTATTGGCTACTGCCCCGTTTATAGTCCCGACGTATGTGTTTTACGTCACCACGTTCAGAATGATCGGATTTTCCGACAACTTTGTGTGACCGTGTGTATGCAAGACAAGTTTGAACCAACATCCGTCAGAAAAAATCCATGGATTTTGTTGTTGGAATGTGCGATCAATGTCCGACCGTGTGTACAGGGCATTATGGTGCAATTATGAATAGATAGGAGGGTAAATTATATTGTTTTTGGTTTTTTTACATTTCTTCAGTTGCTTTCTGGTTTCTTCATGGGCATTTTTTAAAATTTCATCTGGAGTAGGGTAGGAGGGGCTTTTTCAGCTAAGCACACCCTTCTGCCTGCATGCCTGAGCTAAGGGCAGATGGATTCCAGGGAGTAAATGCTACTTGAATTATCTACACTTGCTCAAGATGGCTGTCACTAGAAATGCTAGGGGGAGGGGTTTTTTAAGTGATTTTTCAACAAAATAAAGCATAGATGGATGGGTGACTGCTTTGAATAATAAAAATGAAATGCATAGCATTTTTGGTTTGCGTTGCTCAGATACAGTTTAGTTCCATTTTAAAGTCCTTAGCCGCAAGGGAATGGGGGCCGCCAGAACATCCAACCTTTTTCTTACCTTATTAGAAATAGTTTTCTGAAAGAAGTAGAAAAAAGATACCTAAATTTAAATTCTCAACCACTTAATTTGTATGCTAGTGTGCTGATGGTTAAATACTAAACTTAATTTTGTTCTTCAATAAAAACGAATCAGTGCTTTGGAAAACAACTCCGAATGGCAACATGGAGGCACTTGCCGCAAGGATAAGCAGCTAGATGTCAAGACAATAACTAAGCACAAAATTGCTCCTTTGATAAGCTCCCCCATCACATCTGAGTGTGGCCTGAAGGTACACAATTCTTCTCTACAATTTGAGACATAAATGCTTAGTCAACAGCTGTGCCTTGGCATTGGTACTGTTTTGTATTTTGTTCTCTTTTTATCCTTGGATGCCATATAGTATGGCGGTGTAAGCAAGCCATCATATTTTTTAACGTGACGACACCATTATGCCCCGTACACACGATAGGATTTTCCGACAACAAATGTTCAATGGGAGTTTGTCGGAAATTCCGACGATGTGTAGGCTCCATCGAACATTTTCCATCGGAATTTCCGACAAACAAAATTTGAGATCTGGATCTCAAATTTTTCGACAGCAAAATTCGTTGTCGGAAATTCCTATCGCGTGTACACAATTCCGACACACAAAATTCCACGCATGCTCGGAATCAAGCAGAAGAGCCGCACTGGCTATTGAACTTCATTTTTCTCGGCTTGTCGTACATGTTGTACACCGCGTTCTTGACGTTCGGAATTTCCGACAACATTTGTGTGACCGTGTGTATGCAAGACAAGTTTGAGCCAACATCCTTCGGGAAAAAAATCCACGGTTTTGTTATCGGAAAATCCTATTGTGTGTACAGGGCATTAGAGTAATTTACTAATTTGTAGCTTTTGTCATTGCACTCAGTTGTATACTTGCTATTTCCATGGCTTGTGTATACCGGGTGTAACTTATTTGATTTAGGATGTTTCTGAATTGCTTCACACTGCTTATATGGTAATTTTTATGTATCATGCTGCCTTAGGCACACCAGAAGAATGATGCTCGTTTGTACAAGTTCCACTCCTGGTGTCATCATTATTATAGAAAAAATGTAATATTAGAATGTGCTATTGGTGGAAACATACTGCCTGATTTATCTTCTCAGATGATTTTTAATGGTGCAAACCAAAATACAGTAAAGCCTTGGTTTGAGAGCGTTTTGCAAGACAAGCAACATTTTTTAATGAATTATGACTTGATATACAAGAAATGTCTTGATATACAAGTAGCGTCATGTCACAACTGAGTATAAAAGAGAAGCGAGGTGCCTCTAAGTATAGCAATATGGTTACATTTAATGAGGGTACAACATTTTGCTACACTTAGAGGCGCCTTCTCATTTTATACTCTGTAGCTCTTGCTGGATTTTACTTCTAATCCCCTTGTGGAGGCTTTAATTTGTGAATGGACATTTTATGGTTACACAACCTATCACATTACTATAATCTTTTTATATAGACTATAAATGGAAGGATTTATAAATAAATGGTTGTGGAACGAATCATATGAGTTTCCATTATTTCTTATGGGGAAATTCGCTTTGATATACAAGTGCTTTGGATTACAAGCATGTTTCTGGGATGAATTATGTTTGCAATCCAAGGTTTAACTGTACAAGAGAAAGTGGGGGGGTTTCATGTTTCTTGAGCTATAGCAAGTCTACTAAGCTGGTTATACATCAGTAGAATATCGTTCATGAGAGCATTTGATTTTCCCACCATCAACTAATTTTGTTCAAAACCCCTAAAATTTCATCCAGACCTGCTACAGTACTTAAATGGAATCCCAGACATATTTGTCTTAGTGCCTAGAACATGCACATTAAAATATGTGCAATTTTTTTCCTACACAAAACCACATCCACAGAATTTCATTTGTTCAAAAAACTTTTCCATTTTGCTCCTTCAGATTTTCTTGTCCCTTTGGTTGATTGTCAAATTGACCCACTAGCTATTAGAAAATTGAATCAATGTTCTGAAAACAAATTTTTTGAACTGGCTAGCTTAAAGCCTAGTACACACTACTAGTTTTTTTTTTTTTGGTCAACCCAGAGGCCTTGAGGCCATTGGCTGAGAGTGTTGACCGGGAGTCGGTCAGCAGACCGTTTTCAGTCATGAGCCTTCGACAGAGGCCCGCCCAGCTGCCATATGCATGGACCGAATGTCCGCTGGTTTCTATTGCCAATCGGCCCATGTGTACAAGCCTTTAGTCCTCTCAACATTCCCCTACATCCTCTTCCCCCTACAATTTTGTTGTTAAATTTAGCCACAAATGTCCAAAGTTGATCAGAAGGAAGGAAACAAAATCGTTTTTCACAATTTGAACATTTAAAGGTTTGGTGCTGCTCTAGGAGCAGGCTCATGGTTACCATTATGCGTAATACAGCCTTGTGTATAGTATATTCTATAAATGTCCAATCTACACATCTTAACAGGATTTTGTACCTCATAGAAGTGTAGAGTTCTTATGTGTTTTAAAATTTGAAATCTATTTACTGACTATAAGCATTTTGCTGACTATGTCTGTGGTTGACGATAAAGCAAGACAACTGTCATTCTTCAGTATCGGAGCATGTCACCCTCAAGAATAAATGTAAAAATGTTTAATAAGCAATTTATAAAAGCATTTCACCTGATAAGAATAATAGAGAGCTGGGGATTTCCCAAATATCAGTTGTTGGAGATACAGTACAGCTCGAGGAGGTCCCTTGAGAGCTTGGGTGGCACTATAGACGTAAATGATGACCTTTATTTAACATTATACCTGAAACAGAAATTCACATTCAATGTGGCAGAACATCGGGAGAGACTCGCACTAAAGAAAGGTTCTGCAACTGAGAGATAAAGGAGCCTGTTAGTGGTCAAATCATTTACAAATGATAGCCAAAAAATCCAATTTTATGGTTACGTTGCAAAAAAAAAAATAAAAAAATTACATACAAAAAATATAAACAGAATATTTGCTCATGTTCCAATGCAAACTTTTTTAATTAAAAATCAACATTTTATTTTCTTGATGTTCAGCGAAGTACTAAAAGCATCAGGGTATACCTATTAAAAATATAGAGTATTTGATAAGGTCTTGTGAATTTGGAACGGAGATTTAACAAGAAGCGCTGGATAAATATTTTAGCTCTTTCTGTCAGGTAGTAAATTCTTACTGTGACACAGATTAGGGAAACCTGTGGTTGCTTAGTTCATTCACATCAGTGACTATGCTGAAAGCCTGCACCTCTGCAAGACACATTTTTAAATTCAATTTGGCTCTCTGTGCCCTTGGCACTCAGCAGGTTTCATTAAATTTCACAGCAGTTAGTTTCAATTGCTTGTATGGGTACCTTTTTATCTACATTTAACTCCAGCATAGTCTTGGATGATTGCGCTTTGTGGGAAATTATTATGCAGTAATAAGTCTGCTGTCCACTTAGGGTAGGTTTTCTAAGTGGCAATTTCAATAGAATTTAGCGACGGTTAAATAATCAGTTACGAAGTACACTACATGCTAAGGAGAAACTTGTTTTGGTGATGCTACTTTTACTCTTTAAAGTGTATGTAAAACCAAAACATTTATGGATGGAAAGAAAAATGCAAAATGCAAAGTGTTCTCTAAGTGACGCCGAGTGAACAACCTCCTGTATTCAATAGGTGACAGGGCAACTGCTCGGCATGGTACCCAGAAGCCACCAGCAATCACTCTAGTAGCGCTGCCTACTACAATGATTTTCATCTTCCACAGGGATCCTATAGACATGGCACTTGCTTAGATTGGTCCAAGCTGGTAAAAATTACCATTGCTGGAATGGTAACACACTTCATGTCCTAGGTTACAATACTGCTCCTCCATTGATACAGTGCAGTGAGTAAACATTGTCACCCTAGGGCGGGAAATGTGTGACGGTTAGGGCCACCAGGGTAAAATAACGGAACGAAATTCTACAAATAAAACAACTGCCACATCTATGAACTGGTAAGCTGCAGTTTTTCAATGCTTTTATCCTTGGGTTTAGATACACTTTAATCTGAAAAAATATGTGATGCTAAATCCACTCAAATGTTAAAGACCTGAAGCAGAACGTGTATAAAAAAGTTGCAAAAGTGTCAAAGTTATCTGTCCTGGAGTATACACCGATCAGGAATAACTTTGACTGCCCACCCAAGATTGAGTAGGTACCCCTCTTGCCACCAAAACAGACCTGACTCATCAAGGCATGGACTCCACTAGACCTCTTGAAGGTATGCTGTGTTTTCTGGCACCAAGCTATCAGCAGATTCTTAAAGTCCTGTAAGTTGCAAGATGAGGCCTCCATGGATCGGACATGTTTTGCCAGCTCGATTGGATTGAGATCTGGAGAATTTCGAGGCCAAGTCAACACATCAAATTCGTTGTTGCGTTCCTTAAACTATTCTTGAACCATTTTTGTAGTTTGGCAAGGCGTATTATCTGATAAAAGATGCCATTGCCATTAGAGAATACTGTTTCCATGAAGGAGTAAACATTTACCACCTACCTAAACATTGTTGCTGATCATGATAAGTAACATCCACATGAATGGCAGAACCAAAGGTTTCCCAGCAGAACATTGCCTAAAGCTGCCTCCGCCGACTTGCCGTCTTCCCATACTGCATCCTGGTGCCACCTATTCCCCAGGTAAATGATGCACCTGGCCATTTACATGATGTAAAAGAAAACGTGTTTCATCAGACTAGGCCAGCTTCTCCCATTGCTCCGTGGTCCAGTTCTGATACTCATAGACACGGGTCAGTATGCGCCCCATACACAACATACTGCGATGCCCTTTTTTTTTTTTTAAAGACATCATCTCCAGGGACATGTTTACTTGCTGCCTAATCCCACCGACTTTCAGATGCCATTGTAACAAGACAAACAATGTTGCTCACTTAACCTGTCATAACCGGTCATAAAGTTAAGTCTGATCGTTGTATATCTAAAATATATTAAATCATAAAGTATTAGTCTTTTTCGATAAATTATTTGTACAGTTAGGGTTCGTATCACTATAGTAAAATGAATAACATTGCAGAATCACACTTCCAGAAGATGATGTAATGCGATGTGTATTTGTGGGTGGATGCACATTCTCATGTATTGTATCTATATGTAATAATATTAAGGCACGCTTGTAAGAGAAGCTCCAGATCAACTGACTGAAGAAAATTCAGCTTGACAAATATCCACATGAGCTACAGCTCCGAGGCTTCGCCCTCATTATTCCTGCTGTTACTCACTCACCCGTGTGTTTGGGCTGCTTCCACTATTTAGGGCATTTCCAAATGACATTTACTAATTTTATACTCATTTAATGAGATATTATGAAAAGGCGCATTTCTCAGTATGACCTAAACTAAGAGAGACAATTTTCTTTACATTTTTGTACGAAGAACCATTTCAAAGTGCAAATCCAACAACCGGTATCATTAAAGCCCAACCCTAAAAATGCAACTTCCCCTTCACCCTGCACTGCAGGGGTTAAATGCTGATTTGGCTAAGAAAGGAAGGAAATACATGCTTTGTTCCTCAGTCCCGCAAGCTTCTTTCTTCTTAATGTGACTGGCCACCAAAGCCACCTCACTTCGATGCCTGGCTGGTTGCAGTTCTCTGACGCAATTACTAGGACCGGGCTTGGGTTTGGTCTGAACCTGGAAGTTAGCTGTGTTGATGGGCCAAAGGGCTGCTGTTGGGAGTGAACAGGGCACATAAAAAACATGTTTTCTAAAGCCTGGTACACACTATCATTTTTTTTTCCTTTAACCCAGCGTGCTGAATGAAAAAAAACTGAAGAGCTCGGGAGGAGCTCACTTGTACTAACTATGCAATGTTAGTATAGCGATCTCCGTGCTGAGCCATTGTGTTCTGACAGGGTGACAGCACCCCTGCCAAAACACAACATTCAGTGCTCGCAGTCATCTGCTGCCAGTGTTGATCAGATGCTGGTTTTCAAGCATGCCCATTCGGCTGGCTTCTGATCAACAGGCTGGTGTACACACAGGCCAGATGTTGGCACGTTTCTGTTAATAGGCTGATATTCGTGTGTACCAGGCTTAAAGGAGGAGTACAGCCGAAACTCGTTTGGCTGTACTTCTGTGGATCACAGGAGTGCAGTTCGTTCCGCACTCCAGTGACCCATTTTCAGCAGACAGCGGGCTGAAACCCACTGTCAGCTGATGTCACAGAGGCGGTCCAGGCTCGGGCAAGATCTCAACCATATGGTCGCAAGCCGCTGAGAGCCTAAACTGGCCCCTCCTGCCCCCTCCACAGCCCAGCACTCCATTGAGCGGGAGTTGGGGGGGGGGTGCAGAGCACAGAGCTGCTGACTGACAGTCACCAGCTCTCTGATCAGGGAGCTGTGAGAACTGAGCTATCGGTGGTGTTTGGTCGCTCTGTTCTTAGTCTTAGAGCTGGCGGGGGACCGATGCAGCATTGGACCGATGCTGCATCCACCTAGTATGATTTAAAAAAAAAATGATTCCCATACTTCTGTTTTAAGTGTCCTTATGATGAGCTGGTGATGATTAGTGTACCTGGTATAAAACAAGTCCTAAATGCGGTTACTGGAAGTGTATTTTCCTATTTCTTCTTGTCTTAAGCCCCCCATTTACACCGGAGCATTTTGTCACATTTCCTGAAGTGTGACAATGCTGTCCTATTATTTAAAATGGTGGCCGTTCAGACTTGATCATTGTGATGCTTGTTGCACAAAAGCATACAGTAGGTTTTTGCTTTTCATTGGCCAAAACAAAAACCTCCGAAGCATGAAAAAAAAAAAACACATGCAAGACGCTTTGAAAAGCACGTACTAGCTATGAAATCACCTGAATACATTCAAGTATGAAGGGGGGCTAAAATAGAAAATAAAATAATTCTTAAGACTCATTCACATGGGCATAGCAATCCATAGGACTGTCTTCAGCCACCCGCCAATTACAGGTGTTCCCTGTAGAGGCGAGCAGGCAGCCTGTTGAAAAAAATGGCCGGCTAAACAGACCATGCATGGACCTCAGAGTGTACATCCATGCAGGTCCAATGCCTTGAATCAGGATGTAGTCTGTCTATCCGTGCAGCTGATTGCCTGTCATTGATTTCAACAGGTTGCCTGCACTGATCACCTGGGCATCCAAGGTGGCTGGAGAGGGCCTTTCGTGCGGGAGTATAGATCGGTACACTCATGTGAATGAGGCCTTGGAAAACAATACTACAAGAGCTGAAGTGGCTACATTAAGCCTAAAATGTATTTTTTTTTTCTGTGTGCGATCGTTTTCTGGTCTGAGTGGCAGAAAGGCCTGGCAGTCCATATGCCGCCATAAAACATTCTTCAGCCGCGTTCCTTCATTCATCATGTGTCAGAAGGTTACCGTTCTACACAGAACACCGGTGCTCTCACCATTGGCTCATTTGTTTCTACCAGCTGTGGGGATGCTTTTTGTGTAATCTTACATCTCAGGCATGTTACGTGTCTTTTATTATTGATAAATGATTCCTCTGCGCCTCGCTACTGTAAATCTCTCTTTATTATCCATAAATAAAGAGGTTTACAATCTAATGCTTCTAAAACGGCCATAAAGATTGACACAGGTCAATTTTATTGGGAGCCCACAAGGTTGTGGACTATAGAGGGAAGCCAAAGAACCCAGAATAAACATATACTAACATGGAAAACATACAAACAGGTATCTGGTAGGATTTAGGTTCTCAGTGTTGCAAGGCAATAGTGATATATTAAGCCAATGTGATGTGCCCACCTCCTTATCCTTCAGTGTCTACAAAGTTAAAGCTGATGTTTAGCTAAAAAAAGAAAGGAATCTCTGCTGCTTTGGTCACATCTCTTACCTGTAGTTAGGAATATTCCACATGTGCAGGAAGCTGGATCCTGATGAAATCTTCACTGTTGCAGGAATGTCCTGTCCTCTTCCTGTCTCTGTACTTCCGGCACTGCAATGGTTAACCGTTGTGGGTCTTCAGGAAGAACAGCAGCACAGATGGTCCAACGGGGACATGCCCCCTTCTCCTCCCTCCTTTTCAATTAAAAAAAAAAAAAACTTTTTCAATAGAGGAGGAGGAAGAAGGGGGCATGTCTTCATCAGATCATCTGTACTGCTGTTCTGCCTGAAGACCCAAAACTGTTAATTATTACAGTGCCAGAAGTACAGAGACAGGAAGAGGACAGAGCATCCCTGCAGTGAAGACTTCCCCATTATCCAGCTGTCTGCACAATGTGGGGGGACATTCTTTATTACAGGTAAGTGATGTGACTATGGCCACATTCACACCTTTGTTTTGGCCCCTTAGCGTGTACATGTGAGAACAAGCTCTCTTCCAGATGTATCAGTTTACAGGGATGAGACAAACCATTTAGCACTGGCAAGGGTGCTTACATCCAAAAAAGGAAAAAACAGTTTGCTCTGTTTCTAAGGTGTGAGCTGGAGTTTGGATTTAATTTTTTTGTGTATTTAAATCTGCTAGTACAGTGCTCAAAATGTAAAGTTCTGAGCTACTAGCCAGGCCTTAAGAGTTACTCGCCGCCAGTTGCCCCACCCAACCCCTACCCTGTACCCCGCCCCTAACTCTGTCCCTAAACACGCCATCGTAAATTATCTCATGGTAAAAAAAATAATTATCTCATGAAATTACACTGTTAAATGTTTTATGCAGAATTAAGTTACAAAAACAAATATTAACAACAACTTTAACAATATTACCATGAAGCATATTTCCTTGGTCTGACTGATAAATAAAATAAGGATAAAATATGATTGGCAACTATAGGCACTGCACACATCATTATTGCTTTGTAAATATGCACTACGTACAGAGTGCAGGGTTCAGAGGTGTGTTTATATATACCGTATTTATCTGCGTATAACACGCACTTTTTTCCCCTTAAAATCAGGGGAAAATCGCGGGTGCGTGTTATACGCCGATCCCCTGCGATCCTGACCTGTCAGAATTAAAAAATCGCTGACCGCGATTTGAAAATGGCGCCACCGGCGCCGAAATACACAGTGCCGGTCCTCGGATAGTTTCGGATAGCTCCGCTCACCGTCCGAGTGGAACCGAAAGTAAACGAGAGCCGCCGAGAAGAGCCGAGGACCGGCTCTGTGTATTTCGGCGCCGGCGGCGCCATTTTCAAATCGCGGTCGGCGATTTTGAAGCTCACAGGCTTCGGCAAGGCTGGACTGGGGCAAGGCTGGACTGGGGCAAGGCTGGACTGGACACTGGGGAAGGCTGCACTGACATGGCTGCACTGACATGGCTGCACTAGCAAGGCTGCACTGACATGGCTGCACTGACATGGCTGCACTAGCAAGGCTGCACTGACATGGCTGCACTGGCAAGGCTGCACTGGCAAGGCTGCACTGACATGGCTGCACTGGCAAGGCTGCACTGACAAGGCTGCACTGGGCAAGGCTGGACTGGGGCAAGGCTGCACTGAGAAGGCTGCAATGATGGGCATTTAAATGTAAGTTTTTTTCCCTTCAACTTCCCTCCTAAAAGTTTTTTTTCCTTAAAATTCCCTCCTAAATTGAGGTGCGTGTTATACGCCGATAAATACGGTATATATATATATATATATATATATATATATATATATGACTTATTCTTTGTGATGAGTTTTCTATTAGGAATATACATGGCTATATTAAGAACTGATGTTGCTGTGAAAGCAAATTCGTACAGGAACCTTTTTCTAAATCGGAGCGACTTGAGTCGCTCCAATTAGAACGTTCCAGTGCACTGAATGGAGCACGACTTGTCAGGAGGCTAAAACGCCTGACAGGTTGCCCCAGTGTGAACTGAGCCTTAGCATCAAGAAGAACAGAATATGTCTTCATAGAACTTGCAAACATTTCTGTTGGTTATAACAGGTCTTACAGTAAACAATGTCTATATATCTACAGCTTACACTTGTAATGTCATGGTGCCCTTTTATTGTAGTGTTCTCTATGTCCAAAACCCTTATAAAACCCGTGGTTGTCCAGTTTCCTGGGCAGTCCATCCCAAACCGAGGTTTTATTTGTAAGTTGGTGCTGATTTCCGTATTGGTTTCCTATAGAGTAGTGGTCCCCAACCACTGGGCCATGGCCTGCTGATAGGCCGTGGCTTCAGGGACAGTCTAGACTAGGAAGCAAATGTGGCTGGTGCCCCTGTAGTGTGATTAAAACAGTTGCAGTCCCACAGTTCACCAAGTGTAATGTGTAAGCACAACCTGTAACCAAGCGGACTCGCCCCTGCCCGAGCCAAGTTGGCCAGCCCGCCTGAGCCGAGCAGACCAGCCCCCTGTTCAAGCCGAAACCGAAACACCCACCCTCAGCTTATTTCCACTCGCCTAATACAAACTAGTACATTTAACACTGCCCTTTAGATTGACAATGCTGCTGTCCAAAAGTGTCCCCTGTGCTTCTTCATCCAGAGTAGGGGCACTCTAATGCCGCGTACACACAGTCGGATTTTCGATGGGAGCTTGTTGTCAGAAATTCCGACCGTGTGTAGGCTCCATCGGACATTTTCCGTCGGAATTTCCGAAAAACAAAATTTAAGATCTGGATCTCAAATTTTCTGACAACAAAATCCATTGTCGTAAATTCCGATTGTGTGTACACAATTCCTGTGCACAAAGTTCCACACAGGCTCGGAATCAAGCAGAAGAGCCGCACTGGCTATTGAACTTAATTTTTCTCGGCTCGTTGTACGTGTTGTATGTCACCGCTCTTGACGGTCGGAATTTCTGACAAGATTTGTGTGACCGTGTGTATGCAAGACAAGTTTGAGCCAACATCCGTCGGAAAAAAAACATGGATTTTGTTGTTGGAATGTCTGATCGTGTACTGGCCAAATCACCAGGTGAAAATAGAGGGGGGAAAAAGCCTAAAGGGAAAAAGAAAATGAATGCAGACACCACATCGAATGATTGGTAAGCTGCAGTATATTACAGTTGTGTTTTTGGGTTTATTACCGATTTAAGTCCCTCCCTGGCCATTGTCCTCATCTCCTGGGCTACTTCTGGGTGCTGGATTTTCAACCTCTTGATTGGATGTTTAGGGAAAGATGTCATGCTGCGCACGTGCATGGGCGTCTGTTATTCCAGCACAGCTGGAGTCTACACATGCACAGCTCAGCATGCACTCAATGGAAGACTAGTTAGGGCCCTTTCACACGATCGGCCCGTAAAGATCCGCCTGCCCGTTTTTCAGGTGGATCTGAGCAGGCCACCCATTGACTTGTATGGGCACACGGATGTCAGCGGAGATGTGTCCGCTGACACCCGCCTGCAATCCGATCCGACAAGGTCTGCTGAAAACAAACAGTAATATGTTCACCATCCGTCCAGCAGATCGGATAGGATCGGATGAAAACGGGCATGCTGTCTGTTTTCATCCGATCTTCTCATAGAGGACAGCGGGGCTCTGGCAGGTCTGTCTCAACACAGTGAGCAGAGATGGACCTGTCATCCGCCGGCCCAGTGGGGATCAAGGGAGCGATCTCCCACTGAGCTAGTGGAGTCCGCTGAGCGGATCCGCCCCATGTGTAAGGGGCCTAAGGGTTATTGCAGAAGAGATATTGTAAGTCTCTTCTGCAGTAAAGAGCTGCCTGCTCACAGTTTCTTTATTAGTTAAGTTTAGTTCCACTTTAAAATCTACTGCATTATTGACTGCCGCCCTACAGAATTCTTACTGTGAAAATTGCATTTTTTTGAATACAAGCACTTTTCACCATTTCTTGTTGATACCCAACACCGTCAAATAAATATTTGATTCACAGAACAAACCTAACAAATACTAACCTATTTCTTTCCACCCAAACCTTTCTGGCAGGAAAACATACAGCTTATAAGATCAAATTATTTTCCATTCCTCCCAATATTCCGTTTATCAGTGGTGCCCAGTGCAATGCCAGGCTGCCTGGGCCTGATAGAAGGAAGTGTGTTTAGAAAAGGCTGCTTGTGCTGCTAATCTGCTGCGTTTAACCTGCCTTCACAGTCAGATAAAGTAATCTTATTGACACACAGCCGTTTACAATTCTAAAATGTATTATTTGTCTGTACCACCAGGAGATCATTGGTTCTGTGATGCTGAACTGGTAGAAGAAAAATCTGGTGGCGGCTGCAGAGGACGAGCGGGCTTATTGAGTGCGGCGATAAAAAGAGCAGTGATGTGCGGTAACCCATAGCATCCAATCAGGATTGAGAGTTTATCACCTTAGGGCAGTCAGAAACACATAATTGCTGATTGGTTGCTTAGGGTTCCTGTACTTTACAGATTGTGAAAATTAATTTGTATTTATAGCAAATACATGGATGCATTGTTTTCAATGCATTATTTGTTATCAATAATCTCTACAGCTATTATTGCTAAAATTCTACTAACTTCCTGTACTGTCAGGGGGGTCAACTTCTGAGGGAGGAAGCAGCCCCCAGCCCCCCCAATACTTAACTGAGCCCCATCGCGATCCAAAGATGTGCATGAGAGCCTCAGCTCTCTGGGGACTCTCCCTCTTCATTGGCTGAGCCTTTGGCTCCTGCTGCTATCAATCACAGCCAGTGAGCCAATAAGGAGAGGGAGGGGGCAGGCCGAGACGCGGCTCTTTGTGAGAATGGGCATGCAGAGCAGTGGCTCAGGAGCGAGCCTGCTTGGGTGCCCCCATTGCAAGCTGCTTGCTCTGGGGGCACTCAACAGGAGAGAGGGGCCTGGAGTGCCAACGAGGGACCCTAGAAGAGGAGGATCAGGGCTGCTCTGTGCAAAACCGCTGCACAGAGCAGGTAAATATAACATTTATTATTTCAAAAAATAAAAATTGCCTTTAATAACACTTTAAAAGGGTCCCTAACTGGGAACACCAAATAAGCCTGTTTCCAGCACATAACAGGCTCTGGCTGTATGTGGCAGCCTATGGTTAAAGTCCACTGCCATGTGGTTACATATATGTGTAAAGCCAGACTTAATGAGTTAAAGAGACCCTGGGGCTGATTTATGAAAGCCATGCGCCATCAGTAGAGGCGCACGGCAACGCACATTTTCATATTTACGAAATGGTGCGCCGGTAACAAAGCGCGAATCCCCCATTTACTATAGCGATCTCGGCGCACGGGAGAATGCAATCTGTGCACCACTATGGACATGGCACACGGCATCTTCAATTCAATATTAACAGAAGATGGAGCTGCCAATATTATGGGGTGATGTGATGAAGTTTAGTAATAACTGCCCAAGTAACAAATATGCCCAAAATAGAATGAGAAAGTAACTTTTTCATAGAAAGCCTGATGTGTCCGCAAGTACGTTTAGAACTGAGTGAAATCAGTATAAGCAGTGCACATGCGCAAGCGGCTCTTGCACTCATTCAAATGCGTTTGTACACTGCGCAGCCAAAATTTTAGTAAATATTAAGCAATGTACATCCAATTGCATGGGTTGAACGGGCGCACCTCTAAACTTGACAATTTTTTTTGTTTACACTGGTTCACCTTTTTTAAGAAGATTTGCAGACAGGTCATGTTAGTATGTTATGTTGCCAACATGTGACATGCACCTTGTTAAAATTATATAAAAAGACTCTCGCTCCTCTAGCTCCTCCTAAAAGGGCATTTAACCTTCCCCCTCTAATGCATATGATTTCCTTGGGCTAGCTTTTACTTTTAAAGGAGAACTCCACACTCCATTCTCCAATGCTCTTGTCTCCCCCCCTAATCCCTTGGATTTCCATGGCCTAACTTTTGCTTTTAAAGGGGAATTCCACACTCCACTCTATAATCTAAAGACTGTGAGCTGCCTTCACCAATCTAGCTAGGAAAGGGGCGAGAAGAGCGTTTGCCCAACCCCCTCCTGAACCATAAAAGGCCCACATGCACTCAACTTAGCTGGCTACCTTTGGGTCATGTTGGGCTCAGCCCAATACAAACCACAAAGCACCTTGTACCCGCTAGTTTAAAGGGGTTTTCCACATTCCGTAAAGCCCCCTGTCTGCAGCCCCCCATAACCCCAGCCTAGGGTTGTGTACAAGAGGCCCTTGTCCCCCTGAATATGGGAACAAGGCGGTTGACTTTTGGGGTGCCTGAGCCCCTCCTGCCCCTAGGAAACAACCCCTTTCATGGACTGGCTTGCTGTGTGTTTGGCTAGGGGTTTGTTAGTGTGGGGGAGGGGCACCATTTTTTTAGTTTGGGGTGGTATTTTTCACGTGGGGGTTCTCATTTTAAGCCTTAACAGACCCAAATGTCCTTGTATGTATTGGGGGCAGGCTATTTTTTTGTTTTGGGTTAAAATCTTGCAGCTGCGATGTAGATTTGTAAGTTTTCTCTAAAGCCGTACATCTTTGAAGCAGCATTTTGGATACATGCTACAGATGCACCACTTTACAGGCAGAGTACCCCCCAAGTTACTATCTTTTAAGCAATTTAGCATTTTTAAAGGCACTTCTCCTTGTTTCGTTTTTGGGGTTGTACAAATTGGTGACATTGATATATGTCCCTCAGGGTGGGACCTGGGCCCCCATACCCATTTTAAGGCCAATAACTAGAATATAAGCCAGCCAAGCCAAGTAAGGACTAGCAAAATTAACAAGTCAGTTCCCATAGACTACAATGGTATTTGTTGTATAACTTTTGCCCATGTTAGGCTCTTTGTTTGCCCCCCTGGACCAGTGGGGAGGGGGGAGGTGTTTGTCCCATCTGTAATTTTATACTAGCTGCATTTGTGTTGGTCTGGGCATGCTCAGGGACTTTGTTTTTTTTTTTTTGTGATTTTTGTGTGTGAACAGCACTTGGATTTTTCTGGGCATGCTCAGAGAGTGTGTTTTTTGGGTTAGTAATTTAAGGTTAACAGGTGTACCCATTTTGAAGTTGTCTCTACATTGGGTGAACTTGCATTTTGTGTGTTTCATGGACTGTGCATGTATTTTCAATTGCCTCATTAGCACGCCAACCTATGTTATATAAAGCTTGCAGATAGCATACTTCACCTTGCCCTGAAAAGAGGCGTGTGTGTGTGTTACATTTGGGTGTCATAGAGTTTGTAACACATGTATTTTCTATGTTTGTTATGTCTTTGCAAAACAGATGTGTTTTAGAGCAAGTATTTTTATGGTGGGGGGGGGGTATTTTTCACTGAAATATTTTTGATGTCAATCTGTGTTTGTAGGTTCTTAGTTTCACTTTGATTTAATTGTCTGTGCTGCATTATTTTGCAAACTCTTCCTCAAGCTGTTGTGACTACTAAATGTTTAGATCCTTAAGAGACTGTCCGTTTGTGGGTGCATTCCTTTTAACTCCTGTTAATTTCTTCTGTAAAATGGTCAGACCTCCAAACCATATTCTGTTAGTGTTTCAAATTAACATACATGTGTTCTTTGCTTTCCTCGCTCTTTTCCAAGTCCTGTTTTGTTGACCAATACAATTTGTAGCAAATTTTTATGTTTTATGTGTTTTGTTAATAATTTGTTTTGCAGATGCATGCTCAATCCAAGTAATGCATTTTACACCCCCCCCCCCCCCCCCCTAAACAAGTTTCATGCAATAGATTTCCCAGCTGCAGCTTAACTAGGCTGATTAGCATTGCAAAACAAAAAAAGGGTGTGATTTGTCTAAAAGCTACTTTCCTGGTGCCTTCATGGTAGCATATGCATGGATTGTGCGTATGCTGCCATGGATAGGAACCAGGAAAGGAAAACTACAGAGAGGTAAGTATTAGATTTTCCATTTTAGCCCCGCTCACTGTTCTCTGAGGAAGAGATGTTCCTTATTTGCAAATTAAGATAATTTTTGATTTATTTTAACATGGGGTGGTGTTTGTGTGGGTCATGTGTGTGTCTAAGCCCTCATTCACACGAGGCGGACTCCGTTTCTACGGAGCCCGCCTCGGTCCGCCGGCTCAGCGGGAGATCTCTCCGTTGATCTCCGCTGAGCCAGCGGATGACAAGTCCCTCTCTGCTCACTGAGCGGGGAGGGGCTTGTCAGGCGCCGCTGCTGCCTATGGAGGGATCGGATGAAAATGGACAGCATGTCCGTTTTTCATCAGATCTCACCAGATCTCACCCGACGCCAGCGACGGATCTGGACGTAGGGCCATCCGTCTGCTTTTTGCGGATCGGACCGGGTCGGATGTCAGCGGACATGTCTCCGCTGACATCCGTCGCTCCATAGGCTAACATGGAGCTCCCGTTCAGGTCCGACATCAAAACTGACAGGCGGACCTGAACGGTCCGATCATGTGAATGGGGCCTAAATGGTTTGGCCTCAAAACACACACCTACATCCTATGTACAGATTCAATTCCGGGCCAATGTATATTTCCTGCTTCAGTGTGTGTGTATATATAGATATATCTATAGATGTAGGTTCTTGTGTCCACCAGCAGAGAGAAGTTGGGTAGATGCCACACTTCCAATTCTGGAGGCATAATAATTGTCTAGCACAGGGGGTCTTCAAACTATGGCCCTCCAGTTGTTCAGGAACTACAATTCCCATCATGCGTAGTCATGTCTGTGAATGTCAGAGTATTACAATGCCTCATGGCAAGTGTAGTTCCGCAACAGCTGGAGAGCCGTAGTTTGAAGATTCCTGATCACTATAGCATGTCTTGAAAAAAGGTGTTTTTTTCACGTGCCTTGTATAATGTCCAAGAAATATCGTTAGGAAAATACAAGTGGGTCATGGCACATCTACATTCCAAATTTGGCACTTAAGATGGTCATTCACTATGCAATCTGATTGGCCAATCTCTCGATATTTAGGCAAAATAGGTAATAGGAAGATGCAATTCAAAATATAGGAAATAAAGCAGGCTCTTGCCCTAAATCTAATTTATTTAAGATCTAACTGATTGCAGTGTATGGTCACCTTTAACTGCTTCAGCCCTGGAAGATTTGGCTGCTGAATGACCAGACCATTTTTTGCGATTCGGCACTGCGTCACTTTAACTGACAAGTGCGCGTACGTGCGGCGCTGCACCCAAACAAAATTGATGTCCTTTTTTCCCCACAAATAGAGCTTTGTTTTGGTGATATTTGATCATCTCTGTGGTTTTTATTTTTTTTTCACTATAAACAAAAAAAGAGCGACAATTTTGAAAAAAACACAATATTTTGTACTTTTTGCTATAATAAATATCCCCAATTTTTTTAAAAAAAGCAAATTTTTTCTCAGTTTAGGCTGATATGTATTCTTCTAGATATTTTTGGTAATAAAAATCGCAATAAGCATATATTGATTGGTTTGCGCAAACGTTATAGCGTCTACAAAATAGGGGATAGATTTATAGCATTTTTATTAATAATTTTTTATTACTAGTAATGGCGGCGAGCTGCGATTTTTATCGGGACTGCAACATTATGGCGGACACATCGGATACTTTTGACACATTTTTGGGACCATTGGCATTTATACAGCGATCAGTGCTATAAAAATGCACTGATTACTGTGTAAATGACACTAGCAGGGAAAGGGTTAAACACTAGGGGGCGATCAAAGGGTTAACTGTGTTCCCTCTCTGTGTTCTAACTGAAGGAGGGATGGGACTGTCTAGGGGAGATGACAGATCGCTGTTCATACTTTGAATGAACAGACGATCAGTCTCTTCTCCCCTCAGAGAACGGGGATCTGTGTGTTTACACACACAGATCCCGGTTCTTGGTGTGTCACCAGCGATCGTGATCACGGCAGCTCAGCGCATCGGCTCTGGGGGGCGAGCAGCCCCTAGTGGCCACAGGGCGAAGCAACGTTACATAACGCCGTTTCACCCAGCCGTGCCATTCTGCCACAGTAGTTAAGTGGTTAAAGATCAAGATCTGAAAGTATTAATTCATTGGGTTTAGAAACACGTCTCTGTTCTTTGTAATGTATTGAAAGATTTGGGTAAAAAAAAGAAAAAAACACATTTCAAAGATATATTAGAAGTGATAGGAATGAGATTAGCATCAAAAGGGTTAATTAACTGAGTACACCTACTAATTGCCGAACAAGACACATCCAATGAGATGAAATTAACCAATTGTTTTGGGCGTGCGCTATTATCAATGAGAAAACCACAGTTATCCTAGCGCCAGTTGCAGTTTACATATGCGGGTATTTATTATAGTTATTTGCGCTTCAATGTGCGCCGGTTCGCACGTTCAATTAATGACTTTTCTGGTGCACCAATTAATGTATCAACTGGTGCAGCGCCTTCTTCTTAGTAAATCACCCCCCCTGTCATTAACTTGGATTGTGCTTCTGAACTTGCTAGCAAATTTGACAGTTTCCTTTGGATGTCACAGCTTTCTCCTCTTCTGGGAATGTCTAATTACTATGTGTGCTGGCCCAATGCCTTCACCTCCCTATATAGCCTTTTATGTAGCTGCTGGAGGAGGAGTGAAGGGAAATACTAATGAGTGTCAATTGAGTGACAGCTCTGAGTCTACTTGACTTGCTTTGTTCCTTCCTTATCGAAAAAGGTAGAGATCGGACAAGATTTTTTGATGTTTCTGAGCACTGTTTATCCTCGTAGTCAGTGAACCCAGGGTAAGTCCTCTGGTGCCTATAAACATGGACAGTTTGATTCTGTAACACTTTCCATATTTCATTATTTGTAAGATTGGAGAATCTCAGTAAACAACTCATTCCCCACAGATGAGATCAGAGTATGATTTTTAATCGGAACTCTGATATTTTTTCCAGATGTCTTTCTTGCACATCAGAAATACATGGAGTTTATTTTCAGCTGCTTTCTTTCATCATTTTCTTCAGCAGAAAGCAAACCGCACTAGCTATAGTTGGACGACATCCAGGTCTTTAAACCTGACACTTAAAAAGAAACAAAAACGTTTCTGGAAAAATGTAAACTGTGATTATTAAAAAAAAAATATTGTGTAGCATATGAAAAAGGAAGAAAAAAAAAAGTGTGTAGGCAAACAAAAAAAAACATTTCGAAAGAACATTCAAAGGCTTGTCAAATGTCGTTTAAAAGGGCTTTAAAATTTAGTTTGCTTTTAACATTTACCCACTTACCGACTGCAGTACGTATGTATACGTTGAGGTTTGCAAGTGGTTTACCGGGATTGTGGCTGAAGATACAGTCAGGTCCATAAATATTGGGACATTGTCACAATTCTGATCTTTTTGGCTCTATACACCACCACAATGGATTTGAAATGAAACGAACAAGATGTGCTTTAAGGGTATTTACATCCAAATCAGGTGAACGGTGTAGGAATCACAACAGTTTGTATATGTGCCTCCCACTTTTTAAGGGACCAAAATTAATGGGACAATTGGCTGCTCAGCTGTTCCATGGCCAGATGTGTGTTATCCCCTCATTATCCCATTTACAAGGAGCAGATAAAAGGTCCAGAGTTAATTTCAAGTGTGCTATTTGTGTTTGGAATCTGTTGCTGTCAACTCTCAATATGAGATCCAAAGAGCTGTCACTATCAGTGAAGCAAGCCATCATTAGGCTGAAAAAAACAAAACAAACCCATGAGAGAGATAGCAAAAACATTAGGTGTGGCCAAATCAACTGTTTGGAACATCCTTAAAAAGAAAGAATGCATCGGTGAGCTCAGCGACACCAAAAGACCCGGAAGACCACGGAAAACAACTGTGGTGGATGACGGAAGAATTCTTTCCCTGGTGAAGAAAACACCCTTCACAACAGTTGGTCAGATCAAGAACACTCTCCAGGAGGTAGGTGTATGTGTGTCAAAGTCAACAATCAAGAGAAGACTTCATCAGAGTGAATACAGAGGGTTGACCACAAGATGTCATTGGTGAGCCTCAAAAACAGGAAGGCCAGATTAGAGTTTGCCAAACATCTAAAAAAGCCTTCACAATTCTGGAACAACATCCTATGGACAGATGAGACCAAGATCAACTTGTACCAGAGTGAGGGGAGGAGAAGAGTATGGAGAAGAAAAGGAACTGCTCATTATCCAAAGCATACCAGCTCATCAGTGAAGCATGGTGGTGGTAGTGTCATGGCGTGGGCATGTATGGCTGCCAATGGAACTGTTTCTCTTGTATTGATGATGTAACTGCTGACAAAAGCAGCAGGATGAATTCTGAAGTGTTTCTGGCAATATTATCTGCTCATATTCAGCAAAATGCTTCAGAACTCATTGGACGGCGCATCACAGTGCAGATGGACAATGACCCTAAGTATACTGCGAAAGCAATCCAAGAGTTTTTTAAGGGAAATAAGTGGAATGTTATGCAATAGCCAAGTCAATCACCTGACCTGAATCCGATTGAGCATGCATTTCATTTGCTGAAGACAAAACTGAAGGGAAAATGCCCCAAGACCAAGCAGGAACTGAAGACAGGTGCAGTAGAGGCCTGGCAGAGCATCACCAGGGATGAAAACCAGCATCTGGAGATGTCTATGCGCTCCAGACTTCAGGCTGTAATTGGATTTGCAGCCAAGTATTAAAAATGGAGTTCACCAGAGCTTCACAGGTTTCCACTCCTCCATGTCGACATCACGGAGCTGGTGGATGTTAGAGACCTTGCGCTCCTCCACCCTCCGTTTGAGGATGCCCCATAGATTCTCAATAGGGTTTAGGTCTGGAGACATGCTTGTCCAGTCCATCACCTTTACCCTCAGCTTCTTTAGTAAGGCAGTGGTCGTCTTGGAGGTGTGTTTGGGGTCATTATCATGTTGGAATACTGCCCTGTGGCACAGCCTCCGCAGGGAGGGGATCATGCTCTGCTTCAGTATGTCACAGTACATGTTGGCATTCATGGTTCCCTCAATGAACTGTAGCTTGCCATTGCTGGCAGCACTCATGCAGCCCCAGACCATGACACTCCCACCACCATATTTGACTGTAGGCAAGACACACTTGTCTTTTTATTCCTCATCTAATTTGCTGCCATACACGCTTCACACCATCTGAACCAAATACGTTTATCTTGGTCTCAGACCACAGGACATGCTTCCAGTAATCCATGTCCTTAGTCTGTTTGTCTTCAGCAAAGTGTTTGCAAGCTTTCTTGTGCATCATCTTTAGAAGAGGCCTTCTTCTGGGATGACAGCCATGCAGACCAATTTGATGCAGTGTGCGGCGTATGGTCTGATCATTGACAGGCTGACCCCCCCACCGCTTCAACCTCTGCAGCAATGCTGGCAGCAATCATACGTCTATTTACCAAAGACAACCTCTGGATATGACACTGAGCACGTGCACTCAACTTCTTTGGTCGCTCATGGCGAGGCCTGTTCTGAGTGGAACCTGTCCTGTTGAACCGCTGTATGGTCTTGGCCACCGTGCTGTAGCTCAGTTTCAGGGTCTTTGCAACCTTCTTATAGCCTAGGCCAGTGATGGTGAACTTTGGCACCCCAGATGTTTTGGAACTACATTTCCCATGATGCTCCACTACACTGCAGAGTGCATGAGCATCATGAGAAATGTAGCTCCAAAACATCTGAGGTGCCAAGGTTCACCATCACTGGCCTAGGCCATCTTTATGTAGAGCAACAATTCTTTTTTCAGATGAACAGAAAGTTTTCTGCCATGAGGTTCCATGTTGAACTTCCAGTGACCAGTATGAGAGAGTGAGAGCGATAACACCAAATATAACACACCTTCTCCCCATTCACACCTGAGACGTTGTAACACTAAGGAGTCACATGACACCGGAGAGGGAAAATGGCTAATTGGGCCCAATTTGGACATTTTCACTTAGGAGTGTACTCACTTCTGTTGCAGTGGTTTAAACATGGCTGTGTGTTGAGTTATTTTGAGGGGACAGCAAATTTACACTGTTATACAAGCTGTACACTCACTACTTTACATTGTAGTAAAGTGACATTCCTTCAGTGTTGTCACATGAAAAGATAGAATAAAATATTTACAAAAATGTGAGGGGTGTACTCACTTTTGTGAGATACTGTATATACACACCATCAAACCCTGGTCAGTTGTCCTGAAGATTTAGGAGTCGTATTTAATTTAAGCTATAAAAATTCTGTCATTATGTTGCATCATTATATATTTCTTACACTTCTTGCTCCTTGTTAGCGATCATGTTTAAATGACGCCATTGTGTGAACATTGCAGACTATCTTCTCCCACTGATGTAGCTCTCATGCTGCTGCTCCCACTCTCGTTGTTTATAGTTTGCAATCATCCCTCAAGTATTCTTAGCAGCAAACCGTTTCCTCCGTATGTCTTCCTGTATGATGTGCTCTTGGGACACCAGCAGCTTTCCATCCCCGCTCTTCATCTGTTCTCAGTGAAGCCTCTATGTTGGATTTTCTACTTGTTTGGCTTCTGTAATGATATGGAAAGAAATTCTGCAATAATTTCATCGATACGGTCAGTGTCACCTTTACACATGAATTGACTTTCAATCACAAACTCTATCCAAAAAGAGGAATGATTTCTGGAATCAAAAGTGTGCATTTTCAAACATATTTTAAAAATATTTCTGAAAGAATGGAATGTGTCAGGAATCAGCAACAGGAATGGCCAAATGTGTGTAGCTACACTAGGAAACTGAGACCAGACTTTTTATCATAAAGTAAATGTATTAATGGTAAAACAAAAGGCATCCAAACACCAGCAAACAGGAAACACAACAAATATGAAGATACAAGTGGACTACAACCATATAACCAAATGCCTAACTAGCAAACTAATTAGCAGGAAAGCCAAACTAACTATATACAATATGTACAAAAATTAGGAACATGGATAAACAGGGAAAACTGGAGATGCAGGAACAGATGGGAAGAGGGAACCAGGACTGGGATCAGGTACAAGGGGAGCAGAAAAGAGGCATCAGGGTTCAGGATGCAGGGCAGGGGCAGGATCTAGGCTCAGGATAAGTGTCAAGCAGTATCTGGTAGCAAAGCAAAACACTGAAGCAAGAGGCACTAGTAGAGGAGGGACTAAATGCCCTCCCAGCAGCCAGCACCAGGTGGAGACTGATTACTGGGATCTACTGGCAGCTGGGAGACACCTGCTAGTGAACCCTGGAACTACCTCCTTCTGCTCTGGGAACCACAGTGGCACCAGCAGGTGATCTAGGTCCTGACAAAATAGGACTACTGTGACCATTACAGAAGGGAAACCTCTGGAATCTCAATCCCAGCAGAGCAGAGAGGGTTCATCCCAGAGAGACAGAGGGTTCGTAAGCAGAGGTACAGTTTGCATTCATTCCTAATAACACCCCTGAACCCTAGGGAAAAATACACACTTGGAACATATGTGAACTGTCCTGTTTGCCAAGGGATTGTAATTCTACTCAGCTAGTCTTGTGATCCATGTACCCCAGTCACGTTGCATTGCGAGATTGTAGCTACAAGGGCAGCGTGATACAAAGACCTGTGATTGAAAAATGATAGAACACCTGATGTTTCTGTGTTCTGTCTTTGTTTACATGTGCACTTTTCAAAGTCATTGGCACACACGGCAGCCCTTCCATTCCACCTGAGCACGGCAGTAATACTTTATAAGACAAACTTCTCCTGACTCTCTTACCTCTTCCTGAGCCTCCCTGTTAAAGTGGAGTTCCACCCATAAAATTAACTTTACAGTAATCAACAGCAATAACCATCAGCTACATTTGGATTTTTTTTTTTCTTGCTCATTCAGGGCTGTTGCTATGGGGTCCCTTTAATCTGCCACTTCCTCTCTGCTGCGCCTGACGTCATTTCCCTCAGTTCCTGTGCTCGCTATTGCTCCCGGGAGATGTGTGTCATCCTTTTCCCAGGAGTCAATGGGCAGCGCCGAGGGCTAGAATCACGGTATTTCAAAACCAGTAGTGACGCAGGCAAAAGCGTATTTATGCGCCATTTTTAAAAAGGGAACAAAGCCCTTTGTTGCCATTCCACTATACTTTTATATACAGCAAATCTCACCTGCACTGCTCTCGCCATGCAATGTCCTGATTTAAAGTCTTCCGTGTTCGTGTGTATATATTCTGCTTTTTTTGGTTGCCATCACAACAGGGCGGGCACTTCCGACGTCGCCGTTGTGATGGCACCTGTGCTGCTAGGTGTGCTTACTATGCATGCGCGAGAACGGGCGGTGCATGCTGTTTATTCAGCAGCACCATACCCCGGAAGTTTATGCTTGTGGGCTTCGCCTGCCCATAAGCAAGATGGGAATGCCCGAGCAGTAGGAATATAAGGTTAGTTTTTTTAATAAAATAGTAACAAAAGCTGCGCTATTTACCAGCCTAACTAATGCAACATAAGCATAAAATGATAGTAACAGATGGATTTAAAAAAAAAAATCATATATGTGGTTGGAACTCTACTTTAATCTGTATGGTCACTGTGACCTGCAAGGTTTTTTATTATGTATAAGTAATAAAATTTGTTTTTGAAAAAAATTCAATGCAAATGTGCTATCTCACGTTTAACTACACAGCCGTCAAAGTCCTACATTGTTGTTGAAGTGTTTTTTCTCCTTCTTATTCTTTTTCTATGAGCCTCCCTGTTAGTCAGAGAGGACATGCATCATGTTATAGAACACCTATGGGGGGGATTGGAGAAAAGGAACATAATCATTATGTTTTATTGCAGTAGCTAATAAATTCTACCAGCTGGTGGTACTAAATGTGAAATCGGTATGCAATAACCAGCCCCAAAGAAACCCGAGAAAGTGGGAACCTTGATGTAGCAATCCCAAAAAAGGGATTTACAGTTTTTTTCCTTGTATGTTTTTTGTTGCACTTGTCATAGTTACATCCTTGTCCTGAAAAGTCTCTATATGGCCAATGTAGTGCATGAGCACTAATTACTGACTACTTACTTTATACTGTGCGCATTAATGTTGACCATGAGATGCCTCTTCCACACTTTCATTATGCATTACTGGAGTCCTTTTTTAAAATTTTATGACAAGGTGGAACTGGAAGGCCTTTCATACAACCCTTAGGTGAGCCTTGATCCTAAACCAATTCAATGTAATTTGTTAGATCAATGGTAGAAAAATGTTCATATTGCACAATACATACTATTCATAGCATGAGTGTTTGTTGGGTTATGCATACCCCAATCTGACATACAAGTCTGTAAACAATCTACAGTATATAGACTCGCAGAATTCCATCAAATGAAGTCACCACTTGAACTCTATTTATCCTTGAAGGTCCTGATTACAGTTGTACCCCTTGCCAAGGCTATATTTACCATAATGATGCGCATGAGTTAGTGGCCAGAGAATCATGATAAAAAAGATAGCACCAAGCTTCCAAATGAACAAATTACAGTAACTTTTTCATTATTTTGTATTCTTCTTCTGTCCATCTCTGGACATTAATGGCTAAATGAACTAGTAGACTTCTAGAGGGAAAGGAGAAACGGGATGTTGAGGAGAGTTAAAAGGTTCTTTATAGTTCAGTAAACATGAACCCCTCTTATTTTCTCTTGTTTGTTGGCATGTATAGTTGACTAACTCTGCATCAAAAGCAACACACATGCTGCCCATTACCACATATCGGCGTTGGTGTAACTACTATAATGAAACGCAGCAATGGAGGAAGCTTATACAAAAGGGCATCATGGTTAAGGTGCATCTAACCAGGGTCTCAATAAAAGCCCTGCCTTTTGCAAGCACAGAAGTTGTACCACTGCTTTCAAATATTTTGATATGAATTCCGTTTCACCTACTGATTAGAGACTAGGTTTACACTTGAGCTTGAGCATTTTTTTTTTTTAAATGTGGATTTTTACACTTGTTTTTAGATGTCTTTAGGCTTGATCATTTTTGTTTTAGACAATGAAAAGTTAGTTAATAAGAGAAGAGGCAAGAAATTGTGATAAAAACACATTGAGTGCAATTTAAAGTAATTTTGAGGTGCTCCCATCTTAATCAACCTAGAACAAAAATGCATGACTCTGCCCCGAAAAGCTCTTGTACTTTTTTGAGATTTGTGTGATATGCTTGAAGTAACAGGTGTGAGTTGGCAACATAGGATCCAATGGGAATCATCAAGTCAAGCGTTGAAGTGTTTCCTAACTCATGCAAAGCAGGTCTTGGGCTCTGTGCGGAACTACCGCTCAGTAGAGTTAACTGCTATAATATCTTCATTTATGGCTTTGTTTGCTTGAGTAATTAATGGAAAATAAAACCATACACATCTAACATCACGACAGGGATGTTCAGCAGAGTGGGAACTCTTCCAGAATGTCACAGTACAACACCTACAGCGGTAACTTACAAAATGACATCCATCAGGCCATGGTAAGGACAAGATCTGAAACGTTCTGCTGTATTTTAATGTCCCCATTTGCATACCATAATGAGCATTAATAGTAAAAAAGCAATTTATTGCCTGTGGTTGTGCACAATAGAATCACGTGTGTCCAATTATAAACAGTGTGTCCACGGCTTTGAATATTGGTCACACTATGAGATTGCGCGCCTGCTGTTCCGTTCTGTTCCTTTCCCGGTGGAATTGAGCTGCAATCCAGGAAAAGATGCTGACGAGAGGACCAGTCAGGTATAAAAGCAGTTCTAATAAAAACAGCCTTATGAATGCATCTTTGTAACAGGTTTTAATTAACTTAATGGCAGCTGTATAGCATTGCACAGCGTGCATCTGTTTCGTGAGGAGTTATTGCTTTTGTCTTGTCCCCAATAAAAACAACGATAACATTTCAGTTATGAGAACATTTCAGGCAGGGGGAACATTACAAGAAGTCTGCTTTGTTTGGCTGCCAGTTATCCGGGCTCATGTCAGCAGTGCCGGTGTCGTTTGACACTCCTGTTTCAATGTAAGCATGCAATTAGCCTGTATCTGTAATATATTGTGACATATTTTCTATGAAGGCACCTGCACTGGCTGACGTGTGTCTACAGCTCAGTCTTTATTTTGAGGACATGCTGAGTACTTCAGTCCATCACACTGATTACGTATGATATTGAGGAGGTGGAGGGTACTCTGGTTTATCAATCTTCTCTTGTGCCAAGTACAGTCCTTCTTAGCGAATGTGAGAACATAATAAAGTTGATGGCTGTAGCTGTAATGAGCCTTGCATCACAAAGCTTTCTAGCAGGGTATGTAAACCATAAACAATGAACTTCTAATATTTGGTCCCTTTTGGTCTAATATGCCATTTGGTATATCTGTTTAAAAATTGCAGACGATACCTGTTGATTCCAACGGCAACTGATATCTTCCAGTGCTGCATTTTTATTATTTACATGGTGTTGATTTACATGGGAGAACACAGTAATTACTGCTAGCGGCTCTAGAACTAATCACATGTAATAGCCGACAGGCTGGTTGTAGCCAAGGTGATTGATCAACTTGAGTACAATCAGTCTGCCCATAAACGGTTCCAATCCTGAACTGGCTGAGATTCAAACCATCTATGGCCAGCTTTAGTCACATTCAATTGGACCTGTTCTTTAACCACTTCCCCTGGGTAGATGTCACATGACGTCACCTGGTTTAAGTGGTTATACCGGAATGATGCTCTGTAATGCATGAGTGATTCGAGTGGCTATACAGCCACTCAATCACTTCTACAATCGGGCGTTCCATCGGGGAGCCCAGGATCACTCTGACCAGCGGCATCTCCTTCACTGAAAAGAGAGAGAGGAACTAATGTTGTTCCTCCATCTCTGTGCGTTCAGAAACTGGAAACAAAGAAGATTTCATCAGTTCCGGTTTCAAATCTGTGTTTACTGGCCGGTTACCAGCCAGTGAAGCAGCCAATCAGACCAATGTGTGTCTGATTGGCTGCATTGGTATATGGATACAAATAATTATTCAGAATATTTTTATATAGGGTTTCAGTTAACTAATTTATTGAAACAGTAGGCTTAGATTTTTCAGTACGAAGACCAAAACAATCCTGCAGCCCTACTGACCTTCTCATAAGGAAGAATTTGATTAATGCTAACTATTGGTCTGCCGTTGAACAGGATTGATTAACCCACTTATTTACGAAAATCTTGCAGGCTATTTAAAAATAAAAAAAAATAGAGGTTTTCCATAAAAAATTCTGGTATAATGCAGATCAGCACTTCCTCCAGTAGCTAACCACATGGCAACCACTTGAGACCAATAAGTGGATATCATCGGGCAGGACCAAAATAGGTGTACAAAATCTGCTTTTGGGTACATGTCAGAAAATTGGTGATATTCAAATGACCCATTTTATACAATATTAAGTGTACACAATAGCCAGGTGTCTGATGACCTGAATGACCACGAGTAGGGGACAGGAAAAAGTTATGTTTGAACTATATACAGCTGAATATGTTTATTGTTAATTGCTGGTGAGACTGGATTTTCTGTATTTATTGGTAGGACAACATAGACTGCCAAAGTGTTTGGCTGTGGCTGGAACATTTTAGATTGTAAGCTCCTTTGTTTGTGTACTTTCCAAAGTCCTTTGTATTTGGTTGGTAGGTTTATAATAAATATATATTTTTTAAAAAACAGAACTTTCCATGCCCTTGATCCAGATTTTACACAGGAGCATTTGTAGTGCCTACAAAAGTATTCACCCCCCTTGGCATTTTTTGTTTTGTTGTCTCACAACCTGGAATTAACATAAATTGTTTGAGGATTTGCATCATTTAATTTACAGAACATGCGCACAACTTTGAAGATGTTTTTTTTTTTTAATTGTGAAGCAAACAACAAATAGGACAAAATAAGGCCCCTTTCACACTGGGGCGGTAGGGGGCGTCGGTGGTAAAACAGCGCTATTTTTAGCGCTGTTTTACCACGGTATTCGGCCGCTAGCGGTGCGGTTTTAACCCCCCGCTGGCGGCCGAAAAAGGGTTAAAACCCCTCGTATAGCGTGGCTATAGCCACGGTATTACCGCGGTATAGCCGCGCTGTCCCATTGATTTCAATGAGCAGGAGCGGTGAATACACCGCTCCTTCACCGCTCCAAAGATGCGGCTGACAGGAGATTTTTTCTTCTCCTGCCAGCGCACCGCTTCAGTGTGAAAGCCCTCGGGCTTTCACACTGAACAAACAGCGGAGGCTGTTTAGGGGCGGTTTGCAGGCGTTTTTTTTAGCGCAATAACGCCTGCAAACCGCCCCAGTGTGAAATGGGCCTAACCGAAAAAGTCAATGTGCATAACTATTCACCCCCCTAAAGTCAATACTTTGTAGAGCCACATTGTTGTGGCTATCACAGTTCCAAGTCACTTTGAATAAGTCTCTATGAGCTTGCCACATCTTACCACTGGGATTTTTGCCCATTCCTCCTTGCAGAACTGCTCCAGCTCCTTTCAGTTGGATGGTTTGCGCTTGTGAACAGCAGTCTTTAAGTCTGACCACAGATTTTCTATTGGATTGAGGTCTGGGCTTTGACTAGGCCATTCCAACACATTTACATGTTTCCCCTTAAAGAGGAAGTAAACTGTCCCACTCTGATGCTGCTTTTCATTTAGTTCATTATAATAAGTAATTATTAAACTATAGCCACTGTAATCCAGCCCAAATCATATATTACTTACTGTTTAGAGAAACTTTAAAAAACTTGTTTGCAGGGTTTAGGCAGCGCCATCTTAAGTATTGTTTTCTGAGTCCACAGTAGAGTGTATTTCCGTCCTTACATTGAACACTTCCTGTACTATTAAGCAAGCCTCCTTCTCAATCCAACGTTTCTATGGCAACCCTGCTTCACTGCTCATAGTATTTCATAGTATTTACTTGTGCCTATTATCTATTGTTTACCTGTGTCAATCTTATCAGCTTCAGCCGATAAGGCGGCAGTAATGCTGTCCGTTGTCCAAGTTTACACTCCATGTGATGTCACATGGTCACATGGGGTGTAGTAGGAAGCTCTGAGTGATTATGCAGTCTCGTGGGATTTCAGTGTTGTGCCGTAGGAAGATCTTATAATAGACAGACAAGTGCACAGAGTGTGCCGTAAATCAGGAGAGATCTGGGCATGCTCAGTGAAGTCATTCTAAAGAACAAAAAGGATTACAACAATACTAAGCAAGTAAGGAGATATCTACAAGTAGTGTTCATTAGGGTTTTTTTATTCTGATTTACATGGGACAAAGTTGTCAGGGAGAGTTTACAACCACTTTAAACCACTCAAGTGTTGCTTTAGCAGTGTGTTTGGGGTCATTGTCCTGCTGGAAGATGAACCTCCGTCCTAGCCTCAAATCACACACAGAGTAGTACAGGTTTTGCTCAAGAATATCCTTGCATTTAGCACCATCCATCTTTCCCCCAACTCTGACCAGTTTCCCAGTCCCAACTGCTGAAAAACATCCTCACAGCATGATGCTGCCACCACTATGTTTCACTGTGGGATGGTGTTCTTTGGGTGATGTGATGTGGTGGGTATGCGCCAGACATAGTGTTTTCTTTGGTCAAAAAGTTCAATTTTAGTCTCATCAGACCAGAGCACCTTCCTCCATACATTTTGGGAGTCTCCCACATGCCTTTTCGCAAACTCAAAACGTGAAATTATGTTTTTTGCTGAAAGTAATAATGGGTTTCTTCTGGCCACTCTGCCATATGGAGTGTACGGCTTATTGTCGTCCTGTGTACAGATACTCCACTCTCTGCGGTGGAACTCTGCAGCTCCTCCAGGGTTACCTTAGGATTCTGTGCAGCCTCTCTGTGCCATTCTGTGCCATGTTCTTTCCATTTGGTTATGATAGATTTGATGATACTCCTAGGGATCATCAAAGATTTGGATATTTTTTCATAACCTAACCCTGACTTGTACTTCTCAACAACATTGTCCCTTACTTGTTTGCAGAGTCCCTAGTCTTCATGGCAGTGTTTGGTTAGTGGTGCCTCTTGCTTAGGTGTTGTAGCCTCTGGGGCCTTTCAAAAAGGTGTGTATATGTAATGCCAGATCATGTGACACTTAGATTGCACACAGGAGGACATTATTTCACTAATTATGTGACTTCTGAAGGTAATTGGTTGCACCAGAGCTTTTTATGGGCTTCATAATAAAGGGGTAAATACATACGCACATGCCAATTATCAGTTTTTTTATTTCTGAAAAATCGTTTTATGTATATATTTTTCAAATTTTACTTCACCAACTTAGACTATTGTGTTCTGATCCATCACATATAATTCAGATTAAAAAAAACATTGAACTAAAGGCTGTAATGTTACAAAATAGGTAAAAAGCCAAGGGGGGTGAATACTTTTGCAAGGCACTGTATTTACTGTTCAGGAAAGTCGCCCTTATCTCTGCACTTTGTAAGCTGCATGCATTTTAACACATGTTGGTTTAAGTGTAAAAAGAGTAGAATACAGAAAATAGTGGGTTAACATGACCATATTTCAGGATTTCATTGCATACTTATATAGAAGAATGTGGGGCATTCTTTAAATTCTTGAATCAAGTTGTTTCCATATAACAGCAATTTTTTTTTTGTAAGTTGCAGTCATCACCCCCCACCCCTCCTCATTGTACGAAACATTCATGTGGCATTCTCGTCGAGCAGAATCTTATTTCTTCTAGTCTGTCCCAATGGACACCCATTTATTGCTCAGTTGCTTCCTGCAATGACTACTTTGCATAGTGCTTTGGTTGTTCATTTCTCCATGATCTTCTATTTCCACACTTCCCAGCATGTGGCCTCCTTCAAAACACTCAGTTAGATACATCTCCGGTTTTATTGGGGGTGGGGATGGAACTCTTAATCTTTTTTAAAGAAAGCTGACTCTAGATTTGAACAACTGCACATTTGTTTACAGTACAGTGTGTGTCTCTGACCTGGATGCATGCTGGCTTCAGTGTGGACAAGTGGACACAGAGATGTCATCAAACTGCACCTGTGATCTCCTAGAGTGGCTTCACACTTCCAAAAAGCAAAAGCGCAGCTAACCCACAGCTAGCTGCCCTTTACCACAGACGTCTATGAGATCCTGCGGTTTTGTGGAGGTTTCAGAAAGTACACCAAAACTCCTGCATGCTGCAACTTTGATGAGCTTTCTGAAACCGCACCAAAACCGTGGGACATCAGACGTCTATGGGAAAGTGCAGCTTACCCGCACCAACACTGTGGGTTAGCTGCGCTTTGCCCAAAGTTCAGCAGAACCACATCGGGGCAGTGTGAAGCTGCCCTAATGCACATTCAAAGCCACTCCTTATTTTCTTATAAATTAAATTATTATTATTTCTGAAAGTATTATACATAAGAAATATATTATATATTTACCAGATTGTTTTTACCACAATTTTAAATTATTCTCCTTTTTATTTTTCAACATAATTTTTTACCTTTTGAATAAGATTTTTTTTTTCTGTATATTATTTCCATGTATTTAATTATTATAATTAGTCAGATTCAATTTTACAAGTATTTTGTCCTCTATATTGTGGCTTATATTATTTTTAGTCATAACATTTTTATGTTTTTTACAACCATTTGTTTATCAATTCTATACCGGTTTTGTAGCTCTGAAGGAGGTGGATACTTCTTGGTCCCTGAAATGTGTTGGCTGCTTTGTATTGTCTTGCTGAACAAACACCAGTGTTACATTTTTGGACTCTCAGTTTATTGGTCTGGCCTCTCCTCAAAAATTGTAGATAACCTGTTTTCTTGTCTCCCAATGCACAAAAATACTTGTGTTACCCTGTTTTCTGCAATGGTATGTATTTTGACTGTGTTTTTGTGGCAATAACATTTCTGCAAGTAAAAGAACACCACCATCATTTTTTCCTCTTGGTTTTTTCAGCCAAAACATTTAGTAGTTGTGGGAGCCTAAAGGTAAAATGAAGCCCAGTTCTGCAGTTCAATGCCTTCTGACCATTCTACCATTCAGCAAATGCTTAGAAGTGACATTGTTGTCGAAATAAAACCGTAAAAAAGAAAGGCAGCCTTTTAAAATACAGGTACAAATACTAAAAGTGGCTCCTTTGCCATTGGAATTGTCAATATCCAACATTGGACCTGGAGTCACATACAAGTAATATAGCAACCTGGTGGGTAGAGTTACAGTGTAAATCAGGAAGACAGGCATCTGACATACCTGGTAGTAGCAGATGCTGAAGATTCCATTGGTGGCTATGGCTCTTCAAAAATGAAGATCGGGTGCAAGGGGAGTTGGTATCATACTTGTATTTAACTGGCTGACATTTGTATTTAAGGAACCCTACTTGTTAGGAACCTTCTTTTATTTTAAAGCTGAACTCCTGCATTGATCCCTCTGCCACCCGTCTATCACCCAAAGTCCCCCCCCATCCCCATGATATATTTTTTTTTATATAGCCTACATCTTTTTCCTATAGTCTTCAAGACAGGCTGGTGACCTCATGTTAGCTTCCTCTACTTCCTCCAGCAGTGGAAGGGAGTGGACATTCTTCCTGAACTGAGCGGTGCTCGCGTAATGATGAGTAAGCACTGCCCAGTCTAGGAAAACTGTGAACCCCTTACGGGTGTGTACATGACTGGCTAGGCTCACAAGAAAGTGGCAGAATGATGTGAGTGTCATTCTTCCCCAAGAGTATTGGTGGCACTGGACCAAGTAGACAGCTTCCATTACCTTGCATAAAGCTGGCCATAAAGCTAATACACCATTAGTTTCCTCTAAATTCCTCTATTCACATAAACAAGGTAGATCAAGGAATCCTCCCGTAGGACATGGTATTCTGACAGCTGCACCTGCTGCTCTCTGAACACTCTGGTCAATGTTTGCAGCCGCTGATTCGGAAAAATTTCAACATATCCCTTCGACAGAAGTCAGTAAAACTACCAACTTCTGTTGAGCGGGGACTGCTACACGCTGATTGTCCCTAATGAAACCTTCCGAATTTCGATGAGTGTATGGCCAACTTAACTGAGCCAAATCCTCCTTCATTTGTGTCCAACATACTCCCCCTCTGCAGGTGACGGCCACACACTGATTGTTCCTAATGAACCATCTGGATTTCAAATGAGTGTATGACCAACTCAGCCAAATCCTCCTTCATTTGTATCTCACACACTCCCCCTCCCAGACACTGCAGCTCACAGGGGGAGGATTTCAGCAACAGAGGCAGTGGGCAGAACTAGGTGTGGCCAGGTGCTGATTGACAGTGACAATGCTGATAACCACAATCCCTGCCATATCTTATCATTCCACTGTAGTGCAAGCAGGAATAGCACGTTTGACTGGCAACTCTGTTCTGAATTCAGGAGCAGTGCAGCATCGTTGCCGCCCCATTGCAGGAAGCTGTATTAGGTGGACTTCACTGGAAGGCTCAACAGGTATTTGTCAGACTTTGGCAGGGACTAAAAAACGTAACATGTAATACCTTGTTTCCCCGAAAATAAGCCTGGGTCTTATATTAATTTTGATGACAAAAGACACAGTAGGGCTTATTTTCGGGGTAGGTCTTATCATGCCATGTGCTGTCTCTCTCCCTTCCTGTCACGAATCCCCCCTGTAAAAGTTCTTGTAGAATGTTGATATCACACAAGGCAAAACTACTGCATGCTGAGATGTAGTGCCACATACCTTCTTATATTGTCTGTGACATGCTGGGGTTCTGCAGAGGAAGGGGGGCCCGAGATCCCGTCATCTTGGAGAGGGGAAGATTAGCTGAGTGCAGCCTGCCACTTCCTTAGCCTGCCGGAACTCTGCACAGGGAGGGGAGCCGAGATCCCCCCAGCTGACATCTCGGAGAGGGGGAGGTAAGCTGAGTGCAGCCTGCCACTTCCTTAGCCCGCTGGAGCTCTGCACAGGGAGGGGGACCAAGATCACCCCTGCTGACAGCTGGGAGGAGAGGAGCATGAAATTAGCTGATCGCAGAGCGGCTGTATTCCGAAGGTAATTGGCACAATTGACACACAACCGTCTACACTATACACTACTGCAATGGAGTAATGTATACACTATACACACAAGCACTCTACACTAGGGCTTATTTTCAGGGTAGGGCTTATATTGCAGCCCATCCCGAAAATCGCAGTAGGTCTTATTTTCGGGGTAGGTCTTATTTTCGGGGGAAACACGTTATTTTTTTTTTTTTTTTTTAATAGGAGTCCATGGTGAATAGCTAAAAATAAGAAAATGCTTTCAGAAGTCTGTACATTTTCAGAATAACATTTTGGAAAGAGCAACAAGCTGTCTGTTCTGTTATGGGAGTTCTCAGTAAACCATGCTCTTCATACTGGGCTGGAACAATATCTGTCCTGATAATATAACACCTTTATGACAGCATAGTATGGTTTCCTGGGGACATGAATAATAGAGAGGAATAAGGACTGTGATCTGTGATTTGTAAAAGGTGCTATTCTTCCTCTGAGAATCCTTACTTTAAATGGAGAAAAAAACACACGTGACTATATCAGCTAAGGTTGAGCAAATGTCAGAGCACTGGAGAATATGACAGAGATCTAAGCACAGGTGCAGGAGCACAAAGACTATTTAAACCGCTTACAGATTCATTTCAAAAGCATTTTAATTTAGCAAAATTTCAAACAGAACAATAAAAATACTAAAAGTGGAACGAAACTGCCGAAGCGACTGCAAAGCATCCTGAGCAATTAATTTTATGTGTGGAATTGTAGGCTTAGAGGGAAGGTTCACAGCAAATCAGCAAACCCCATGTGCATTGCGTCGGTATTAGCAGAATCATGCCCTGGCTAAGCAATATACCATTTAACTAAATAATGAACAGACTTACAGTAGAACAATAGAAGATGGCACTGGTTAGAGGGTCCTGAAGGGTTAAAAAGCCATTTGCCAGGCTCAGATGGGTCTAAAGCTGACTTAGTGAACCCGCTGATAAGTGAAATGCCTGCAGGAAGAATAGATCAGAAGGTTTTATAATATGCATGAAAAGTGGGTCAACACATAGCATATGAGATTCCCGAGGTTGCAAATTACATCTGACACATCTAGTGTGCCAGCATAGAAGCTTGGTCTTGTATTCTATGTCTTTTTTGTGTATGCTTGCAAAGTGGTCATACTTACATTGTGTGCTATTGATTTTTCTGCTTGTCTATTGTGTTAAGAAGAGATTTGCGCACATTAAGACCCTTATTACCAAATATTGGATCTTTGCATCAATATTTGTGTTGGTGTGGTGCAAGGGCATTCATCCCAGAAATAAGCTCAACAGAGTTTCGTCATGTTAGCTGGAGGGCAAAATTGTAGCCTGTTCACATGGCTCAGTCCACATACTGTATTTATTATGTCGCGTACACACGACCGGACTTTTCAGGCAGAATAGATCAGACGGAATAATTTCATCGGATATTCCGATCGTGTGTGGGCTTCATCAGGCTTCTTCTTTCGAAAATTCTGACAGACCTAGAAATAGAAGATGTTTTAAATCTTTCCGACGGAATCAATTCCTATCGGGAAAACCGTTCATCTGTATGCTATTCCGACGAACCAAAAACAACGCAAGGGCAGCTTTTGGCTACTGGCTATTTAACTTCCTTTTTCTAGTCCCGTCGTACGTGTTGTATGTCACCGCATTCTAAACGATCAGACTTTGGTGTGTACGCAAGTCCGTTTCAGCGGAACTCTGTCAGAAAAACCGTCAGAGTTTATTCTGATGGAAAAACCGGTCGTGTGTACGCGGCATTAGGCTTCATGCACATGGGTGTTTACGCTGTACAGGCGAATGCGCCTATTGATATGAAGCCTGAATTACTAAATTCACAGTCCAATAACACTAAATAACAATCTAGCATTCAACCAGAACACGATGCATGGATCTAAAGGGAAAAACCCTCATTGACCTCTGTTGCTGCAGGCATTGTTGGTCAATTCATCCTCGCAACTTCAGCAGCTTTAGATCTGCTCCACACTCCATTATCATGTTTTTTTTCTATTTCATTGTACCTTTTTTTGCGGGGTTGACTTGGCACGCAAATACAGTGTTGTCCTATTGTGATCCCATGCCGCATGTCTGGTACAATGCCACCAGCTTTCCCTTCCATATCATTGGAGCTGGCTGTCTCTTCCTGGTTCTTCCAGCTGGCTTATCGGGAGGTGAGAGTAGGGTGAGCTGAGTTGCTGGGTGATTGACTTGAATGACTTAACAAATTTTGTTGTAAACATTAAAGAGGCCCTGTTACCAGACCATTCATTTGAACAAAAATTGTTCCGTAAAATCATATATGCTTTAATGTATTTCAGGCATATTATTTACCTGTAAAAGCCTCCCTAGTTTAGACTTTCAAAAGCCTTGAGAATTTTGCTGGGTACCACCATCTTGAATGTGATGTTAGCAACCCCAGCAGACTCAGAGCTGACGCCCTATATAAATCCCCCCCGCAGCAACATAACAGGTTATATAATGATGGGAGAAGAGCTGGGCTAGCACAGATAGTAATTAGACATTCCAAGAAAAGAGGGTACTAGGAAACAGACTGTCCGGGAGTAGTTAAATTTTCTACCGTAGCAAGTTTAAGGCTGATTGCAAGTAAATTAAAAAAATATTAAGTGAAGGGGGAAACACTGCAAGTGGGCTTTTTAAATACTTGATGTGCCTGTGCTTTTACCTGCAATTTAAAAAAAAAAAATTTTTTTGGCGACCGCGTCTGTTCAAGAATGAATTACTTCACAGTGCCAGCAGCTACAGAAGGAGGAGTTGTTTTAATGCTTGTTCACTGCTTGTTATGAATGTGTAGTTTTACTTAAAGGGTCCCGAGATTTTATTTATAGAGGGAACTGCATCCATAAAAAGTATTTGGGACCAACACAAGACCAAAAAAAAAAAGACTGTGGGAAAACACAGACTGGGTGATGTAAATTAGGGGTTCCGCTATTAGTGAAGCTGGTGATAAAAAATGGGCAAATCTGTGTATTACCAACTATTCCATTTTGATTGCTGGGACCCCCCAGCTGAATGTCCTTGCTCTTCGGCTGAGAATTTTCTGCCTTACCCATAGAAAAAAGTTGATGGAAAAATTTACTTTTATTGAGATGCTAGGGCCACCCACAGAACAAATTATGGCTCATTCCTATCGAATCAAGATATATACTAAACTGAATAGATTTTGGACACAATACTAGCAAATACCAGGTGTGTATTTACTGGAAATGTTTCTATATAGGCAACAGTAATTTTTGGTTTACTGGTGCCAAGTTAACTTGAATGTTGTACATTTGGCATTGGTGCGCTGTATGTCTTGTGTAAGCATAAAATATCTCCTTGCTCCCATAAGGTATTTTGCTGGAACTGCAGTAAAACTATTTTGTATGTCTTTAAACTGTTACCACAGTAAAGGCTATAAAGTGGAATTGTACGTTCATAACTGAAGAATTTTCCCTGAACGGTTTAGATCGTATAATCCTTCAGAAGGGGCTGTTCATCTCTTTACCACTTAGCTACTGTAGTCATAAAGAACATAATTATTACATAATAATCCCAGAGTAATAATAACATAATTTGTAAAAAAAAATGTAGCAATTGCTAGTTTGGTAATAAGGAATTACAGTATGTTTCTGTGGTTTACATGACAACTAGTTATCAGTTGCTAAAGACACCTCGAAGTCCTGACCTTTTAAAATTATAATTATATATCAGGAGGAGTGACCAGTATTAGTTATGTATTTTACTTTTAATTTATGCACACTTGTTTCTTATTGCTGTAAATGCTGTGTTGTTCTCCAGCTTCTATAAAGCTCCAGTTTCCAGCATGCCTTGCTAGCGAGTGACACGCAGAACATGGCCATGGCTTGCTTTGGTTCTACAGCTATAGTACACCCATGTGAGCAAGGCCTTACTATACTATACTACACTATATCTTAAAGGTACTCTGTCATGTGAGAATCACGGAGGCTACCAATGGTGAACTCTAATTTTGGGAATGCTAGTTCCCTGACTGGCATGCTAAAGCTGTGGCTTTCCTCCTTTCTGAGTGGGGCACTTATAGAGATAAGAAATTCTGACATCCATTTACAGCATACTTGTTCTGGGTTTGTGACTGAAAGGTAGTGAGGGGCTAAGGTGTGGGCCAGACCCATCTTGGCCTGGGCCCGCGAAAAACTGTCAAATACTAGCAGGCTGCAGGCCCAGTCAACTGTAGCCAGGGCATGGCCTTCCAACAGCTGCATGTAGCATCGGGGTGGGGATGCTGATGATACCATTAAACCAGTATGGCCATATTTGGTCAGTTACATTCTCCATAGTTCCATGTGGCCATATTAGGTTAATGATGTCACCAGCATTCCCACCCCATTGTTACTTGTGGTCTTCTATCATGTGACACTTTACTGCACATACACTATCTCTGAAGGAAGCCTATCAAAACTGGTAAGCATGTTCAAAGGTGAAAGTGAAACCAAACAAAGTAGAACTACAGGCAAAACTTTTTCACTTTGGATAGATTAAGACTGACCATATGATTGATCATATGATTGATCTTTTTTTTTTCAATCAGCCAGCAGCCATATTCCCCCATTCACACAAGCAAGGTGGATGGAGGAATCCTGCCTGCTGTACTGTTGTTTTCTGACAGCGGGGTTGTGACAGACCAGGACAGGGGCTTTTGGAGGGGACTGCAGAGTAGCCTCTTGCCTACTGACTATGGGCCCTGGCATTTGAGGGAGCTACAAGCATTTAAGAAGATGTCCTGTTGTATAATGCAAAAGGACATTATTACATATAACAGTCAAAGAAGCCATGGTCTCTGCCAACTTGAGACTCAGTGAGCAGATGTATGCGAAAAGAAAGCTGGTAAATGAGATTTGGACAGCCCTGGGTTTACTTGAATACTGTTGCTTTCCGGACAGTCTGGGATCCCTGATTAACCAAAGCATTGTCTAGGTGTGAATTCCTATTGTTAATTGAGTCACCTATTGTTTCTGTCTGTTGGCTAACTTTTGGAGGTTCTTGAGGGGCCTAATGTCAACTTTAGCTTGTTATCTAAACTATTGTGTGATGTTTTGGGTAAATATTTGGCTTTATTGTTCATGTGGTGACTGACCTACTCTTTGAAAACCTGTATTTCTGTTCAATAAACAGTCATTCCTTTGGAGTTTACCTCAACATCTTATTTGTGTATGGTACTTGGGGTAAAAGGGCTAGTATTAGCGTTCAGTCTTCTGGAACAGTTTGGTGGGCAGGAGGTACTGCTTGGCGGAAGCACCTAAGTGGGGTGCCAAGCATATAGCCAAAGTGGTCTCCTCTGCTGTCAGAATAAACCGATTAGTCGCTGATCGAGAAACATTTTCCAACAGGACTGCACAACAGAAGTGGTTTGGGAATGGCCACACAGATCACATTTTGATCCATGTATGGTCAGCTTAGAGGAAGGTTATAACCCTTGTCCAGTTGTTTTTTTTTTTTTTAGCTAATGTCCCAATGGAGGGATTTCTTTTAATTTCCTGTCCTTCAACAAAAAGTGAAAGGAAATCTGTCCAAAGTGAGATAATTCTCAGGTTGTTATCAGGGTCACCAGAACTAGTGTCCCTGTTGAAAGATTTCCCCTTTATTCCTGTTCCACTGACCACTCAGAAATTGGGATTTTTTCACTTTCTGTGATAACAGTAAACAGGAGAATTGGAGAGGGCTAACCTGGACAAAGACAAAAACCTGACAGCTGTTGTAAGCCCTCTATATAAATCTAAAAAAGTTTTTCCTTCAGGTATACGTTAAATGAAGGTAAACATAGCAGTAATAATTCCAAATATATGCCGGCAGGAAAATACACTTTACTTTCCCTTTTAATCCTAAAAAGTTGAACTAATTCTGAAGTGAGGCAAAGTTTGACTTGTGGATGTAGAAGTACGCTGCTTCCATCTTCCCGTCAGCACGATTCTTCTCCTAACGTAGAGATGAAATGACAGAACCATCATTACCTTAAACCTGCTCCTATGCTGTTGTCAGATACAGTAATTTGAGCTGAAATCATTTTTTTTAATCTTGCTTTGTTACAGTGCAGCTTGAATTGAGATTCCGTTGTCTTCCTTTATGTGAGATGCCACATTGGAGAAACGCTTATGTTATAATTAGATGTCTGACACAGCCTTGCTTCATCTGTGAGATCTCTCAACTTTTCCTAACACATTTTTCTCCCTTGCCACTGGCTTTTCTCGCTGTTTCAGTTAATGCTGTTAGATGTGCCACGGATGCACAAAGTCATGTCTTTATTAAGATGCATTTGACAATGCTACTTATGCGATAGATGGCAGCTGTTAGCGGCTGAGTTTATCATCAGATCTCAAGATCTTGTTCTGCTAATGTTTTTGAGATGAAGTTTACAGAGAATATGCTATCAAACGAGATTCTTGCAGATACAAGCTGCCAATGCGTAAATCACAACCTGTGTGCTAGTTCCAGGGCACCCCACTTATAGTGATGATGTATACTCCACTTACCTGAAACTGTTGGGCTGAATTCAGACGGAGACATATCTGCAGATAGTTTACTGCATTCAGAAGTGGCTAAATGCCAAATCTCCACAGAAACATCAACCCTGGATGCACACCGGTTATGTCCAGGGTATTTGCATGTAAGCATGCATATGAATGGATGCGAACAGCAGTGGTGCTTACCATTGATTGAGCGTATAAATCTGACAGCTGCCATTGACAGCTGCTGCTGGTCGCTCACAGCCTATGCAGGCAGCATTTACAACCGCTGCCAAGAACCTACTGATTCTTGCTGGTGGCAACACATATTGAGCTGTCTGAATGTAGCCTTATGCAGCTTGTGAGTGGGACAGTCACAGCTTCTGTCAAAGGCTTTTCAGATATGACAGGTTCCCTTTAAATGATTATTTGCAAACATGGAAAAGGGATTAAAAAAATAAAATAAATGTCTGCATCGCAACGCAACGCCTTATCTATTTCCAATCAGCCAGCTCTGGAATCTGGGTGAACCATACTTGCTCCTGAATAAAGTCTATTAAAATTGACACTGTCCAAAAATAATCACTACACATTCACCACTTAAAGGCCCTGTAATCTATTTTTTATTAAACTGTCTCTTGCTTTGTTTTTATTTCTCTCCATGAGTTCCAGAACCTCTCCTTTTGTCCCTCACTTCCATGTGCTTGGAACGAGCAATCCACATTAGATCATAAGCCTAATAGTATAATGCAAAATCATTTTTTGTATTAAGAGAGGTATGGCCTTCAAAGAGAGAGATATCATTTTACCTCTATACAAATCATCTGGAATATGAAGTTCAGTTTTGGGAACTAATTCACAAAAAGGATATCGGGGAACTGGAGAAGGTGCTGAGAAGGGCAACCAAACTGATAAGAGGCATGGAAGAGCTCAGCTACCAGTAAAGATTATCTGAAGGGAGTTTATTCTCTCTTGAGAACAGGAGATTAGAGAGATGATCAATACATATATAAGTGGTCCATATAGTGAACTTGGTGTTGAGTTATTCACTTTAAGGTCATTACAGAGAGCAAGGGGGCACTCTCTATGTCTGGAGGAAAAGAGATTTATCCTCCAAATACTGAAAGGCTTTGTCACAATTAGAGCTGATTATGGCCCACTCAGTAGATTGTATTAAAAAAGGCCTGGATTCTTTCCTAAATACACAAAATATAACTGGATATTAATATATATGAGTAAAGTTGATCCAGGGAACATCTGATTGCTTCTTGGGGGATCAGGAAGGAATTTTTCCCCCTCACTGGACCAAATTGGATCATTCTTTGCTGGGGTTTTTTGCCTACCTCTGGATTAACTGTGGGTATAGGATAGTATACGGTATATGGAGGTTTTCGATTTGTGTGCTTTGTTGTTGTTTTTTGGGTTGAACTAGATGGACTTGTGTCTTTTTTTTAACCAGATTACCTATATAACTATATTAGTTGAGTTCATGTTCACTGCTCCGTGCACACTACAAATCCTACAGTCCATCTTGGGAGTGAGCAAGAGAGGGTGGCTACATGCCTACATACAGTGTCACTATAAAGAATCACACATCACAGCAGCAACAACAAAAAAAGAATTTAAAGGAGGTTGTGAGCAATTGAAGGCCCTTTTTTGAGTTAAGAATACCCCATACTTTGTACAGTTTTCCTCTTCCTTCTTTTTAAGTCTGTGGGACAGAAGGAAAATCTTAATGGAAAGCAAACAGCAGATAATAAGCCTACAAAGTGATCTCTATCTGGACATAGGGTGCCGTGATACCACATTGGCCTACCAGCTGTTCACTTGGTTGCTACCAAACCAGCTGTTGAAAGAGACCTGTGCTTGTAATCACACTGGAAGAAATAATATCCTGCTCACTTCTACTCCATTCACATAGTTTTCAACCAACTCATGATGAAGGAGGCATTTTTGGATCCCCGAAACGTGTTTACTATGTTTTGGACCTTCTTCCTGACTTATATTGGAATAAAGTTGTATCTGGACCTCTTGGCAGTGGTGTGATGCTTCAATTTCCATTTTTCTAGCAAATTATAAACTGACAGTGTTTTAACTCTTCCCTACACTAAAACAAACAAGGGTCAGCTGTACTTATATTTTTTATAGTTTTGCTCCTTAAAAAAAAACAAAGGTTATGAGAGGGTTTATTTGCTTTAATGTATTCTTTTTACAAACCTAACATTTCCAGCCTAAGCTATTTAATCTCATGGAGCAGATCAATAGCTAAATTCTATCTGCCCTTGTTATTACCTTGATTTGTAAGGCCGTTGTGGAAAGTCGTATTTTTCAGTGTATGAAACACAAGGTTCCCAACCTTCATTACTTGTTTTATGACTGATAACTTGTGAATTCCGCCTAACTCCCAATGCTGATATCTTTGATGTGCTAATTAGACAGGGAAAGAGTTGGGAGAAATGTATTTTGCCTTACTTTAATCTCTTTTATTAACAACAATATCTGTCTTCTCTAATATTTGCTTTGTAAGTTCCTGTAGATAGGTCTTTGATATAATTCTTGAAAGAGCAATAAAACCAGTCAGCGCAATAATTGCTTCTGCAAAAGAATTTTTCTGCTTTCCTTTTATTTGGGTTAAATAAAAAAAATGACTGTGCAAATAGTTTTCTTATGCGTCTAAATGGCACACGATATGGCCTGTGCATGGCAAAGATTAATTTGTAATAGACTTGGTTAATGGTTAACAGGAGTAAAATGTATGACATATTTTAACCATTAAAGGCTCACATTGACGGCTCGAATTTCAGCCGTTTCCTGAGGACCCTGCAAGTTCTAACTGGCTTGATTTTAAAATTGATTGAGCCTAATGGAATATTGTTGGCCAAATAGTGACTGCATCCTATCAGATATTCAAGAAGCAGCGGGTGTCAGGGTTGCCAGAATACAATAACCATCAGTGGAGAGTCTCCCATACCTGGATGGAGGAATATACTATTCATTCCATATAATTGCTTTTCTTTTTTTCGTACAGACTTTATTCTCTTATATGTTTTCATGTATAATTTTCTGATGTCTTATCGGATGCAGCCACTGTTCAGGTGTTCAGGCAGGTGCGGGGTGCCCGAATACAATAGCCAGCAGTGGAGATTCTTCCATATATGCTGTTAGCCTGGATGGAAGATTTTTATAATATATGATATATTTTCTTATAAGCTTTATTCTCCTATATCTTTTCATACTATCAATAAGTCATAAGTGGAGTGGTTAGGAAATTGTATTAGTTATTTTGCTTAGTATTTTTCTATATACTTTGCTGATGTTCTATTTAATAGTACTGCATGTGATATACCACAATGAAGAAATGTTGCAACAAGTTATGGCAAAGACAACTTAAAATAGAAGTAAAGCATTTTTTTTGCAGTTTTTTTACTTACCTAGGTGGATGTAGAATCAGTCTGATGCTGCATCTGTCCCCCAGTGCCTCTGCACTGAGAACCGAGCGATCGACCAGCTTGATTTTCAGAGCTCCGTGAGCAGAGCACTGTAGACCCAGTCACAGCTCTCTGCTCTGCTCCCTCTTCGCTCATTGGAGGAGGCTGTCCGTCCAGGCATCTGTCGGACCCAGACTTTATTGTTGTGATGGCCCGGTACCTGGACTGACATCCATGATGTCAGCAGGGAGCGGGCTGCAGCCCGCTCTCTGCTAAAAACGGGTCACATGAGTGCAAAACGAACTGAACTCCTGTGATCCATAGGAGAAGTACAACCAAACAAGCTTTGTCTGGGCTTCTCCTTTAAAGTTTTGCAGTGAGGTAATTTAACAATTCAGTGCACCTACATTAATGTGTACCTACAGTACTCAGCATAAATGAGTACACCCCTTTTTGAAAAGTAAGATTTGAATCAATATCTCAGTGAAAACAAGAACAATTTCTTCTGTTATACTCAAATTAGTTGATGCAAAAAATGAATACACTCCACAACAAAAACTACCACATCTAGTATTTTGTATGACCTCCATGATTTGTAAGGACAGCACCAAGTCTTCTAGGCATGGAATGAACAAGTTGGCGACATATTGCAACACCTTTTTCCATTCTTCAAGAATGAACACTTTTAGAGCCTATATGCTGGAGGGAGAGTGATGCTTAACTTGTCTCTTCAGAATTCCTCATAGGTGTCCAATTGGGTTCAGATCAGGAGACATACTTGGCCACTGAATCACTTTCACCCTGTTCTTCTTCAGAAATGCAACAGTGGCCTTAGATGTGTAATTTGGATCATTGTCATGGTGGAAAAGTGCACGACAACCAAGGGCACAGAGTGATGGTAGCATCTATTTCAATATAGAGCAGTAAATCTGTGAATTCATGATACCATTAATGAAATGCAGCTACTTGTGTAGCCCCACAGAAGGACACTGCCACCACCATGCTTCACTGTAGGCACCATGTATTTTTCTTTGTACTCCCCACCTTTGCAACGCCATACAGTTTTAATGCAATCAGTTCCAAAAACATTTATCTTGGTCTCATCACTCCAGAGTACAGAGTCCCAGTAGTCGTCTTCTTTTTCAGCATGTGCCCTGGCAAATTCTGGGTGGGCTTTTTTGTGCATGGGCTTTAGGATAGGCTTCCTTCGTGGACAACACCCATGCATGCCATTCCTCTGCAGTGTACGCCGTATTGTTTTACAGGAAACAATCACCCCAGTTTGGCTTTCTACTTCTTTAGCTAACTGCAGTGTACTTGCATGGCAATTTTCTTCAACCCTTCTCATCAGAAGATGCTCCTGTCGAGGTGTTAACTTCTGTGGACGGACGATTCTGTGAGATGGTTGCAGTTCCATCTTTGTTACATTTTTGTATCACTTTTGCTACAGTATTCTGACTGATTAGTAAACTTTGCTGATCTTCTTCTATCCTTAACCCTTCCTGAAATTGTTTTCTTTCTCAGACCTTGTGACATTTCTCTTCCATGTGGTGCCATTACTGACAGCATGAAAAGGGAAGGGGTTTTCTTTGTTAAAGTGGAGTTCCACCCACTTTTACAACTTTATCTTAAAGGAATGACAACCCCTCCACCACTCGATTTTTGGATATTTTTTTTTCCTTATTTACCTTTTATGAAGTACCTTGTGTACTTCCGCCCCAGCATCGCCGCGGCCCAGTGCTTTACGTCTTCTTCTCCCCCGCTGCCTTCTGGGACCTTAGTGTGTTCCAGAAGATGACGGGGCCATTCAGGAAGCGCGGCGCGACTCGCGCATGTGCAGTAGGAAACCGGCAGTGAAGCCTGAAGGCTCCACTGCCGGTTTCCCTTAGTTGGTATGGTGGTGTCTGCACCCGATCTGATGGAGGGATCGGCCGCGGGGGGCTGACATCGCGGGCTCCCTGGACAGGTAATTGTCCTTATTAAAAGTCAGCAGCTGCAGTGTTTGTAGCTGCTGACTTAAAAAAAAAACAAAAAACATTTTTTGCAGCTGGAACTCCGCTTTAAGTAACTGTCTGCTGGACACCTGTTTAATGAATAATTAGACTCCCCTGTAGTTGAATTCTTGTTAATTGGGATTTTGTTGTCTAAAATTTAGCTTTGCTCCTAAGATTTTCATTGGGGTGTATTCATTTTTGCAACATGGTCTTGAATGAATTTGTTAGGAAAAATACTTTTTTTTTGTCTGCAAATTAACAAATCTTGGTTGCAATCAATGGAATGCATTTGTGGGAGTATTTTGTAGTATAGTGTCCCATAGAAAATGTTGATTCTGAAAGGAGAGTAAAGGTTTTTCTGACAAATCTGTTGGGGTGTACTCATTTATGTTGAGCACTGTGTATTCAAAATTCATTGCAATATTTTTTGGAATTCTCATATGTGTAAAAATGTATGAAAATTTATGAAAGCCTTTGGGGACCTTAGAGGTTGCTGCATTACCTCAAAATCTGGGCTCTTTTCAGCAGGCAATCACGACTAATGCTGAGGCATTATTCACATTGTCACAGTTTAGCCTGCAGTTTCCTGCCTGCATAATTCTTAGCTCCTTGTAGTGGTTCTACTAGACCTCTGATTCTTTTCACATGTGTTGTTTGGCTTCTGTGCTCACCTATGGGTGTCGCCTGCTATACTATGGGTTTTTTTTGCCATCCCTTCTATCATTTCCTGGCCCGCCCCCCAGTTTCCTATCCTATATAAGACATGCTCCGTATAGCTCGTGTTGACTGAGCAACTTCCTAGTTCTCTGAGCTCCTGTTTGCCTAGTGTTTCCTGTATTCAGTGTCTGACTTCCCGTGTACCGGCCCCTGGCTTCATTTGCCGTTTGTGCTTGTCTGCTGCCCGCCCTGACCTTGGTTTGTTTTTCAGATCCTCTTCTGTCTCCTGCCATCTGTACTCTGCATATGGGAGTGGTCTCCGTATCATCAGCTGGGCTTACCTGGGAGCTGCAACCTGGTTCCAGGTTGCTGAAAGCCCATCACCACCATCAGGGGCCTTGATGAGGAGGCAGGCTGAGGCTTAGTCTGTCCCCTGGGGAACCATGGGTTGGCTTTCTACAAGGGCTCACTACCACATAAACCTGAAACACATGGGGTCTGCTGAAGGGGCTTGAGGGGAATGCCATTAGTCAGTAGCTTCACCTGAACAGAGACCCTCCTCCTTTCACAGACAACGTGATTGACTGCCAGAGAGAATCCAATGTACTAAAGAATGTACTAATTCTGGTTAGTACAACAGGTAAATTTTTTTAACACTGCAATGAAAAATTAAATATAACAAGCTTGCTGTGTGGAATTTTAAGTTCAGCTTTACATACTAATTAGTGGTGCACCGAATGGATATTTTTTGGTGCTGAAATCGAAAATGCAGGATGCACTTTGCTGAAAACCGAAACTGAAAATGACAGTTTTTAAAAGATATATATATATATTTTTATATATAATTGTTTTATAATCGACTTTTTAATTAAGATCATCAATTTAAAATAATATGAATTTATTGTAGCCAATTATTGGCACCTTTAGTGCAAGAAAAGCTCAAGAAAAATGCAGTCTGCAGTCTCCAACCATCTCTTGTGTCATGTCTGTGATCTCTTACTTAAACTTAAACACACTGCTAAAAGTATTAGCAAAATTTCCATTTGGTGCACCTCTAGCAGACATGATACAAGAGATGGTCCGAGACTGCAGACATGATACAAGAGATTGAATGCAGCCTCACCAGTGTCCATCAGATGCAGCCTTGCCAGTGCATGTCAGATGCAGCCTTGCCAGTGCATGTCAGATGCAGCCTTGCCAGTGCATGTCAGATGCAGCCTACCAGTGCATGTCAGATGTCGCCCTGCCAGTGCCTGTGGGATGCAGCCTGCCTGTGCCCATCAGATGCAGCCTCACCAGTGCCTATGGATGCAGCCTGCCTGTGCCTGTTAGATGCAGCCTCACCAGTGCCAATGGGAGGCAGCCTTGCCAGTGCCTGTGGATGCAGCCTGTCTGTGCTCACCTGATGCAGCCTCAGCAGTGCCTGTGGATGCAGCCTGCCTGTGCCCATAAGATGCAGCTTGCCTGTGCCCATAAGATGCAGCTTGCCTGTGCCCATAAGATGCAGCCTGCTTGTGCCCATAAGATGCAGCCTCTCCCCAGTGCCTGTGGATGCAGCCTGCCTGTGCCCATAAGATGCAGCCTGCCTGTGCCCATAAGATGCAGCCTGCCTGTGCCCATAAGATGCAGCCTGCCTGTGCCTATAAGATGCAGCCTGCCTGTGCCCATAAGATACAGCTTTTCACCAGTGCCTGTCAGATGCAGCCTGCCTGTGCCCAGGTCAGAGCAGTGATCTCCCGCTGTGTCACAGAGCTGGATTTGAATTGCCTGGACTGCAGTAAAATGTCCCGCCTCCTGTGATACACTGTGATCATACTGATTCAATGTCCCAGAATTGGATCAGTGTGCCATCTATCACAGGAGGCGGGGCATTGTTACTGCAGCCTGGGCAATTCAGCTCCCTGACACAGGGAAATCGCCACTCTGCAAGGATGGGAGGAGGAGGGTGGGGAGGACAGGACCTTGAGTCTCCAGGATGACACCCCGCAATGGGTGGCACCCGGCGGCGCGGCCACCACTACTACGCATGCGCAATTATTGGCGCCTTATCGGCACTTTTTTCATTCGGCAATATTCCAAAATCACCGAAATTTCAGTGCATCCCTAATACTAATCAAACCTTATCAGAAGATAAAGGGTACATATTTATATATGAGTAGCCTCCAGCTCACGATTGACTTGACTTTAAAGCTTGAAAACTATAAAGTGATGGGAGTGTGAATTTTAGAAGACTCACACACTCCAATGGGATTCAGGAATACATCAAATGTGTTTTATTGTAGGATGTTGGAGTTGGAAGGATGTTTTAACTCGGGCAGAAGGGAATAGTGTTCCTTGCCAGACAAAGTTTGAAACAAAATGTTGAAAGATGTGCATTACTTTAGAGCAACTAGTTGCCATACTATAGAAGGAGTTTCCTAAATATGCACTCAACTAACAAGAGTCCATGCTTTGCCAGTAATCTCATGTAGCTGAATAGGTGGCTGCATTATAAATACTATGAATATAATAACTTAGAGATTTTGAGCGGAGTTCACAATAATGTCCAGGCCAATGTACCTTGGGTGCAACATTGTTTTATCATGATGACTTCATCATATGCCACTATCAAGCCATTAGTGTATGGGGCCACTCTACCACTATTTTTATATCCACCTGATTCTTCAGTTCTGTCAATTTTTGTTACAGGCATCTTATAAAAAGGTGTCTCTTGGCAGCAGCTGGGTCTGCTGGTATATGTGGGTACATATGTTGAGAAGGGCAGCCAAGAGTTTATTTTGCCTATAAACTCAGGCTCAGTTGAGGGAAGGGCCATGTTAGTCCTTACTGGTAGAAGTGATGCCACCACCACATTCTGGTTGTTCTCTGGGGTCTCCTTTCAATTGTATGAGCCTGGAAGAGCTTCAGTGGGGGGCATTGTAGTTGGCAGCTATATTTGATGTTTGGAGATAAGATATATAGCTAACACTCAAAAGACTGGGGAAAGAGGATTAAAAAACAATCCCAAAATCAATTAACCCCTCCCCCCAACCTTGAAACTGCTGCTGCCCACCTATCTCCTTATGATCCTTTCCTTTTAATCATCTTTCCTGCCCTTCCTCTTTTGTGAGGGAAAGGGAGGGCTGAATGTTTGTAAACACAGATAGTGTTAACATTTGTGGTTGGCGTTTACAAAACACTGAGCCATTTTGATTGGTTCTGCGCATTTTGCTGTTACCCGCACTGTCTAATGACAGCGTCATCACTGGTATTCTAAGGCAGCCTTTTTCAACCAGAGTGCCTTGAGGTTTCTTCAGGGGTGCCTTGGCAAAACACCTAAAAATTGCTCCCAAATTGTATACAAGCGGGCATGTGTGGATGATGCCTGCCTTTTAGTTACACAAAGCCACAGGTTTTCATTGTGCACTATTACAACCTTCTTGCTTCCGGAATCCTAAAAACCAATCACATAATTCATAAGAAGGATGTTAGTCCTTGTTTGCCCCTCCCCTGCCCCTCTCCATCAGCACTGGGGTCACATTAGCTGAGTGAGGGAGAAGAGAAACATTGGAATACTAGTCACTACCAATTTGCAAAAGTATATTTTCTTTGGAAGAATAAATCCCCTCTAACATTGGGCTTCCTACGTGTGTGGATGTTGCTACGTTATGTAAACGTCTATAAGGCTGGGTCAACATATGTGCATGCAGTAGCTCACAGCAGGAGTCTGGTGCATTCTCGTTCACCGTTTCAGGTCCGATTTCAGACCAATTTTTTGGCTAAATTTGACCTGAAATGGACTGAACAATGCACAACATTCCTGTGCAAATCGCATCGGAGCTGCTGCGGAGATATGTGAACCGGCACCATAGAGAGCCGGTCACAATCTCCTGCAATTGTGAATTGGATGCGGGGAACCCAGCCTTAGAATAGTTTTTACATTTTAGAATGGGGTACATCATTTTTAAAAGGTACCTTGAGATTGTCCATCATTTTTAAAGGGTGCCTTGACTGAAGAAAGGTTTAGAAACACTGTTCTAAGGGAATAGTGATTGCCGTGCGTGTTTTGTGCAGCACCGTTTCTGGTGCACCAGAAAAATAGTGGTTAAATAAGCACCCTGACTGATTCATTGTTTTTTGGTTAGAGATTAACGCATGGTCTTCCTGGTGGTTTTCCTGTTAGATTCCTGAATAAAGGCATCCAAGATGCTGTTATGCTTGGGTTGCCCACCCATTCACATGCGTGCAAAATTTAAACCCCAACTTCCGCTCAAACTTTATTGTTAGTTGTAGAGAAAGAGTGAGGAAGGGTTACAATCCCCTGGTTTGAAATATTGGAGATTTGGTTACTGTGAAGGAGTATCAAGATAAGTTGCATTCACAAAATGTAGACATTTAATCTTTTATTAACACAAGGATCACAAAAGGATTGGCTAAATTACCAAGTGAAGTAGAAATCCCATTCAGAAGTTTCTTTATCTTCAAAGGAGGATTTGAATCCTCTAGCTATTCACACCGTGTTTGCTTGTATACGTGGCTAAAGCTTTTTCTTATTTTTTTATATCATGTTCCTCAGTATGCGATTAGGTTTCTAAATCCTTTTACACCTTATACTTTTTCCATTATTCCACGTATAAAGGCAGTTCCATTTTGTTGTAGTAGGGTGTTGTTCTGATTTACGATCCCAGAGGTTTCTGATTTGGAGAACATTGATCATCACATGTTTTTGATGGCCAAAACTTGTATGTAGCTTGTACTATTCTCAGCAGTTTCGTCAATTTCAGAGCAAATCGATTAAATGCGAGGGTTTTGCATATTCTTGGTTTAAATGCTTTCCTTGCATTGGCATCTCTTTAAAAATTCAGCATTTGTTCACATTTTAGGCTTTGCTTAGCTTGGTCAGAAAAGTTCAATAAGTGAAAGCAAAGGTTTTGTTCAAGTATTCAATATGGGGAACAAAGCCTGAATAATATTTATGTAAGGTGACAAAGTACTTTCTCTTTTTTTCCCATAGTGATGGATGAGGGAGATTTGTGTATTTTTTTTCTTTCTTTTGTAAATTTTCTATGAAACGCAGGCCTTTGAAGTGGTGTGCCTGCCATCTCCATATACTAGAAGACCGTACTTTCTAGGTGTGCTTTCTGCTCTTCTGGATACAATGCGGTATATATTTGTTCAATGGAAACTCATAGCCCACCTGGATACTTTGAGCGTAACGTAAGACTGATCTATACTTTTATGCTGATCTTGGAATCATTTATGCAGCAAAACTGCAGACATGTTCTGTGATGTGAGAAGTCTTTGCGGGCGGCATCACACGACATCCCTGGGTAGACCATTGTGCAAAGATTTTGCTCCCCTCAGATTTGATGTTTGAACTTAGCCAGAAGATTAAAAGCATCTGTCTTGTGCAGCCACCACGTATACATGTCAGAGCTTTCAACTATTTTTAAAAATTTTTTAGAACTCTTGTTTTATGCTTCGCAAAGTGTGAGACATGAAAGGATTTACTCAGTGACATTGAGACAAACTGGGCCCAAGATGCCACGATGTCTCCCACTATATTCTCTTCTATTTTCTTAGCATTAAAGAAACCTTATTCTGAAAAATATTTTATTCCAATAACTAGAGCTGCACGATTCTTGCCAAAATCACGAATCACAATTTTTTTGCTTAGAATAAAAAGATCAAAATTCTCGCAACGTAAAATCTTTAACATTATACAAAAAAAAAATTGGGCTAACTTTACTGGTTAGTTATTTTTTTTTTTTAAATTCATTAAAATATTTTTTCCAAAAAAATTGCATTTGAAAGACCACTGCGCAAATACAGTGTGACATAAAATATTGCAACAACCACCATTTTATTCTCTAGGGTCTCTACTAAAAAATATATATATATATGTATATATATATATATATATAATGTTTGGGGGTTCTAAGTAATTTTCTAGCAAATAAAAAAGATTTTAACTTAACTAAACCAACAAATGTCAGAAAAAGGTTTAGTGTTTAAGTGGTTAAACTTTCCTCATTTACATACGAAGTCTATTCCATTGACAAATTGTTACAATGTTTATACTTAAGTTTCACTGCTAAAGAATGTTGTGATTAGGGTTGTCCCGATACCACTTTTTTAGGACCGAGTACAAGTACCGATACTTTTTTTCAAGTACTCGCCGATACCGATTACCGATACTTTTTTTTTAATGTCACGTGACAGTTTTTTTTTTTTTTAACAGTGCTTGCTTTTTTTTTTGGGGGGGGGGGGGGGGGGGGGTGAACGTTGTATGTGTGTGTTATTTTTTTTTTTTTACAATTTTTTTTTTTACAATAATATTTTTTTTATTCTTTATTGTTTTTTTTTTTTTTTTTTTAATCAGCCCTTTTGGGGGGCTTTGGTGAGATATCAGGGGTCTTAACAGACCTCTGATATCTCCCCCTTGAGACAGAGAAAGAGACAAAGGATAGAGATTCCCCAGTCCCTTTCTCTGCAGCGTCAGCTGCACTGAGAATGAATGGAGAGGAGACAGCGGCTTCTCTCCATTCATAAACTGACACATTGTAATCACAGGAGATTACAATGTTTCAGTTATGTGAATGGACAGAGTCAGCTGATTCTCTCCATACACAAAGGAAGGAGGAGGAGGGGGACGGAGGAACGGAGGGGGAGAACGGAGGGGACAGATAAGGAGAGCAGAACGGAGGGGACAGATAAGAAGAGCAGAACGGAGGGGACAGCTGAGAGGGACAGATAAGGAGAGAGGAATGCAGGGGACAGCGGAGAGGCACAGAGGAACGGAGGGGGCACGGAGGAAGATGCAGTGACAGTCAGCTGTGAGCGATCACAGCTGTATGTCACTAAAGCAGCTGAAAGCCGCTGGGGGAGAATCTTTGTATCTCCCCCATGCGCCGATCACAGCTGACTTCCAGGTATCGGTGGAAGCATCGGGAGCATTTGCCCAAGTACAAGTACTTGGGCAAATGCTCGGTATCGGTGCCGATACCGATACTAGTATCGGTATCGGGACATCCCTAGTTGTGATTCTTGGCAGACTGTCCGTTTTTTTTCTTCCCTTCTTTTGAGGGCTGTGGCTTCAGAAGAGCAGAGAGAACGCTTTGCATATTAAGAATCGTGAAACACTTTTGTCAAGATCGGGGAAAAAAACGCGATAACGATTCTTGACGATTAATCATGCTGCTCTACCAATAACTCTATGCGGTTAATAAATATAGAAAGTTTGGCTTTTAAGTGATATCCTTTACTGGCTAAAGTGTATCTTTGGTCAAAATATAAACTCCTATGTTCAATTGCACTATATATTTCAGTTATTTCTAGTCTACTCCTATTAACCGCTTGCCTGCTAACTGGACACTTTTACCCCCTTCCTGCCCAGGCCAATTTTCAGCTTTCAGCGCTGTCGTACTTTAAATGACAGTTGCATGGTCATACAACCCATATGACATTTTTATTATTTTTTTCACACAGATAGAGCTTTCTTTTGGTGGTATTTAATCACCACTGGGTTTTTTTTATTTTTTGTTGAATAAAGGAAAAAAGACAGACATTTTTGAAAAAAAAAAAAAAAAAAAGTTTTTCACTGATAGTTGGCACTGATGGGCACTGATAGGCAGCACTGATAGGTAGCACTGATGAAGAGGCACTGTTGGGCACTGATTGGCAGCACTGGTGGCCACTGATTGGCAGCACTGGTGGGTACTGTTGAGACTGCACTGATAATCAGGACACTGTTAATCAGTGTAGATGTCCCTTTCACACGAGCCGGTTATGGGCTCTCCTCTCCTCATGCTGTTAAGCCTGGTACACACTATAGGCTTTTTTCTTGTGCAACCCCATGGGTTGCACGAAAAAAAACTGACAGGTCCGGTCGGGAGCTGCTGTACTAACTATGCTAGGTTAGTCCGGCGATCTCTCAAACTGAGCTTTTGTGTTTTGACAGGGGGACGCCCCCCTGTGAGAACACTCTGTTTAGCGCTCTCTGCCATTGGCTAAGAGCGCTGATCTGGAGTTGGTCAGCTGTTGGTTTTCCAGCATGCACATCTGTCAAAAGTCGGCCGAACAGACCGACATACACACAGGCAGAATGTCGGCCGGTATTTTTTGTACCAGCATTCTACCCGTGTGTATGGGGCTTTAGTGTGAGGAAAGGAATGCCAATAGCTGGCTTGTGTTTGCATTGTGATCAGCTGTGATTGGACACAGCTTACCATGTGGTAAAGGGCTGCTGTGATTGACCCTTTACCCCGATCTGTGATAAGGAGAGCTCCAGGGAGATTTAACACTTCCTGAGACTCAACATCAATGGGAGAGGAAACAAATGACAATTTTAACATCTGTTACCAGAAAAGGTGTATCTACTGGGAAATCATAAGCCCTTATTCCAGTGACAACTTTTGAGTTTTAGTTGTTCCCTCATGTCAACAGCACAGCAGGTGAGAGTGAATCTTCTTAACAGGGACAAATCAAGGACAGGTTTAGACCATACTAACTCTACCCAATCCTAGATAAAAAGCTTGTGTAGATAGAGAGCCGCATGGTGAGTAAAGGGGTTATCCTTTTGGCAAAGGTATGTGACCCCCAAGATAGCCTTAGGCCCATTCAGAGAGCCATTCAAGAGAACAAGTGCTCCAATTTTATTGTGAACAGATGTTTTGTATCAGGTGCTTATGTGTATGATGCCATTGGGTTCCATAAACACTTTCTGATTTGGGTGTTAGAGAGTCCTTGGCAATGCCCATGAGGCCATACCTCCCAACTTTCTGAGATGGCAATGAGGGACACCATTTAGCACAATGTGTGTAGGCAAAGGACACGCCCCTAGTTACAGGACCCATGAAAAATTTATAAGCAAATAATTATTGGTTAAACCCAAAAATGCTTTTTTTGCCATTATGTTTACTTAGGTGGTCTCCCGGAGGAGGGGACAGGTATCTGTCAAACGGGTACCTGCTCCCCCCCTAAAGGTGCCAAATGTGGCAGTGGAGTGGGAAGCAAACAGGCGGAGCTTCCCCTTTGGGGTATGGCTTTACTTAGAAGCAGACATAAGACTATTAGCCAATTCATGAAAGATCAGAAAGTTCATTAATGAGAGGATATAGGACTTTTTTTTGGAATACCATTCATTAGCAGTTGATAGAAAGGGTTAGCAGGGAGATGCAGTTCAAAAGCAGCAATTCTTTCTACAATCAATAAAAACAGGTAAAACCACAAGCAGTGAAGCAGATGTACACTGATTAGCCATAACGTTATGTGACAGGTAAAGTAAATTATTATTGATTATCTTGTTACAATGGCATCTGAATGTGGGTAGGATATATTGGGCAGCAAGTGAACATGTTGATTCTGAAATTGATGTGTTGAAAGTAGAAAAAAATGGGCAAGTTTAAGGACTGGGTCAAGACAACTCCAGAACTGTAGCTCTTGTGGGGAGTTTCCGATCAGCAGTGGTCGGGGCCTACTAAAAGTGGTTTAACAAAGGTAAACTGGCAAGCCAGTGACAGGATCATAGGTGGCCAAGGCTCATTATTGCACGGGGTGAGTGAAGGCTGGCTCGTGTAGCCAATCCAATAAAGGAACTACTGTATCTCAATTTCCTGAAAAAGTTAATGCTGGTTCTGATAGGTGTGAGAACATCGCAGTTTATTGCGTATGGGGTTGCATAACCACAAACCAGTGAGGGCGCCCATGCTGACCTGTGTCTAGAGCCAAAAATGCCTACAATGGGCATGTGAGCATCAGGACTGGACCACATAAGTGATGGAAGATTGTGGCCTGATTTGATTCATTCAGGAATGGTTGAGGAGCACAACGATGAGTTTGATGGGTTGCCTTGGCCTCCAAATTCTCCAGATCTTAATCCAATGTGGAATGGGCTGGAAAAACAAGTGCGATCAATGGAGGCACCAGCTTGACTTAAAGGATCTGTTACTGACAGCTTAATGCAAGATACCACAGCATACCTTTAGAGGTCTAGTGGAGATCATGCCTCGACGGGTCAGGGCTGTTATGGCAGGAAATATGTGAACCTACTCAATATTCGTTGGGTGGTCATGAATGTTGTAACTGAAAAAGGTTTCTTGCCTATAGCCACTAGTCATATTCCATCAATCATTTTCTGTAGTCTCAGATTGAATGTGAGACATGGATTCTAGATAGTTGCTATGGCCAGTTAAAAGAAAAATTCCAATGCCCTTTTATACACCAGCCCCTAAACTGGCCTATCACATCAATTTGTGTATTTTATAATTCTTTAAGCTCAAAACGTAATTGCTAAAATTGAATTGGTTGGTTTGGATGGGCAGTTCTCTTTTTCCTGCTTTATCTCTTACACATCAACTTCACAGAAACACAAGTAGGTTTGGACAGTTTGCAAGTGCAGTTTTGTGTTGGTGTAGTTGTGAGCATATTTAAACCCGAAAACAAAAATGTAATTATTACAGCTTACCAATCCTTAAATGTGGTGGCTGCATTGGTTTTCTTTTTTTTTTAGTTTTTCTTCTTTATTTTCAGCTAGTGATCCAGCCAAGAACACACTTCCTGCCTTAGGGTGGTTCCACACTATGAAAAAGCAATGGAACCAACCACAGAATGACAGCAGAATTGTCAATCTGTGGGTAGGGTAGTGTTAGTATTAGTAGATTTAGACTTGACTAACAAATTGAAGGTGAACTCCAGTTAAAGTGGTTGTAAACCTTTCCATGCAACCAGCAAAGTGACTGGCCTCAGGTGATACACAGAGATGTAACAAATCCTCCAACAGAAGTTGTACCTGTTTATCTGCAGCCCTCTCTTCTCTACATCTGTTCAAAGAGCTGAAGCTTATCTGAGAGTTAAAGTGGTTGTAAAGCCTTAAGATTTTTCACCTTAATGCACTATGCATTAAGGTGAAAATCCTTCTATGCTGCAGCAGCCCCCCAGACCCCCGTTTTTGGTACCTGAGCCAGATCCGATCCAGCAATGTGCACGAGCGCAGCAGCCCCACCCGCTTTCACACTTCTCATTGGACAGATTGATAACAGCAGGAGCCATTGGCTCCCGCCACTGTCAATCAAAAGTTGTGACACAGGGGCGGGGCCAGGTCCCGCTGTTTTTGTCAGTAGACGCAGCAGCAGGACTCGGGAGCAAGCCCGCACGGGTGCCCCCATGGAAAGCGGCTTTCCAGGGTCTGGAGGGGCCTGGAGCACCAGCGTGGGACATCTGAAGAAAAGGATCGGGGCTGTTGTGTGCAAAACCATTGCACAGAGCAGGTAAGTATGGAAATGTTTGTTATTTAAAAAAATTTAACGTTTGCAACCACTTTAAGAAGAAAGGGGGTAGAGAGCTGAAGTGACACTCTGCAGAGCTCAATGAGGAGAGATCTGAGAGCTGATTGGAGGAAAGAGACACACACACACACACACACAAACAGAGCTGAGGCTGTCAATTTGCTGGAGCTCTCTCCCCTGTCACCATTTTTCTCTCGGTGTCAGGAAATCTTGTCAGAAGTGATATATGCTGATAGCAGAGGAACAAAGCAACAGACAGAAATTACACTTAGTGCTTTTATTGAGACACACTATAGTGGGATATGCTTTGTTCATATTTTATTGAGGTTTTTAGTTTGAGGTTTACAACAACTTTAACATTTTTAAATAATTACAACATACAAGCACATTATGATATTGCCTTTCAAGTTTTTTTACAAAAAAAAAAACACCCAGCGGTTTACTACCGCTTTAAAGGAAGTTGAAAAATAACAATTTACTGGCGGTCACCAGTAGAAAATCAAAGAAAAAAAGCCTAAAAAAAGACACAATTCAGCCATCACATTTTAAGGATTGGTAATCTACAATATATTAAATGTTTGCTTTGGCGTTTAGATAAACTTTAACAATGGTTGTAAGGCATGCAGTCTTTACATAACGCGGATTAAAAAAAAAGCGTTATGATTGATGTGTGTGTTTTTGAACATATGCAGCTTTTCCAGCCGATCCATTCAGTGCAAAGGATTATGGATTTAATGCGTTTGGCAGCACTGTCTTGGAGACAAGGAAGTTATTTTGTGTACTTTGCCTTTCCCAAATCACGGGGGCCGAAATCTTGGGAGCGCCTGTGTGCCATTGATTGGAGGTGCTGAGAATGTGCTCTGAATTCTTCCCGTTCCTAATCCCTCACTTGGAGGACTGCCAGGAAAACAGTCAGAGCTTCTGTGAAACAAGAAAGCTATTTACAAAATCAAAACATAAAGTGCCCCGATTGCTATCTGTGGACACGGGCTTTATGGACCTTGCCAGATAAGTAATAGCATCTATCTCACTTTGGTATCATGCATGCAGAAAAAAGGCCTGAACCCACCGCAGCATCAAAAGTGTGAAAATCCTGTTGATTCTTAATTACGTCTATTACTAAGTAAGGAGGAATTGATCCCAAAAGGAGTCTGTTGGCTGTAAAATTAGAAATTCACACTCCTGCTTGGTTTTATACAACAGCCTAGGAGGATACACTGAAGAATAAGAGAATATTTCATGGGATTTAGTTTTCCCTCTTTGTATTAAGCTAAAGGTTTTAATTTAATGAGTGCAGGTAGTAAATGATTGTATAGTCTTATCTACGGCTGACACATAGCAGGTATTAGAGCGGTCTATGAACACAAGCAGTTGTGTGTTCCCTTAGGCCCTAGGTACAGCTGATGAGGCAGTCTGTCCTGTATCTTTTAGAAGAAGATAACAGTACTCGCCATGCCTGCATCGGATGTTGGCTTCAAGTCAAAATGAGACATCACTGATGTAAACTGGGGCTACACACTAGCTGAACACCTACTATATTGCCAAAAGTAATGGGACGCCTGCCTTTACACGCACATGAACTTGAATGCCATCCCAGTCTTAGTCTGTAGGGTTCAATATTGAGTTGGCCCACCCTTTGCATCTATAACAGCTTCAACTCTTCTGGGAAGGCTGTCCACAAGGTTTAGGAGTGTGTCTACGGGAACGTTTGACCATTCTTCCAGAAGCGCATTTGTGAGGTCAGGCACTGATGTTGGATAAGAAGGCCTGGCTCGCAGTCTCCGCTCTAATTCATCCCAAAGGTGTTCTATCAGGTTGTGTGCAGGCCATTCAAGTTCCTCCAGCCCAAACTCGCTCATCCATGTCTTTATGGACCTTGCTTTGTGCACTGCACTTTGCCCTTAGTAAATCAACCCTTATGTCCCGAAAACATCAGTTTTATCTTGCAGGTTGATTCTAATGGTGGGGTACGGTTGAATTTAATGTGTTTCTTAAGTCATTTGACCTGCTTGGTCTGGAACTTTAGTTTTAGAAAATATATTTTTGTAACTTATCAATGTCAGTTGGTATGAGCCATAGCGTGTTGGTGTGAACTGAGGCAATAGGAAATGAATTGTCTTGTTCTTGCATTGGGACTGTGTTTGGCAACTCTGCTGGTGTGAATGGACCCTGACTAACAGCTAGATTTCAGTTGGCATGTGGTATGCACAGCACCATCTTACTTCTCCGCTTAAGAAAGTGTGACACTATGGTGATGTGAATGAATACATTGCACTGAATGTTGGCCATGACTTAAAGAGGAATAGGTAAATAGGCATAAATTAAAAAAAAAAAAATACCCCAGTTTTGATGAGAGGGAAAAAATGCCCCAACATCAGTGACCAGTGGGAATAAAAAATTTCCAAGCTTCTGTGGTCAGTGGGAGGAAAAATGTCCCAGCATTGGTGGTCAGTGGGAGGAAAAATGTCCCAGCGTCGGTGGTCAGTGGGAGGTAAAATGTCCCAGCACTGGTGGTCAGTGGGAGGAAAAATGTCCCAGCGTCGGTGGTCAGTGGGAGGTAAAATGTCCCAGCATTGGTGGTCAGTGGGAGGAAAAATGTCCCAGCGTCGGTGGTCAGTGGGAGGTAAAATGTCCCAGCGTCGGTGGTCAGTGGGAGGTAAAATTTCCTAGCGTCGGTGGTCAGTGGAAGGTAAAATGTCCCAGCGTCAGTGGTCAGTGGGAGGTAAAATGTCCCAGCGTCGGTGGTCAGTGGAAGGTAAAATGTCCTAGCGTCGGTGGTCAGTGGAAGGTAAAATGTCCTAGCGTCGATGGTCAGTGGGAGGTAAAACAGCTCAGTGTTAGTGGGAAGAAAAATTTCACAGCGTCAGTGGGAGGAAAAATGTCCCAGTGTCGGTGGTCAGTGGGAGGAAAAATGTCCCAGCGTTGGTGGTCACTGGGAGGAATAATATCCTAGCGTCGGTGGTCAGTGGGAGGAAGAATGTCCCAGTGTTGGTGGTCAGTGGGAGGAAAAATTTCCTAGCATCAGTGGTCAGTGTGAGGAAAAATGTCCCAGTGTTAGTGGTCAGTGGGAGGAAAAATGTCCCAGCGTTGGTGGTCAGTGGGAGGAAAAACGCTCCAGCATCAGTGGTCAGTGGGAGTAAAAATCCCCTACTGTTTACAGGAGGAAAAATGTTCCAGCAGTGGCTAGTGCGAAGAAAAATGTTCCAGCCTCAGTGGAGAAAAAATGCTGTAGCATAAGTGTGAGGACCCTTGGTCACATAGACTGAACAGCCACTCATTCCTTTCTATGGTGGGACCTGTCCTGAACCTCTAGGACTGTGGGTTTTTTAAAACCATATTGTGGTGGTATCGAAGGATTTAGAAGAATTGGGGGTCATGCACCCTGGCTAAAGGCAGAACATGCTTGCAAAGAGAAAAAAAGTTGGTAAGCCTAGTTAAGAAAACGTATTGGTGAAATTTGAGTTTACAAAGGAAAAAAATGGGGGAATAGCATGGGTTACTCTAGAAAAAGAAGACAAGCAATCCAGGCAAGTTTCTTTCTTTCAGTTTTTATAAATGTGCCCATTACCTTTCGCAATATTTAACTTTTTTTTTCCCCTCTGGAGTTACTTTACCACCAGCAATTGTAGACCACCTGCAGTGACACCCTTCCCACTTCGGCAAGTAATCATTTACTATATTTGTTTGTAGTCGGACTCTCTTCATGTTTTTACAAGCATTTTTACTGTACGGCAGCTCTCAACACTCTGTGATGATTGCTCTCTGAAGTGCAGCATGTGAGGGTCACACTGACAGTGTGCCGTACTTTGTACTCACTAATTTCCTCCATTTCCCCAGACTAGCAGTTTGCGTTTATACCAGACTTGTTTCATTTAACCTTCATAAAACAAGTCAGCTACCGAATGAAATTGGGCTGTGTGCTTTTCTTTGAAACCTTACTATTCTATACATGATTTTATTATATTTATTAATGCAACGAGTGCTGCTTCAAGGATTAAAGTAAAAAACCTATGATAAAAACCTACAATACAATATAAATCAAAAACTGAAGGAGCATTAAAGGAAAACTGCACCCCAAGCTTTTATATCTCATGAAGATTCCAGTGGCAAGCTTTCTAGGCAGTAGTTATGTGTTTTCAACACCTTTTCCTCATAACACGAATATGGATGTACTCTATATGTAAAAACCGTCATGAGATGCCATCAGCTTTGTGATGGCCATGCAGAACGAAACGTTTTGGAGGGGGATCAATGTGGTCTATTGATTTAAGCCGATATGAAATCCCTATTTCTATCTGAGATATCACTTGGGTTCTGTTAAACTTTAGGGCTTTGTATAGCCTCACATTGCAAACTGAGTCTCCTTGTTTCATAGATATACAAAAAAAAATTGTATTTATTTTAACTTGTACATACAGCTTAAAAGGAAGTCATGCTAAGTTCAGCGGTAAGATAGCACTGTGCACATGGTCCTAGAAGTTTTCCAAGGGAAGTGGCATAGGTTGGCCATACATTACAATTTTGTTCAAAAAGTTTTGTGTGCGATTTTTTTTTCTTAATGGCTAGTGGAGTCAAACCGAAAGTCAATTTTGGACCACATTGTTGAGAAGCTTAGAAGGAGCAGGGCGGAAAAACGTTCACAAATTTCTAACAGTATGTGGTTTTTATTTAGGAAATTCCATTTACTCCAAAATCAAAAGTTAAAGCAGAACTACACTGCATCTGGGCACCACAAAGCAAAAATGCAATTTACTCCATTAATATTCAAAGCACACTCACCCACCCATCCATGCCACCATGCTTTATTTTGCAGAGAAATCACTTAGAAAAATACCGCCTAGCATTTCTGGCCATGGCCATCTTGAGTAAGGGCAGCTAATTCATGTAGCATTGACTTCCTGGATTCAACCTTCCTGGATACCAGACCCTTATCCAAACATGCAGCCCGGCAGGCAGGAAAGGAGGGGGACAAGCAAACTCCTCAAACACCCCCCCGCTCCCTAACCATACTAGGCCACATGCCCTCAACATGAGGGGGCACTTTGCCATAGGGAGGGGACCCCCTCTGGCAAAACACCTTATCTACATGTTGATGAGGGCAAGGGCCTCTTCCCCACAACCCTGGTCTGATGGTTGCGTGGGTGATGTATCAGAATCTGGAAGCCCCCTTTAACAAGGGGCCACCAGATCCTGGCCCCACCCATTTGAATGAGTATGGGGTACATAGTAGCCCTACTCGTTCACTAAAAAAAGTCAAAAGTAACAAAAACACAAGTAATTTATTCCTTTATAAAAAAGAAAACGCCCCCAATCAATCATGATGTACGCCGGCCACCCGACCCGCACACAAAAAAGGAAAAAGAGAACACGACTGCTCCTGACATTTGAAACTCACCGAATGACAGTGGCTCTTCCCCTCCTACTGTTAAGTAAACAAAGGGGCGGGGTTACCTGGTGATGTAACCGGGTGACCTTGCCCCCTATGATATCACACAGTGCCCCAACCTCTATGACGTCATATGATAACCCTTGGAGATCCCGCCCTATGATGTGGGTGTATGACTCTGAACGCACCCAGGGTGCAACTGCCATGCCCTCGCACAGATGTCACATTGGGAGCACCCTACTCTGTGTCCTTCTCTGCCTTCTTGGTGTTGCCCTAACATATATAAGATAAAAACAAATCTCGTCTCCCGATAGGAATCATGGATTATCAAGAAATAATAAAACTCTTGTCTTGACTTGAGCATTTGTACTTGTTGGCTGTGTCACCAGACATCTGTTTTCTTAGGAGTCAGCTTTCATTTGATTTGAGCACTCTTAAGCAAGAGGGATCTTTTAAATCAAACCAAAGGTCACAGCTGTATACAATTACCATCGTCGCTGAAGAAACCGTTATTCTTCCAGGTAAGATTCTCTCGTCTAGGCAGCACAATCCTTTTGTCTCAGGTGGAATAAGACATACAGCAGGTAATCCCTTCAGCAAGTGAATGCATTTAACTTGAAGACTGACAAATCCTCCACCAACTGAAATCATTTTCAAAAGCGCTTGTCAAGGAACACAGAAAACCATTCATTCCCATAACCTAGACATTAGATACCTGTCATTGAAGACATGCAGTTTTGAATGACAGGCATACAGTGTATGAAGACAATAACATTTTAATTGATGGCTTATAAAATTTCCACTAATTGCCAGCTGTTCTTTAATGTCAGGACTAGACACTAAATGGATACAAATATTTATGTGTGGGCATGCATTGGACCAAAGCAAAATGCTCATTGAAGTATTTCCAAAGATTTTAACAAGCAGTACATTTGTTTGTGAAATAAGCCATCATTGACTTCTGTAACTACATGCACCATAGAGCAATTCATCCTCAAAGAAGCAGTGAAGCCATATAATTAATTCTCTCAGCTGTTCCCCTTATCTTGCTCCTCTCTCCAAGAAGTGACTCGGTATCCTCCCAGGCTTTAAATCCTCAGTGAAAACACAGGATAGTATCTCTGGGAGGAGGAAGAAGAGTAATCTGAGCTCACAAGTGAAGAACTTGAATGACTCCCGGGCTTCTGCTGGGAACTTTGAGGATAAATTGTTCCATAACACCTATAACTACAAAGGGCAGTGAGGGTTTTAATGTACTGCTTGCTAAGTACATGGCAATAGTTAGATGTCTGAAGCCTGGCCACAGGTTCACTTTACATGAGCTAGTCAGCTAATTTAAGGCATGGGTAATCTAGTACAGGTTCACAAGTCTCCTACTTTGCACAAGTGTTTTACACTCTGTTCTCCTTGTAAAGCAATTTTGTGGTAACACAGCAGGCCTGATGCACTAAGACTGCATTCACATCTTAGCGTTTTAAATCGCGGGCAGATTTGCAGCGTTTCTGCCTGCGATTTCAAAGCGCCAAGATGTGAATGACAAATCACAGAAAGAACATTTGAGATGCCATTAATTTGAATGGCACATAAAATCGCGGTGCGGTTCTGCCTGGATTGTCGCGCAATAAATTGGTCTGCATCACATGAAGTTTGTCAACCAAAAAACATTCAGAAGCTACTTTTGGGCGACATTCTTCACATGATGTGGGTTGCTGCAATTGCAGCGCGATTTATCGCGGCAGAGCCGCACTGCAATTTTAGGTGCCATTCAAATGAATGGCATCTCAAATGTGCTTTCTGCGATTTGTCATTAAAACCTCTGTGCTGTGAAATCATGGGCAGAATCATAGCAAATCTGCCCGCGATTCAAAACGCTGAGATGTGAATGCAGCCTTAATGCTACTAAGGCCTCATGTGCAGGAGCACATTTGGGCATACCCCATAGTAATAAATTACTGTATTCAGATTTTTGCTGCTACTAGAATAAACCTATGCATGTGTAGAGCTGTACAATCCTGGGTAAGGCTTTGGGCATGCACAGGTATACTGTAGAAAAAATTACAAATCAGCGCAAAGTGGTAAATATGCGTTATATAGCTGCTGAACACTAGGGTCAAAAAACAAATCCCTTAATATAAATATAACATCAGATAGTGCAGCGCTAGAATCAAAATAAAGCACTAAAGTCCACCACGATATCAATATCCATATGGGTAATCAATAAATCATCCTCAAGTGCGAGCGAACACCGGTTAGTGGAGAAGTGATTTCAGGCAGCCCACCACCAAGGAATAGGTTGGCCTCTCACCTGAAGGAATGGACGATTTGGTTATAGAGGGTCATAAATCGCTTTAGTCAAGCAAGATACAGCATGTGCCGGCATCCGTCAGGGCTCAGGTGTCAAACACTCCTCTGGGACCATGGGGCTCCGGTAACAGACACTCCAATATGACCAAGGTATATATAAAAGAAATGGCGAAAGAATAGTGCTCTCTGTATGCAATGCTTTATTATAAAAAAGCTAAAATAAGTCACTCACATGTGAACCGCTGGGTAAAAGCATGTAAACAACAGTAGCGATGCGAACCTCCGTCTAGTAGTGTGGATGCGCAGCGGCCGCGGGTGACGTCACGACGTATCCTCGTTCTGGACGCGTTGCGTCCCAGTGGGCGGGGACTTCATCAGCAGATGAGGATACGACGTGGGCACCCGCGCTATATACAAGGTAAGTATCCATGACAATGAACCACATGGTACAATTAACCTCTCACTGACCCGGAAATCAATCCGGACGTTACCCCTCATGATAAAATATGCGCTAAACGGAACTAAATGCTCAGGCACATAAGATGGGGGATGAGTAAAATGTACATCAATTCACTAAGGAAGAGATGCATAAAAACTGGATAAAAAACGCTGATAAATTGGGAATGCTAAATAAATCATTTCAAACCAATTTCAACATTGTATGACAGTCATCCGCAGCAACTGTCACCCACACATGTTAGACACAATAAAAAGCAGATTGTGAGTATAATCACACATAAAACCTTAATCGATCAAATACTAAAACATTCACATGTAAGAATAATCAAATATGAAAATAAAAATAAAAGATAATTAACGATCAGAGATAAAGCAGTTGGTGTCAAAATCCACGTTTAACCCTTCAGGGCAGAGAACCCTAGTTTCAAAGATCCAATATGATTCTCTTTTGCTCAGTTGTCTTATGAAGTTGCCACCCCTCCAATGTCTGGTGACCCTTTCTATGCCCCAAAATTTCAAGCTTTTTGGATTCTGATGGTGATGTAATTTAAAATGTCTAGAGACATTGTGGGTTTTCAGGCCTTTTTTAATATTATTGACATGCTCAGCGAGCCTCACGTGTAGGGGTCTAGATGTTCTACCAATATACTGGAGCCCGCATCCGCACTCCAGCATATACACGACCCCTACCGTGTCACAGGTAATTAACTGTTTGATCTCATATTCCTTATTCGTAGCAGATGCCAAAAACTTTTTCCTTTTCTTTAAATTCCCCTTAGCATGTTTGCACGGGACGCACTTGCCACATGCGTAGAAACCCCCCAAAAAGGAAAAAAGCCTATCAGAATAAGGAACAGGGGGGTTAAGGACACTGGGAGCCAAACGATCCCTCAATGAAGGAGCTTTCTTGTAAATAAATTGGGGGCGGTCAGGTAAAACAGGGCCCAGAATTTTATCTTGTTTTAAGATGGGCCAGTTCTTCAATACTACTTTTTCAAAAGTGCGATATTGCACATTATAATCAAGCACCATCCTAAAATTAAAATTGGGATTAGAATTAGAATTGTCTTCCCCAGGATCACGAACAGTATTGGAGACCAATGTACCCCTGTCCATAGTTTTCACTCTCGTGACCTCCTTCTCTAACAATGAACGATCATACCCTTTTTGTTCAAACCTAGAGGTCAGGACTTGTGATTGTATGATAAAATCCTCATCACGAGTACAATTCCTGCGTAACCTAATATACTGCCCCCTAGGGATGTTGCACAACCAAGAATGATGGTGACAACTCCCCAGGGGGATGTACGAGTTGCGGTCAGTAGGCTTGAAATAATTGGTGATCGTGAAACGGTCATGAGTGACACTAATAGTCAGATCTAGAAATACCACCTTATCTGGGTCAATCGTCCAGGTCAGGGCAATATTCTTTTGATTATTATTAAGAGTCTCGATAAACACGTCAAGTTTATCTCTATCTCCTTTCCAGATAAGGATCAGATCGTCGATGAATCTACGATAGCATATAAGCTCTGGGGGTCTGTTACGAAAAACAGCCTCTTCCTCCCAGGGGGCCATAAATATATTAGCTACACTGGGAGCAAAACGTGCCCCCATTGCAACTCCCCTTGTCTGTAAATAAAATTCCTTATTATACCAGAAATAGTTCCTGGTCAAACAGAAATTTAAACAACTCAAAAGGAATTCCTGATGTCTCCTTGACAATGATGAGGAGGACAGAGCCCATTCCACAGAGGACATAGCATCTTTGTGACCAATAATGGTATACAGAGAACTAACGTCAGCTGTTACCAAAAAGGTAGGCGGTGAGGTATACGTTAGTAGCAACGTAAACCTGCACACAGCCATTCACTACTATGGGCAGCTGTATGTAGCACCTTTGTATCTCTGGCGTGGAAATTTGCCCACAATTTATGCTGTTTGCTCAAAAGTGCCAGTGTGCATTAGTCCTAAATAAAGGGTGTCCAACCTGCGGCCCAAGACGACTATGAATGTGGTTCAACACAAAATAATACATTTACTTAAACATGTTGATTTTTTTGTAAAAATGTGTTTACACTTAGGGTCCTTTCACATAGGCAGTCCGCCCGGTGGACTCTGCTTTGCTCAGCAGGGGATCGTTCCGCTGATCCCCGCTGAGCAGGCGGATGACAGGTCCGTCTCCGCTCACTGCGCAGACACAGACCTGTCAGAGCCCCGCTCTCCTCTATGGGGAAATGGGATAAAAACGGACCGCCTATCCATTTTTTCTATCCGATCTGATCTGCTAGACAGATGGATTTCACGGACAGGATCGGATCGGATTGGATAGCAGCGGGTGTCAGCAGACATGTCACCGCTGACATCCGCCGCTCCATAGGAGTGAATGGAGCACCCGATCAGGTCCGCCTGAAAAACTGACAGGCAGACCTGATCGGAAAGCCCATGTGAAAAGGGCCTAAAGCCGTGTACACACGGGCGGACTTTTCCGACGGAACGAATCCGTCGGACAGTCCGACCGTGTGTGGGCTTCATCGGACCTGCAGCGGACTTTTTTGGTCGAAAATCAGACGGATTTTAGATTTAAAACATTTTTCAAATCTTTTAGACGAATTCGAGTCCGGTCAAAAAATCCATCCGTCTGTATGCTAGTCCGACGGACAAAAAACGACTCTAGGGCAGCTATTGGCTACCGGCTATGAACTTCCTTATTTTAGTCCGGTCGTACGTCATCACGCACGAATCCATCGGACTTTGGTGTGATCGTGTGTAGGCAAGTCTGTTAGTTTGAAAGCCCGTCAAAATCCGTCAAAAGTTGAAGTCCGCCAAAAGTCCATCGAAAGTCCGTCGGAAAGACCGTCAGGCATTTGATACCGAAAAGTCCGCCCGTGTGTACACGGCATTACTAGACTTTTATCAGTTTTTTCTTCCCAAAGAAAAATCTCCCACTCTTCACAACCACACCTTATTCATGTACGCCGAGGATTTCCACGTTTCAGACGCCAAACGTGGCTAAACGCGGTACTGGCGTTTAGCTGCATTTTCGTTTATAAGCCTTTTTAAAGGTGCCCAATTTTTTTGGACATTAAAACACTAAAAAATGATGGAAAACGATGAGAAAACATTAAAAAAAAAAAAGTTTAAAAACTGGTAATTACTTGCAATGATTTATAGACCATATATAGCCCTTGATCCAATCCAATACACCACTAGCAATGTTGTTTTACAAAGTATAATTGTAATTTGACCCATATGTTGTTAGATATGAAAATGATGACTCCACCATTGAGCCTGACCACTGAAGTGATCAAACATAGTTTCATGAAATTTGATAGTCACCAACAAACGTTCCTCTGGTGGCACATTCTTCCTCATGTTCGTGTCCAAGCGTGTCAGACTGGGCCGAACTTTTTCTAGTAGAATGTCAAATGAGGCAATGGACATAAGTGTAAAATTAAAAAATGTAGGTAGGTATGCAGCTGTACGTATATGTTGGTAAAATATCCTACTGGCGTGCTGCGCATGAATGGGTCCAGTAGTGACGAACTCCTCGCACGCAATTTTCGGCATCGTTCTAGCCTCATCAAGAGCAACGTCAGGAGCATTTCCTCACATATGCTCATTATGGGATCCATTGTAAAAAAAAACCACAGAAATGGGGACAAATACAAGGACACTGCTGCTCTCTCTGCTGCTACTCACCCTGGTCTCACAAAATGGCTGAAATAGTTAAATAAAACCTTTTTTTGAGCTTGGGGAGGGTCTTATTATCCTTACTAAACGCTTCTAGACGCAAACGTGGCTAAACAGGTGTTTCTAAACGCCGGTTTCAAGCTTTCAAAAAAAAAACTTTCAGAGAACTTTGCCTCAGCGTCCCGTGTACATGGGGCCTAAGAAATACTTTTGACCACATCCAAGTTTGCTATTCATTTTAAGCGAGTACCAAGGTGAAAATGAAGCATAAGTCCAAGCATGCAGAGCAGTCCAGTGCTGATTCCACTCATGTACCATTTGTCACCTACGCTCTCATAACAAGGAAAGGAGGTAGAAGCGTTGCTAGGTCATATTGAAGGATTTCATAAGGACGTCATTTTAAAACTATTTTCTGCTACTTCATTAAACCTCCTTAAAATTAAATGTATAATTCCGGTTCTGTGTGTTTTAAAATGCTCCAGCTTATATTAATTAAGAGGTACTTATGCCGTAGAAGTGGTCACATTTATTCATCTCCACATCATCACCCAACCTCATGTAGAAAATGTACACGTCTCCTGAAGAGCTTTGAAGTTGCGTGATACGCTTTCTAAGAATGCCTTGGGGATTTCCAGCCAGTGGATTCTGTCACTGTCACTTAGAATCACTTAGTAAGCTGCATGACCCGATATTCCTCTTTGTAAATGAATTGCAATCGCGATTAAACTATGCTGCGCTATTTATGTCAAATAAGAGCTGGCTTTAGAATGATCTGTGCAGAGGATGAATCTGTGCGGCTTCAGAGGGGAAGTTATAACCAATGATAAGCCCAAAGAACTAACTCTGCTCCTGAAGCCTACCTCTTATCTTCGAAAAAGAGCTCCATATGGAATGCAAAGCATTTATGTGTTTGGGATTTTTAATTCATATTTTGGTGGCAATAAACCGATTTCCTGTAATATATAACTTAATCAAAAATTGGAGGTAACAGTTATCTACTTTTATTGGCCATGTCCCTGTAGTATATGAAAGACAATGTTTTCCCCTAAGAATGGGACTTTAAAGGCACATATGCGTAACAAAATTGTATAAAACGTAAAGTTTAATAGTATCAAAATTGACATATAATATAACAATAATAGGCAAAGACAATTAAAATAAAAAGTGCTGAGCTATCAAAAAATAGAACACATATTACCAAGCCATGTATGACATGGCATGGAAGCAATATAGGTAGAATTATATGGGTCTGCATCCAAAAGGAACGATCAATGCAGACTTCCATATAATTCTGCCTATGCTCTTTGATTACTGTGAGAAGTGTCAGAATTGGCCCGGTATTGAGGTGGCAACTAAAGCCAACCATATACAACTCAAATGTCAAGCCCTGCAGCACCACCCGGCTCCACAAAAAGTCAGTTTTTTCAGTTGACTTTTGTCAAAGAAGCCAGATGGAAAATTGTCTGCTAAACAATGACTGCATCCAATTAGGGTATTCTGTCAGCCATGGGTGCTGGCTGCCAGAATACAGTATCCGGCAATGGAGATGCCTTCATCCACGCTGTTGAGGTGATAGAGCAATCTATTAGGTTTCTCTCATTCAATACATTGACTGAACCAGAGAAATCAATGCATGTATGGCCAGCCTAAATGTCTTACATTAAAGCGATCATCTAAAAAAAATCCTGATGAAAGCTCCCTGTAATTGAAGAACTGTTATACTTACATCTCTGGTAGCCCGTTTCTCAGACTTTCATTGCTTGCCACAGCAGAAGCCTCTTTCAGACTCTGTAGCATGCTGGTGTCAGATGACTATACCCTGCCAGACGCTGTGCTCCATCCTCCAATTCTTACTTTACTGCTGTGTCCTGTAGGGGGTTGGAGGATGGATCGACATCATGCAGAGGGGAACATGCATCACTCCTGGAAGTGAAGAATGCTAAAGGGTCCAATAGAGGCTGCAGCGCCAGAAGGAGCAAAGGTAGGAGACTTGAGACGGGCCACTGGAGAGGTTATGCCCCCTCACATGATAGTGTTCAGGCCTAGTGATTGGCTGCTTAGACCTGAGCACCGTCATTTGTGTTAGGTCACATGCTTTCCTAGACCCGGAAGCCCTGCTCCATTAGAACAACAGAGTGAGGACTTCTACAGCAAGTGGCGGATACATGGATCGATGGGTATACCTTGCTGGGGAAGGGGTGGGAGCTACCAGGAAGTACTTTGCCATTGATATAAATGGAAAAAGTGAGTGTTTCTTTAACCTGTTGCTGTGTGTGTAACACATATGTGCGACAGCAAAAGGTTGGGATTTAACGCCCATATCTGGAAGGATGGACAATGTTTCTGTGCTGAGAGCATGCTTACTGTGTGCTCCCAGCACAGAGACAGAGCTCTCAAAAACAACTTCTCATCTCCACTAACATCCGACAAGCTCCTGGTCAAGTGACCACTGTGGCAGCCAATCACAGTGGTCACATGATTGTCGATCCTTCCTTTTGCATTCAGAACTTTAGAGATGCCAAGCTGGACAAGAGGGGGTTAAGTGCTTTTGGCCAAGTTCTGCTTCTGTTTACCTTGTTTTGCATTCATCTTTTTCATTAAACCTTTTTAAATTAGGAATTTTAAATTTGTGGAATGTTTTTTTTTTCTTAAGTACATTTATAGTTTATTGCTGGGTAATTGTATTGTGAATAACGGTACATTTATGTTGTTTTTACTGCCAAAGGACCCATGCTGAGAACTTCCGAACCCAAAACCCACACTTCCGTTAATGGAAACGGACACATTTTGATACATTTTATAAATGCATTACTCTAAGTGATCGCTAATTTCCACATTTGTATGGAAAGGTTTCAGACACTTCTCTGAAATGAGGATACTTGAGATAAATTGGATATTTGATTCTTAGGAAGGTAGTGTAATTTCATAAACTCGATGGCCTTTCTGAGGAGTAATTCCACTGAACACTGAAGATAACAGAAACAAGACACTAAATTCAGATATGCTACTAATATTCATAAGACCTTAACCATCTCAGCTCTCACACCTATACACCCCTATGGACAAGAGCAATGTTGTTGTTATGGGCCTGATTATTTGGCAATACCATTGTCATTACTTGAGATAACAAATTAATACTGAAATCGGACAAACAAGGTTTCCACATTTTTTTTATTTTTATGCAATTTTTATGCAATCTATAGACAAAAACATTTTCTGCTTTTACTTTAGTTTATTAACCACTTGCTGACCGCCCTATAGCAATTTTGCTGATATTTCCACCTGCAGGGGGCGCATGCGCGCCTCTTCTGCTATGAATATTCACAGCAAAAGCTGATCTGCGGGGGCCAGGCACTCAATGTCCTCCGGCAGCCGCTGATCATCGGTAGAGAACACAGAACAACGGTAAACAAGGCAGATCGCCGTTCTGAAAGGGGGAAGGGATGGATTCTGTGTTCCTGCAAAGTGGGGACTAGAATTAATTTCTTCCCTAGTAAAAACAGCGCACAGTGTACACCAAAACACTTGCTAGGCACACATTAAACCCTTTGATGTCCTAGATGTTTAACCCCTTCCCAGCCAGTGTCATTAGTACAGTAAAAGTGCATATTTTTTTAGCACGGATTCTTGTATTATTGTCACTGTTTCCCCAGAAGTGTCAGTGTCTGATTGTCCGCCGCAATATCGCAGTCCCGCTATAAGTCGCTAATTGCTGCCATTACTAGTAAATAAATAAATACATAAAAATTCCAGTATATATCCCATAGTTTGTAGACGCTATAATGTTCATTTTAACTATTGGGATTTTTTTTTACCAAAAACATGTAGCAAAATACATATTGGCTTAAATTTTTTTATTGGATATGTTTTATAGCAGAAAGTGTATGACATGGCATGGAAGCAATATAGGTAGAATTATATGGGTCTGCATCCAAAAGGAACGATCAATGCAGACTTCCATATAATTCTGCCTATGCTCTTTGATTACTGTGAGAAGTGTCAGAATTGGCCCGGTATTGAGGTGGCAACTAAAGCCAACCATATACAACTCAAATGTCAAGCCCTGCAGCACCACCCGGCTCCACAAAAAGTCAGTTTTTTCAGTTGACTTTTGTCAAAGAAGCCAGATGGAAAATTGTCTGCTAAACAATGACTGCATCCAATTAGGGTATTCTGTCAGCCATGGGTGCTGGCTGCCAGAATACAGTATCCGGCAATGGAGATGCCTTCATCCACGCTGTTGAGGTGATAGAGCAATCTATTAGGTTTCTCTCATTCAATACATTGACTGAACCAGAGAAATCAATGCATGTATGGCCAGCCTAAATGTCTTACATTAAAGCGATCATCTAAAAAAAATCCTGATGAAAGCTCCCTGTAATTGAAGAACTGTTATACTTACATCTCTGGTAGCCCGTTTCTCAGACTTTCATTGCTTGCCACAGCAGAAGCCTCTTTCAGACTCTGTAGCATTCTGGTGTCAGATGACTATACCCTGCCAGACGCTGTGCTCCATCCTCCAATTCTTACTTTACTGCTGTGTCCTGTAGGGGGTTGGAGGATGGATCGACATCATGCAGAGGGGAACATGCATCACTCCTGGAAGTGAAGAATGCTAAAGGGTCCAATAGAGGCTGCAGCGCCAGAAGGAGCAAAGGTAGGAGACTTGAGACGGGCCACTGGAGAGGTTATGCCCCCTCACATGATAGTGTTCAGGCCTAGTGATTGGCTGCTTAGACCTGAGCACCGTCATTTGTGTTAGGTCACATGCTTTCCTAGACCCGGAAGCCCTGCTCCATTAGAACAACAGAGTGAGGACTTCTACAGCAAGTGGCGGATACATGGATCGATGGGTATACCTTGCTGGGGAAGGGGTGGGAGCTACCAGGAAGTACTTTGCCATTGATATAAATGGAAAAAGTGAGTGTTTCTTTAACCTGTTGCTGTGTGTGTAACACATATGTGCGACAGCAAAAGGTTGGGATTTAACGCCCATATCTGGAAGGATGGACAATGTTTCTGTGCTGAGAGCATGCTTACTGTGTGCTCCCAGCACAGAGACAGAGCTCTCAAAAACAACTTCTCATCTCCACTAACATCCGACAAGCTCCTGGTCAAGTGACCACTGTGGCAGCCAATCACAGTGGTCACATGATTGTCGATCCTTCCTTTTGCATTCAGAACTTTAGAGATGCCAAGCTGGACAAGAGGGGGTTAAGTGCTTTTGGCCAAGTTCTGCTTCTGTTTACCTTGTTTTGCATTCATCTTTTTCATTAAACCTTTTTAAATTAGGAATTTTAAATTTGTGGAATGTTTTTTTTTTCTTAAGTACATTTATAGTTTATTGCTGGGTAATTGTATTGTGAATAACGGTACATTTATGTTGTTTTTACTGCCAAAGGACCCATGCTGAGAACTTCCGAACCCAAAACCCACACTTCCGTTAATGGAAACGGACACATTTTGATACATTTTATAAATGCATTACTCTAAGTGATCGCTAATTTCCACATTTGTATGGAAAGGTTTCAGACACTTCTCTGAAATGAGGATACTTGAGATAAATTGGATATTTGATTCTTAGGAAGGTAGTGTAATTTCATAAACTCGATGGCCTTTCTGAGGAGTAATTCCACTGAACACTGAAGATAACAGAAACAAGACACTAAATTCAGATATGCTACTAATATTCATAAGACCTTAACCATCTCAGCTCTCACACCTATACACCCCTATGGACAAGAGCAATGTTGTTGTTATGGGCCTGATTATTTGGCAATACCATTGTCATTACTTGAGATAACAAATTAATACTGAAATCGGACAAACAAGGTTTCCACATTTTTTTTATTTTTATGCAATTTTTATGCAATCTATAGACAAAAACATTTTCTGCTTTTACTTTAGTTTATTAACCACTTGCTGACCGCCCTATAGCAATTTTGCTGATATTTCCACCTGCAGGGGGCGCATGCGCGCCTCTTCTGCTATGAATATTCACAGCAAAAGCTGATCTGCGGGGGCCAGGCACTCAATGTCCTCCGGCAGCCGCTGATCATCGGTAGAGAACACAGAACAACGGTAAACAAGGCAGATCGCCGTTCTGAAAGGGGGAAGGGATGGATTCTGTGTTCCTGCAAAGTGGGGACTAGAATTAATTTCTTCCCTAGTAAAAACAGCGCACAGTGTACACCAAAACACTTGCTAGGCACACATTAAACCCTTTGATGTCCTAGATGTTTAACCCCTTCCCAGCCAGTGTCATTAGTACAGTAAAAGTGCATATTTTTTTAGCACAGATTCTTGTATTATTGTCACTGTTTCCCCAGAAGTGTCAGTGTCTGATTGTCCGCCGCAATATCGCAGTCCCGCTATAAGTCGCTAATTGCTGCCATTACTAGTAAATAAATAAATACATAAAAATTCCAGTATATATCCCATAGTTTGTAGACGCTATAATGTTCATTTTAACTATTGGGATTTTTTTTTACCAAAAACATGTAGCAAAATACATATTGGCTTAAATTTTTTTATTGGATATGTTTTATAGCAGAAAGTAAAAAAAAAAAAAAAAAAATATATATATATATATATACGATTTTTTCAAAATGGTTGGTCTTTTTTTTTTGTTTATAGCGCAAAAAATAAAAAAAAAGCAGCGGTGATCAAATACCACCAAAAGAAAGCTCTATTTGTGGGAAAAAAATTACATAAAATCTATTTGGGTACAGCGTTGCATGACCGCCCAATTGTCAGTTAAAGTAAAGCAGTGCCATATCGCAAAAAGTGGCCTGGTCATGAAGGGAGGTAAATCTTCCAGAGGTCAGGTGGTTAAATAAATATTACTGTAGATAAAAAGGTTATTTTTTTTTCAATAATCGGTTCTTTTTAAAATGACACAAAAAATCTGGTACAATGCATTGCAAAGCTATTTAAAGATAAAATAAAGGCTGTTTTTTTTCCCATTTTGCCAATTGTTTTTAAAATGTGACATTATATTAAATAATGAACAAAATGAATAACAAAAAAGAAAAGCTTAAGTATTGCTTGTTAAAAAAAAAATCAACATTATATATATATATATATATATATATATATATATATATATATATATATATATATAATCTCAAATCAAATAGAACTAATAAATAAATTTATAAAATCAATAAAATGGGGTAACTGGCGCTCCCTAACTAAGGGGGTAAAACTCTCTAGTTAAACACCAACAGTGCTCACATAAGCGAAAAAAGTGATAATCCACTAATGATAACCCCCTATAACATGCATACATAATAATATAAGTGACTAGTCAGATCAGTTAATAATACTATAAGTACCACAAAAACTAAAAAAAAATTATATAACAAAATAATAAAAGGCAGTGATGTATCAAATCATAAATAATAGTGTGTTCAAAATTACACCAATCATATGTCAAAATATATGCATCATAATAAGTCCAACAATAAAATATCCCCAAAAAATCGTCCAAAAAATGATGTTAAAAAAGAAAAAAAAGAAAAATAGTGAAGCACCAAAATGGCAAAAGTGTCCAAACAATCTGGTGACTCTTGTGCTCAGGCAGAACAGGTGACTCTTGTGCTCCCCCTTATGGGTCCCCACTCACCAGCTCCTCATACCCCTACAGCGGTAGTAGGCATATATGGATATTCGTGGATGGTCTCACTTGGTAGCTTCCACCTGCTACACCAAAACAAGGCGTCCAGACCGGTCATCCGCTCAGTGCAACCTCCACCGCCATATCCAGAAAATGATCCAGCAGCTCTTCAAGGCTAAGTCCTGCTTAGTCAAAGTCAAAGCCAACAGGACCCCTTCATCAGGCTTGTCAGGGAGGTCTGTTGCATGACAATCGTGGCAAAATTACTCCACGTTTAGGGTGCCATTTAGATTGAAAGTCACCCAAACGCACATTGCGTGTTCTGCAGCAATTGCCAAGTGATTTGGAATCGCGAGCAGAATTGCGGCAATTCCACCCGTGAGTCCAAATCACAAAATGTGAATGGAGCCTCAGTAGTGCTGAGCTAGCGATGCATGCCTTTGTTTATCAACAAAGCCATGTGTCATCATGTTACTGACCTATTATCAGCCACATGTGTGTGTATATATATATATATATATATATATATATACACACACAGTATCTCACAAAAGTGAGTACACCCACATTTTTGTAAATATTTTATTATATCTTTTTTTCAATTCATTATACCTTTTCATGTGACAACACTGAAGAAATGACACTTTGCTACAATGTAAAGTAGTGAGTGTACAGCTTGTATAACAGTGTAAATTTGCTGTCCCCTCAAAATGACTCAACACACAGCCATTAATGTCCAAATCACTGGCAACAAAAGTGAGTACACCCCTAAGTGAAAATGTCCAAATTAGGCCAAAGTGTCAATATTTTGTGTGGCCACCATTATTTTCCAGGACTGCCTTAACCCTCTTGGGCATGAAGTTCACCAGAGCTTCACAGGTTGCCACAGGAGTCATTGTCCACTCCTCCATGATGACATCACAAAGCTGGTGGATATTAGAGACCTTGCGCTCCTCCACCTTTCGTTTGAGGATGCCCCACAGATGCTCAATAGAGTTTAGGTCTGGAGACATACTTGGCCAGTCCATCACCTTTACCCTCAGCTTCTTTAGCAAGGCACTGGTTGTCTTGGAGGTGTGTACATGAGGCCTAAGACTTTACAATCAATTTAAACATATTTTGCCTAAACGGTCCACAAAATTTAAAAACTATATTAATGAGATTTTGACAAAAAAAAGATAAAATTGGTAATATTGATGATGATATAAATTAATGATAAAGGCATAGTATGAACAAATTTTATATTGTTGCTATTTTTTATTCAGATGTTTTATTTTTTATCAAGTTGTTGTCCTATTTCTAATAACGGTGCTATCTGTGAACAAGATTTAAAAAAAAAAACTATTACAGATTTAGTGGACGTGTAGATGACATAAATAGATTCTGCGAGTTAAATCATATATTGTCAGACTTTTTCCCTTTTTTTTCCCCTTCAGTTGCCTTTTCTTTTTATTCTTGTTCTTTTTATGTGAAATCATAAAACTACTTTTGTCAGTAATAAAGATTACACATATGAATTAGAGGAGCTTTCTTTGCCAGCTGATTCCAGTTCTCTCCATTTCATTAACTGCAAATGTCTTCTTCACAGCAGAGTGTGTAGGGGTCACAGGTCTGTCCACACATGGATGGATATTACAAGGATCCATTTGAATGGCTCTAAATTGTTCTCTAGTATGGGACAGATAGCCAATAAATTAAGTGACTTTCTACCAATGACTTCAAATTACTTAATCTCAGATTTTAAACAGAATATGTGTATATGTACAGTATAGATACTTGCATGTAGGAATGTGCCCAATGTTTGAGTCGAACATCGGGTGTTCGCCCATTCACCGAATACCAAACATTATGGGGCATTCGTGGGAAATTCAAGCGAGATCGCAGTGCATTGACGGCTGCTGATTGGCCAAAGCATGCACCTGACCTGCATGCTTTGGCCAATGACAGCGCTCTCTGCTGTGAGAGCCATGATTGGCCAAAGGCAGGGTGCACCCCTGAATTGATTTCTGTTTGGATATTTTGGGTCGCTGCCCTTTGAACACCCTCACTACCCTATCCACTGCATTATTGAATAATCCCAATTGTCCATTCCAGTAAGCACTGCTGGTATATATGATTTTTTGGCAGTAGGTATGTAGCCAGTCACTATAAAAAAAAAAAAAACAAAGTTCCATCAAACAATAGTTTGAAACATCTTCCATTCAGTGTCACAATTGGTTTCCTGAAGGGGAATTAGTCTCAAACTGGTTTAAAATAAATTTATATTCCGCACAGAATGTAAATTCGTGCTAATAAAACCACTTCTCTAGAAACTGTTCATGAGTATCTCTATCAGAATAGATAAGATCCTCCATTCTGTTTATATCTTTGACCTTAGTCAATCACATAGCAATTGGTGGGGGTCGATTTTGTTTCCAAAGATCAGGTATGCAACTTTTGACTGCATTAAAAAGGTGGGGTAGAATAGATTGTTTTGGAATGATGATGTAGAAGCAAACAAGCTGAATAAGGAACTTTTGATTCACAATGGAAAATCACTTCACACAAGTTTCGAATAGTTACATATTTCTCACAAGCATTGTTCATCATTGCAAGGAATGTGTTGTTTTATGCCAAATCATTATCTATGTACTTGGACTTTGCAGTGGTTATCAGCAATGAGATCCTGGGTTCAAATCCCACCAGAGGTCCTATGTGCATGAAATGTGTAGTCTTCCTGACTCTATGTAGGTTTTTGGGGCATTCCGATTTGTTACCACAATCTTACTGCCAGATTCATTTGGGTTCTGATCAAATTGGTCCTATAGTATATACAGTATATAAATGAATGATTGTAGTAATGCTGCTGTCATATTGCCCAAGTGTTATAAGTCCAGTTGGGGTAAGGACTTAGTGTACTCTGCTTGCTGTACTACCAATCAGATTCAAATGCTAAAGCAGATCGGATTGGTGGCTGTGAGTAATTTCTGATAATTCGATACGTCAGGCTTTTTGTATTTGAAGGAACAAAGAACCTACGTTGGGTGTGTTTGGGAATGCCCCTTCTGCATTACAAACAGACGAGCAAAAGGGGTTCTCAGATTAACAACAAAAAGGACCAGGGTAGACAGGTGCTCCTACAGCTGTTCCTGGATGAAAAACTGAAGGTACGAAAAGAAAAGTTGTTTCATGTTGCATTTGTAGACCTAATTTCTAATTTTGACATAATAATATAATTTAATTATATCCATTATTTTGGACAGAGTGGGCTTTGGTTAAAACCTGTCAGAGTTTTATGTCATCTGTGCCTCATTGGTAAAAATTCGCATAACTTCCTGTCTTGTACATAATCACTTAAAGTATGGGAAATCCCATCTTAGTTGTCACCAGAACAGGTCTTCCTATTGGAAAATCTTCCCTCTGTTCCTGCTCTGGTGAAAACTTCAAATTTAGAATTTTCCCTCAAGTTTTAACCCAGTGACAGTCAATACCAGGACATATAGGGAATGTGAATCTCCCCATCAGAGACACCAACAGCAATAAAAACCTGACAAGGTTTCTGACTTTTCCCTACTCTATCCAAAACAGCACTGGCTTAAAGAAGAGGTAAACCCTGGTGGTTTTTTTTTCCTTTCTTCTTCCCTGCAAAGTAAATACATAATGTGTTAGTATGCATCGCATACTAGCACATTATGTGACACTTACCTGCAAACGAAGCACGTGTCGTCCCCGCTGCAGGCTTCATCCATCTTCGCCCGTCTTCCTCATGGGGCCGCGGACTCCGACTGTGTGACTGGCCAGAGACGCGTGACATCACTCATGCTCATGCGCGCAGGAGGCGCACGTTCCTGAAGAAACAAATTACATCATCTGTGCAGTATACATTAAATATCTCCTAAACGGTGCACGTTTAAGAGATATTCACAGTACCTGTAGGTAAGCCTTATTCTAGGCTTACCTATAGGTACAACTAGGGCTGCAACTAACGATTATTTTCATAATCGATTAGTTGGCCGATTTATTGTTTCGATTAATCGATTATTCGGTTAATAACCTTAAAAAAAAGTATGGTGTATAATTTAGTTAATGTGTAAAGTTTTAAAAAAAGGTAATTTATTCTTAAATATCTCTATGCAGTGGTAAATATAAATAACCAACTATATGGTTAGGGAGCAAAATATCAAATCCACTCTGATAATAAGACAGAAGAGATGTACTGTATATACTATTAGAGGAGATATACTGTATATACTATTAGAGGAGAGATATACTGTATATACTATTAGAGGAGATATACTGTATATACTATTAGAGGAGAGATATACTGTATATACTATTAGAGGAGAGATATACTGTATATACTATTAGAGGAGATATACTGTATATACTATTAGAGGAGATATACTGTATATACTATTAGAGGAGAGATATACTGTATATACTATTAGAGGAGAGATATACTGTATATACTATTAGAGGAGATATACTGTATATACTATTAGAGGAGAGATATACTGTATATACTATTAGAGGAGATATACTGTATATACTATTAGAGGAGAGATATACTGTATATACTATTAGAGGAGAGATATACTGTATATACTATTAGAGGAGATATACTGTATATACTATTAGAGGAGATATACTGTATATACTATTAGAGGAGAGATATACTGTATATACTATTAGAGGAGAGATATACTGTATATACTATTAGAGGAGATATACTGTATATACTATTAGAGGAGAGATATACTGTATATACTATTAGAGGAGAGATATACTGTATATACTATTAGAGGAGATATACTGTATATACTATTAGAGGAGAGATATACTGTATATACTATTAAAGGGTGAATCTGGTAAATATCATCACACTCAGTGATCACATTTTTTTATTAAAAACAAAAACAATGTCTTCCTTCAAAAAAAATGTCATTTTAAGAACGTTCATTCTTTTATTCAGTGAATGTACAAAGATTTTTCATCTGAATATTCTTGTCTGAAAATTGATCCGTGTGGCCAGCATAAGGCTCGGTACACACCTATGCAGTTTGCTTTTGATCTGTTTCTGCAGTGTTTTTTGCTGTGCGTTTTGATTTTTGTGCACGTGATTTTGCTGCTATTTGTGTTTTTGCATTTTTTTTGGCCAATTTATTGTTGGGCAGATTAAAAAACACATATTGCTGCAAAAACGCATTACATGCTTTTCTGCATCTTCTCTATTGAAGTTTATTGAACCAAAAAACCACGGTTTTGCGTGAATGTGTCCCATAGTAAACCATGTAAATGAACTGTAGTGCGTTTCTGCAAAAAGCACCAAAAAACACATAGATGTGAACCAGGTCTAAGACGTTTAGTAACATAATGGGGTGAAAAAAAACTAAAATTGGCTCTTTATATTACAAAATAGCAGATAATTACTGTGAAAGTAATATTTACAGTAGCGATTATTTGCTCTTTTTGTACTATAAAGGGCTCATTATAGTTTTTTTAAACCCCATTATGTTACTGGCTGATTAATCGATTATGAAAATAGTAATCGATTCATTTCATAATCGATTAGTTGTCGATTAATCGATTAGTTGTTTCAGCCCTAGGTACAACTTACACAGGGAGGTTTACAACCTCTTTATCATGAATTTAATGTTTGGTAACTGCAGGAAAAAAAATGTTTACGTATATTTTTTTCTAATGGTTGTTCACATAGACTTCAACATACTTATAAAAAAAAGCCATGTTAAATTCATGTAGATATATAGAATATGCCCCTATATATTTTTATACACACGTAGCCTTGTGACTAGATCATACTAACATCCAAACTTATTAAAGTTTCGCTAGGCTAACTTTCCCAGGAAAGTCAATTCAGGGTAACCTGCTGCCCTTCTTTCCTTTATTCTCTAGTTAAACATTCATTTCACTTTCCTGATAGGTTCTACGTGGTATGCTTGTAGAGTTCTAATTATTTAAATGAGATGTTAGCTTAGGCAGTTCTTTATATAAGTACAGTATAATAAATACCACCACAATAGTTATTGCTTTTCAACCCAGTAGTCATTCTTACAAGATCGCTACAGCTGGCCTGCGGTTTCAATTTGATTGGACATTTTCCAATGCTTCTGTTGCATAACTGCGAAGCATGCATGAGAGAGACATCTATACATTCATTTTATTTGATTCCCATATTTTTTATAAAGCCAACATAGAATGTAATGCCTACATCTATTCACATTAGTGTTTGGCCTTTATGGAGCTCATGGAGCTTACTGTCTAATCTCCTTCCAATCCTACAGTATACATTATTTGTCTGATGTCATTTTATCCACCAGTAAGTTTTGGGTGGGGAAACACATGCAATACATGGAGAACATGTAAAGTCAATTCAGATATTATTTCAGGTGGATATCAAACTCAGGACCTCAGTGCTGCAAATCAGAATTGTGACAACTTAGACACCATAGTGCATATTTGTCCATGAGTACTGCTCCTTTAGAAGTAAGATCGTTTTTTTTTTCAGGTTCTGATCAGTGTTTACTAACTTGTTCAGCTTCAGTCTATGAAGCCTACTGCATTCTATTTACAATATGGACAGTGATGCTTATTCATAGTCGTTATTGATGTATGAGGCTTGGTAAACAAATATGCCCACACTGAACTTTTTATAGGCTAGGCTGATTCTCTGTGGCACTGAATATAATTTATGGAACTGAAGTAGCATAAGCTGGTGAAAGTTGAATTTGGTAGACATGTGAGATATTTCGTTCCGGAATTTCGTTTTCGTCTGAAAAATAAATTTATTTAGTTACTCCCGAAATTCGTTTTTATTTATTTCCTTTTTCGTTAAAAATTGCATTCGTCCGAAAATCCAAATTTAGGTCGAATCTGTCATTGAAGGCTTATGGTGTCTGTCGAATGTTCAAAGAAGATTCGACGGAGCAGCTAAACTGTATGACGCCGTATAGTTTACCTGCTTCGTCGAATCTTCTTAGAACTTTCAACAGACACCATAAGCCAAACTACGTGTGTACTTAGTTCTAGCTATTTTACTGCTCCTCCTCTTTGGTTACAATCAGCCAATAACATTCATCATCATTATTTTTATTTATCTTTTCTCCCCTACGTGACGTCGAATCTTTTCTCCCCTACGTGACGTCGAATCTTTTCTCCCCTACGTCGAATCTTTTCTCCCCTACGTCGAATCTTTTCTCCCCTACGTCGAATCTTTTCTCCCCTACGTCGAATCTTTTCTCTCTATGTTGAATCTTTTCTCTCTATGTAGAATAATCTTGGACTAATAGAGTTAAGGTTAGGCACATTCGACCACAGGTTTGATGGACACAGATTGTTATTGTCATCATCATGTCGAATCTCCTATCTATATCGAACTATTGTAGCAACAAAAACGAAAATAAAGCATTTGTTTATGTCGGATCTTTCGTTTTTCGGATTCTGCACTTTCATTATTGTTTGTTAAAACGATAACGAAAATACCTGAAATTCGGACGACGAAAGCGAATGCACATGTCTAGAATTTGGACTGATTCTCATAGATTACGGCACATCACTGCCCAATGCAGGGGAGAAATGGCAACTTTTGACCTGGGGGCACTTTGATGTAGAGACAGAAATCTGTAGGCTAAAGAATCTGTACCAGGCAAATTGTGCCATGGTCCATGATAAATATAAGCTGGCTACCTGGTATGTTCCAAAGCATGTCTTTATTTGCTACATATTAAAAAGACATATTAAAAAGGCATTTAAGCCATAATGGCCTTCCTCGTGCTATGAGGAAGGTCACTTTGGCCAAAATACGTTAGCTGTATCCACTGTGTGTTTTAATATGTAGCAAGTAAGAACTTGAATTTTGGAACATACCAGGTAGCCGGCTTATATTCATCACAGATTTATGTTTTGGGAGTGAACCTCCCATCCAGGAGCACCGCTCCTTAGCAATGTATGTGTTAATAAAGCAATACAGCCTGGGTATTTCTCTTATTGACTGAAAGAATGCCATGATTCTGCAGTGAATGGTGGGTATGATTAAAAGTGGGTGTCCTAAAGGTCACCTTTACATCTTCCAGGATCAGCTTCCTTTTTAGGTTTGGGCATTTGGTCAAATGACATCTCGGACAGGAAAAAACAAGTTGGTGCTAAAAGACTTCAGTCTGCTAGGTGCTAGAGCTGCACGATTCTGGCCAAAATGAGAATCACAATTTTTTTGCTTAGAATAAAAAGATCACGATTCTCTCACGATTCTCGCGACGTAAAATCTTTTTTTACATTATACAAAAAAAACAAAAAAAAATGGGCTAACTTTACTGGTTAGATTTTCTTTTTTTTTTTTTTTAATTCATTGAAGTAATTTTTTCCAAAAAAATTGCATTTGAAAGACCGCTGCGCAAATACAGTGTGACATAAAATATTGCAACAACCACCATTTTATTCTCTAGGGTGTCTACTAAAAAAATATATGTTTGGGGGTTCTAAGTAATTTTCTAGCAAAAAAAAAAAAAGATTTTAACTTGAAACCAACAAATATCAGAAAAAGGTTTAGTGTTTAAGTGGTTAAACTTTTTTAACTTACGCAGGAAGTCTATTCCATTGACAAATTGTTACAATGTTTATACTTAAGTTCAGCTGATAAAGAATGTTTTGTTTCTTGGCAGACTGCCCGGTTTTTCTCTTCCTTTCTTTTGAGGGCTGTGGCTTCAGAAGAGCAGAGAGAATTCTTTGCACAGAAAGAATTGTGAAACACTTTAGCCAAGATCACGATAACGATTCTTGACGATTAATTGTGCAGCTCTACTAGGTGCTGTGAATAGGGAGCAGGTAGTTATTTACTGGTTGCAGGTCTGAATGGTAAATGTTCTCCACTCAAGCCCACCAGTCCAGCACAATAATTAACTTTTGACCCCAGATGTACCGTAAATGCTCCCCTGCCTGGTCCTCTCTTGGCTCAATGTAATGCTTATGTTATAGGTATGGAAAGCATGCTTTTCTGAGACTAGTGAATTTCTATCATATCTTTCCAGCCAAGGACTGCAGGTTTTTCCAACTCTTTTGTCTGAGTATTTGTACAAGGGTTATATTGTCTGAAGTACAGTGCCTTGAAAAAAGTATTCATACCCCTTGAGATTTTCCATATTTTGTCATGTTACAACTAAAATCATAAATGTATTTTATGTGATAGACCAACACAAAGTGGCACATAATTGTGAAGTGGAAGGAAAATGATAAATGGTTTTCAAAATAAATATAGAAAAGTGTGGCGTGCGTTTGTATTCAGCCCGCCTGAGTCAATACTTTGTAGAACCACCTTTTGCTGCAATTACAGCTGTAATGCCCCGTACACACGGTCGGACATTGATCGGACATTCCGATAACAAAATCCTAGGATTTTTTCTGACGGATGTTGGCTCAAACTTGTCTTGCATACACACGGTCACACAAAGTGGTCGGAAAATCCGATCGTTCTGAACGCGGTGACGTAAAACACGTACGTCGGGACTATAAATGGGGCAGTAGCCAATAGCTTTCGTTTCTTAATTTATTCTGAGCATGCGTGGCACTTTGTGCGTCGGATTTGTGTACACACAATCGAAATTTCCGACAACGGATTTTGTTGTCGGAAAATTTTATAGCAAGCTCTCAAACTTTGTGTGTCGGAAATTCCTATGGAAAATGTGTGATGGAGCCTACACATGGTCGGAAATTTCCGACAACAAGGTCCTATCACACATTTTCCATCTGAAAATCCGACCCTGTGTACGAGGCATTAGTCTTTTTGGGTATGCCTCTGCCAGCTTTGCACATCTAGAAAGTGAAATTGTTGCCCATTCTTCTTTACAAAATAGCTCAAGCTCTGTCAGATTGGATGGAGAGCGTATGTGAACAGCAATTTTCAAGTCTTGCCACAGATTTTCAATTGAATTTAGGTCTGGACTTTGGGCCATTCTAACACATAAATATGCTTTGATCCAAATCATTCCAATGCATCTCTGCCTGTATGTTTAGGGTCGTTGTCCTGCTGGAAGGTGAACCTTCGCCCCAGTCTCAAGTCTTTTGCAGACTCTAACAGGTTTTCTTCTAAGACTGCCCTGTATTTGGCCAACTATCTTCCCATCAACCCTGACCAGCTTTCCTGTCTCTGCTGAAGAAAAGCATCCCACAACGTGATGCTGCCACCACAATGTTTCACGATGGAGGTGTTGTGGTCAGGGTGATGTGCAGTGTTAGTTTTCCGCCACACATAGCATTTTGCTTTTAGGCCAAAAAGTCCAATTTTGGGCTCATCGGAGCAGAGCACCTTCCTCCACATGTTGGTTGCGTCCCCCACATGGCTTCTCACAAACGGGACTTCTTATGGCTTTCTTTCAACAATGGCTTTCTTCTTGCCACTCTTTCATAAAGGCCAGATTTGTGGAGCGCACGACTAATACTTGTCCTGTGGACAGATTCTCCCACCTGAGCTGTGGAGCTCTGTAGCTCCTCCAGAGTTACCATGGGGCTCTTGGCTGCTTCTCTGATTAATGCTCTCCTTGCCTGGCCTGTCAGTTTAGGTGGACGGCCATGTCTTCGTAGGCTTGCAGTTGTGCCATACTCTTTCCATTTTCGGATGATGGATTGAACAGTGCTCAGTGAGATGTTCAAAGCTTGGGATATTTTTTTAGAACCTAACCCTGCTTTAAATGTCTAAACAACTTTATCCCTGACCTGTCTGGTGTGTTTCTTGGCCTTCCTGATGCTGTTTGTTCCTTAAGGTTCTCTAACAAACATCTTAGGACTTCAAAGAACAGCTGTATTTATACTGAGATTAAATTACACACAGGTGGACTGTATTTACTAATTTGGTGACTTCTGAAGGCAAATGGTTCCTCTAGATTTTAGTTAGGGGTATCAGAGTAAAGGGGGCTAAATACAAATACACGCCACACAAAAACAACACTTTGTGTTGTCTATCACATACAATCGCAATAAAATAAATTTATATTTTTGGTTGTAACACGATACAATGTGGAAAATGTCAAGGGGTATGAATACCTTTTCAAGGCACTGTATATCTTAGGTCAAATATATGAATTACCAAAACCGAGTTGGTTTTTTGTTTCAGGAAATACAGAGTTCAACAAAAAGACCCTGGCTTTACATCCAGACAGTGGGCCTCTGGATGCCCCCACTATGGCAATGTGAAAACAGACATTGGCTCCAACTAAAGTCTTAGAAGGTTTCCTGGCGAGGCCGAGGTGGTTGTGACAAAAATTGGTCTTTAGCTGCTCAATGTTATCAAGTGAATTCCATTCTTTAAGCTGTCAATGCATTCTTTACAGCGGGACTGTGACTTCCATTCATCACATCATCACTATGTGCTGTGAATTCCATATAGTCCATAGCAGTGAATGTAGCAAATCCTTATAGACCGTGTTGCTGTAGAAGTGAGTCACCTAATTCCTTCAGCAAAATGAAAATCCTCTTAGCATTTAAAACTAGCTGTATTATAAATAGAAATTATGTGCTTTCAAATAATATATGTACAGACAGCAGTGTTATACAATGTGCATATGGAAATTGGATCCTTGATGCTCATTTGTAGTTTTCTTTTGCATTTAAAACTATGAGGATAGAGGAAGATCCACTTCACTATCTGTCCTGTTTTTTATATACGATATTTATTCATGCATTTCATGATATTGTTTCTACTCATGTAAAAATGTTTTTTTACTCAACCGTATCTTCTGTTATGTTTGTAAACTGCAGCATGCCCTAGTTTTATCCTTTTTTGTTCAGTTTTCCTACTTAAATGGAAGCATTGTTTTAAAAGTTATAAGATGTGGTCCCTCGCGCTACTACGTGAATAATAACAAACTAGCTGAGTGATGAATAAATGAAAATGCCGCTAAATCTAAAGTGTACACTATGCACAAAACAATAATAAAGTGAATAAAGTGATCAGCGTGAGTTTCTGAAAAATGAATATAACACCAAAGAACAATGAGTGAAATCTATCCAGAATATCACATAAATGATGTGATACAAAATTTTCAAAAAATGATAATAATAATATTAATGATAATACTGAAACAATGTCCAAACAGGTGAAAGTGAAGTAAATCTTCTAAGAAATAGACACAAATGCTTCTTAATGACAATCTTCGTGACTACACAGCCACCTCATGCTCACAGAGCCCTTAAGCCTCATGAATGTCCTCCAGTGGGAGCAGGTACACGTCTCACGAATCTCCAATAGGTGCCCCTATGTGGGGTTTTGGGTGCAGGTAGTGATCTGTCAGGCTCTAATTTCCCTCTGCCGTAAGCCAGATATTCTTCCAGGCCTCACAGTGACACGGTTACCATTTGGTGCCAGCCATTAAGAAAAGAATAAAAAATAGCCTCCCATAGTGTAATATGTATAAACAATAGGTATTTATTAAAACGATAAGTGGATCCTTTCATATAAGTAGATAAAAACAGGCTTGTACAGTGCAAAACACGATTCTTACGTCACTTCCGGCTTGCTCAAACATCCGACCACACCCTACGCATTACGTCACGGCACGTGACTTCATCAGGGGGACCTGATGAATGTTTTTTGGTTTTTTTTAGGCACATTCATTAATTTTTTTTTTTTTTTTTGGGTGGAACACCACTTTAATGCTGAAAAATACAGGCAGATACTTATCCATCATCCTATGCCATCAGGGAGGCGTGTGATTGGCCCCAAATTTATTCAGCAGCAAAACAATGACACAGAACATACAGCCAGTTTCATTAGGAATTATCTTCAGTGTAAAGAAGAACAAGGAGTCCTGGAAGTGATGATTTGACCCCAACAGTGTGCAAGTGTACCTAGAAGAACTGATGCTGGTTTGAAGGCAAAGGATGGTCATACCAAATCTTGATTTGATTTGGATTTCTCTTCTGTTTATTAACTTTCCATTTTTGTTAATTGATAAAACTATTAACACGTCTATTACTGAAAGCTTTCTTAATTTACAGCATATATATATATTATAACACCCCTCACATTTTTGTAAATATTGTTTTATATCATTTCAACACTGAAGAAATGACACTGCTACAATGTAAAGTAGTGAGTGTACAGCTTGTATAACAGTGTAAATTTGCTGGCCCCTCAAAATAACTCAACACACAGCCATTAATGTCTAAACCACTGGCAACAAAAAGTACAAAAGTGAAAATGTCAAAATTGGGCCCAATTTGTGCATCATCTTTAGAAGAGGCTTCCTTCTGGGAGGACAGCCATGCAGACCAATTTGATGCAGTGTGCGGCGTATGGTCTGAGCACTGACAGGCTTGACCCCCCCACCCCTTCAACCTCTGCAGCAATGCTGGCAGCACTCATACGTCTATTTCCCAAAGACAATCTCTGGATATGACACTGAGCATGTGCACTCAACTTCTTTGGTCGACCATGGCGAGGCCTGTTCTGAGTGGAACCTGTCCTGTTAAACCACTGTATGGTCTTGGCCACCGTGCTGCAGCTCAGTTTCAGAGTCTTGGCAATCTTCTTATAGCCTAGGCCATCTTTATGTAGAGCAACAATTCTTTTTTTTCCAGATGATTTTTCAGAGTTCTTTGCCATGAGGTGCCATGTTGAACTTCCAGTGACCAGTATGAGAGAGTGAGAGCGATAACACCAAATTTAACACACCTGCTCCCCATTCACACCTGAGACCTTGTAACACTAACGAGTCACATGACACCTGGGAGGGAAAATGGCTAACTGGGCCAAATTTGGATATTTTCACTTTGGGGTGTACTCGCTTTTGTTGCCAGTGGTTTAGACATTAACGGCTGTGTGTTGAGTTATTTTGAGGGGACAGCAAATTTACACCGTTATACAAGCTGTACACTCACTACTTTACATTGTAGCAAAGTGTCATTTCTTCAGTGTTGTCACATGAAAAGATATAATAAAATATTTACAAAAAATGTGAGGGGTGTACTCACTTTTGTGAGATACTGTGTGTGTATATATATATATATCTATAGATATATATAGATATATATGTATAGATATATACATATATATCTATATATCTATATCTATATATATATATATATATATATATATATATATATATATATATATAATTTTTTTTTTTTTTTTTTTTTCTTCTGTTTTTTTTTTTCTTTGACTGTTTTCAGTTGCACTTCGTAACGAGGACACAGTTGTTGGCCCGCTTGGCAGTGGCAGGCACTTCATGGAAAAGCGAGCTGGCTTTTGAATTTACAGCTGGGCGCAGAATACCCAGGAATGCTCTTAAGAGACACGTTGGCGCTTAGCAACATTTCAAGTTTTATCTGCCAGGACTGATAATGGTGTTTTCAGCAGAGTTTCTTTCTGAAGGGAGAGGGGAAATAATGGTGCTTCAGCTCGCTGACAGTTAACTATTGCTTTCTGTGTCATCATTACTTTATGTTACAATATATTCTGTCGCCAAACAAAACACAAAAAAAAAACGTACACAAGATACTGTATGTACACAAACTCAAAATGTGGGTTACTTTAAGAATAACATTTTTGCTTTTTATCTCAATAATGAGAGCATTTTTCCCTTAGACCCCTTTCACATTGGGGCCACGGCCACGTTAGCGCTAAAGTGCCATTTGTTTTAGCGGCGCTTTAGAGCTGTTTAACCACTTCAGCCCCGGAAGATTTTACCCCCTTCCTGACCAGAGCTCCTTTTACAATTTGGCACTGCGCCGCATTAACTGACAATTGCGCGGTCGTTCGACGTTTCGTAACCAAACCAAATTTGCGTCCTTTTTTTCCTCAAAAATAGAACTTTCTTTTGGTGGTACTTGATCACCTCTGCTGTTTTTATTTTTTGCGCTATAAACAAAAAAAGAGTGACAATTTTGAAAAAAAAAAACACAATATTTTTTACTTTTTGCTATATTAAATATCGCCCAAATTTTTTTTCAAAAACAAATTTCTTCATCAGTTTAGGCCAATATATATTCTTCTACACATTTTTGGTAAAAAAAAACCCAATAAGCTTATATTGATTGGTTTGCGCAAACGTTATAGCTTCTACAAATGGGAAAGATTTATGGCATTTTTATTATTTATTTGTTTTAAACTAGTAGTGGCGGTGATCCGCGTTTTTTAGCGGCACTGCAACATTGCGACGGACAGATCGGACACTTTTGACATGTTTTTGGGATCATTGACATGTTTACAGCGATCAGTGCTATAAATATACACTGATTAATGTGTAAATGTCACTGGTAGGGAAGGGGTTAACACTAAGGGGCGATCAAGGGGTTAAATGTGTGTTCCCTAGATGTGTTCTAACTGTATGGGGATGGGACTGACTGGGGGAGGAGATATATCGTTGTTCCTACTTAGTATGAACAAAAGGGGGAGGGGATTTGGACTTTATATGAAGCACATATGGGGTGTGCCTCCATCCCTGGTATAAGTAACTAAAGAAGGAAAGTTGGGACTTTAAATGAGGCTATTGACATTGTGGGGTAAATTAATAGTACATATTTATTGAGCATGGAAGGATGTAATAATGTGTATCAGTAATAGAAAACACATAAAAGATATATCATTTCATCTGTATTCACACACACATATATGTGCGCATGTAACATGAACATTAAGGATACATAAATATAGATCACAAATTGGCACCACATGGTGGTCTAGAATAATTGAATGATGCATTCAATAAATTCATATATGTACATATATCATCAAAGCAGCACTTTGCAGAGGAAATAGAAATATGTAAAAGCAGTAAAACCATGATTAATTTGTAGATGATGATCTGGATTGATTGTCTAGTACAGGCATATGTCTGTATCCTAGATGCCCGACACGTTTCGTGTGTGAACACTCATCAGGGGCGGATGCATGAGAGCCAGCACAAATTCCTGTACTGGCTCTCGTGCACGCAATCGCGCCTGGCTTAGGTTCCATAGTGAGTATTAAAGAAAGTGAAAAACTGTGCTATCAAGGTTTCCACATGCTGCAGAGAAGTTATTGCCCTGCTTAGCTTACTATCGTCCGCAAATACAGAGACTGAACTGTTTACCCCATCCTCCAGGTCGTTAATTAATTGATTAAATAGGATTGGTCCCAGCACAGAACCCTGGGGGACCCCACTACCCACCCCTGACCATTCTGAGTACTCCCCATATATCACCACCCTCTGAACTCACCCTTGTAGTCAGTTTTCCATGTACTCATGCATTTAGAAAGCAGCAAACTCTGCTGTGACATATAGCATAGTCCAAAAATAAACAGTCACAACCCAACTCTATATATGACTGTCCACAGTGAGTATAACAAGCTTGCTTTACTGCATATACAGACAGATTTTACTGTTATGGGTTTAGTAACACTTTAAGGTCTATCAATATTATGCCCATGTTCTATACCATACTCCAAGGTATGGAATTGACAGGTAAGTCAAAATTTCCTGTAAGATAGAGAAAGATGGAATTTTACTTTTGCAAAGTAATTTTCACCAGGGGCGTTGTTAGGTCTGCAAAAGATCTGGGGCTAGAGCCCATAGCAGCGAAGCAAACAAAGTCATACGCTTGTGCGGGCAAACACGTGTATAATATATACGTGTGTGTGTGTGTGTGTGTATATATAATATATATATAATATTGTTACACATCTGAGTGTGGATCCCATGGTTTGTGTGTATATATATATATATATATATATATATATATATATATATATATATATATATATATATATATATATATATATATAAGTTAAACAGTTAAACAATATTTACACAATATATCTCACTTTTTTAAATTTCTACTAATGAGATCTCGGTCCCTAGAGAGCCTCCCTACATACATTAGGGTCCCCAGAGAGCCCCTCCCTTACATCAGGGTCCCCAGAGAGCCTCCCCCTTACATCAGGGTCCCCAGAGAGCCTCCCCCTTACATCAGGGTCCCCAGAGAGCCTCCCCCTTACATCAGGGTCCCCAGAGAGCCTCCCCCTTACATCAGGGTCCCCAGAGAACCCACCCCTTACATCAGGGTCCCCAGAGAGCCTCCCCCTTACATCAGGGTCCCCAGAGAACCCACCCCTTACATCAGGGTCCCCAGAGAGCCCCCCCCCTTACATCAGGGTCCCCAGAGAGCCCCCCTTACAGCAGGGTCCCCAGAGAGCCCCCCTTACAGCAGGGTCTCCAGAGAGCCCCCCCCCCTTACATGGGGGTCCCCAGAGAGTCTCTCCTTACATCAGGGTCCCCAGAGAGCCCCCCCTTACAGCAGGGTCCCCAGAGAGCCCCCCCTTACAGCAGGGTCTCCAGAGAGCCCCCCCTTACATGGGGGTCCCCAGAGAGCCCCCCCTTACATCAGGGTCCCCAGAGAGCCCCTACTTACATCAGGGCTGCTGCCAGATGCAGTGTGTCAATTGCCACTGCAGCCTGCTGCTAGATGTACAGAGTGCAGGGTTCAGAAGTGTACACACTCTGGAATGGAATATAGTGTGTGGGTGGAGAATATATATATATATATATATATATATATATATATATATGGGTTTGGCCCGCTGTTGTTCTGTGTTTTGGGAAGGGGCCTGTGGTGAGTGATCCCTCAGATGGTCGTCGGACCACGGGCGCCGGAGAAGGAGACACTGTCTTCGGAAAAGTGAAGATCACACCAGTCCCTGTTGCATTCTGCTGGGTGCCGGAGAAGGAGGAGGTAGGTGGAGACTGGAGACAGCAGTGCAGCACTAGGCCTCGCTCCAGGCCTCACTCAGTCTGTGACATCACTGGTTGCTAGACGCTAGGCGGGGGTAGCCCTAGCAACCAGTTCTGACAATGTAGTACGGTGGCTGTGTCCTCTATTTCAATCCGGGACCCATGGGCACTTTAGCACGCCGCTGCACCTGATAAGAGACTTGGAGCTATGGGCCCCAGATTAGGGGCTATAGCCCCAGATGCCACCCCCTAGCGACGCAACTGCATAGCACCCAAATCCTCCTGGCCCAATTTTTCAGGCCTGTTCTATAGTTTTTTGTAAAAAAAAAGCACCAGCAAGCTAGTCACCACAGCATCCAGCAAGATAGTCACGTCTTGCAGGATCCCACACCAGCAGCATCATGGAATTTGGTATGATTTGGGCAGCTCAGTTATTTTTTTAACAAGCTCCAGTGTATTTATGTGATTTGTGTTGTAGATGTCTGCATGCCGCTGCATAGACCAAACATGGTTCCAAGTGAAGTGATATACATTAAGTAAATGAAACCCAACAAAAAAACATCCAACATAAATGTATTTTGTGGATTTTGTCAGGTTACAGCATTATTTTCTTTGTTTATGAACAGCAGAATAACTCTGATTTTTGTCAGATTGTTTTGCAGTTTAAAGCCCAACTCCGGGTACAAAAATCTCTCCAGTATTACAGCAGTTATACATTCTATTGGCAGACAAAACGAAAACATCCTTTCGGCTTTATTCTTCATCTGTTCATCTTTTACATGCGGGGGGAGTACAGCCCACACTTTATTTCCGTGCCCACTCAGATGTAAGCATTGGGGGTCTCATAGACCCCAGTGCTATGGTCACATCTCCATCTCCTTCTCCTCCTGGTCATGCTGTCGGTCTTGCGAATGGCCTGTAGGACCATAGCACTAGGGTCTATTGGATCAGCTTCAGGTGATATACAGAGATAAAACAAATCCTCTTACATAAGTTGTTCCTGTTTATCTGCTGTCTTCTCTTCTCTATAGCCATTTAAAATGTACAGTTTAACCAACATTTCTGATTGTCAGAAGGCTGGGGGAAGGGATCTGATATCACAGGCTGCACATCATAGAGTAGGGAGCTGAGTGTAATCTGAGCGTTGAGTAGAGAGAATAGACACACACCTTACATAGAGAACCATGTACAGCTGAGGCTGTCATTCACAGGCTGTGTGATGGATGCCTCCTCTCCTGTCCCCTTGAATCCCTTGAAGTTGGAATAACCTGTCAGAAGTGACTTATGCAGATAGCAGAGGATGGAAACAGCAGATAGAAATCACACTAATTCTTTGGACAGAGGCAAGTGCACACTATAGAAGGATATGCGTTGTTCATTTTTCATTTCAGGAGTTTACAAGGTGTCTTTATGTAGATTTGCAGGGCATTCATACTTATATAGTTATGATGATAATGTCATAATTACCACATTTAAAAACAAGCTAAGCATCACTCTTTGATATCTCCACTTTAAAGTATAATCTTTAAAGCAAATTTAAAGTTGCTTTATATTTTCTTCTGGTTTGTCTACTAAATTCTTCTATCTTCAGATCAAACTGCTTTTTTTTCCTGCATTGATTCAAAGCTTTTTGCACACTCCGAGCGCACAGAGAAGTCACAGCGTGGCAGAGTAACGGGCCAAAAGACTTGTTCAGCTTAATTGACTGTTTGGCTCCCTGATTTATTTTCAGCCGGGGAATGAGATGGTCATTGTTCAGCCAACTTCCACATGGGGTCCCGGGCAGCGCCTTTAAAAAATGCTGATGTCTTGATATACAGACAATAAAAGCATTCATTTTTAAAGATTCTAGGAATACTTTTCTGCTGAGCAACCAACCTGACATCTAGACACGACCATCATACGGTTTTATTTTCCCTTCCTCCTTTAAGTGGTTGTGTCAGGAAAATATATAGAGGGAAATTTATCAAAACCAGAGCAGCTGTGCAAGGCAACCAATCAGCTTCTACCTTTCCTTCTTTGCTATCTCACCTCTGTGGGGGTAAAACGTACGTCCAAAGAGTGAACTGTTAATCACAAGTTGATGGTTGCTTCTGCATAAGCTTGTGCTCTGCTTGTTCAGCCGGTTTCCAGTGTTTCGTCAGATTAGGTGACCGGTCACATTTTGGAACGGAAATGACGTTCCGGCGCGGCCGCCTTGGTACACCCCGCACTTGGCCGCAGTAATGCCCTGTACACACGACCGGTTTTGCCGTCGGAATAAACTCCGACGGAATTCCGCTCAAGCGGTCTTGCCTACACACAGTCACCCCAAAGTCCGACCATCCAGAACGCGGTGACGTACAACATGTACGACGGGACTAGAAAAAAAGAAGTGCAATAGCGAGTAGCCAATAGCTCCTGTCTCGTACTTGCGTCTTATTTGGTCTGCCGGAACAGCATACAGACAAGCGGTTTTCCCAATAGGAATTGGTTCCATCGGAAATATTTAGAACATGTTCCATTTCTAGGTCCGTCAGAATTTTCAAAATAAAAAGTCCGATTAGGCATACACACGGTCGGAATAGATGATGAAAAGCTTCCGTCTGACTTTTTCTGTCGGACATTCCGCTCGTGTGTACGCGGCATTAGAATACATTGAAAAGGTGGCAGTCGGACTTCTTTTTACACCTACCGGAGTTTTGCATTTCACACTTATTTTCAACAGTAAACTGAGCTTATATAGTGAAATACAGTATTTTTAAATTTGGCTCACTGTTTCGATGTTGGATTTTAAAATCAGCTGCGGCGTTCTGTCAGATCAGCAAACCTGTGAGATCAGTAGGCCTGCCGCTGCTTTTAAAATTCATCATCAAAACAGTGTTAAGTATAGGCCAGGAGCTCAGGCGCAGAGTAGGCCTACATGATGGGGTTTGACCAGAAAGGCTATAGTAAGGTAGGGGTTAAAAAATAAGTTCAGTTAATAGAAGGGATACTTATTAAGTATTACCTCATCGGAGGATATTAGGGTGGGACAGGGTGGTCCTAAGGGGTTCCTAGGTGGGAGGCAACCCTCTAGTATCACTTGGACAGCAACGGACAAGATTCTCCTTCCCCATTTTGCTGTGGTAGTCAGCGGGGTGTTTATTTAGTTCCGTTCTGTTATGCCGTGTACACGCGAGCGGACTTCTCGTCCACCTAAACTCCGAAGGACTTTTCGACGGAGTTCCAACAAAACGGACTTGCCTACACACGATCACACCAAAGTCTGATCGTTTCGAACATGATGACGTACGACCGGACTCGAATAAGGAAGTTCATAGCCAGTAGCCAATAGCAGCCCTTGCATCGTTTTTTGGTCCGTCGGAATAGCATACAGACGAACTGATTTTTCGATGGGAATGGGAAAAGATTTGAAACATGTTCTATTTCTAGGTCCATCGGAATTTTCGACACAAAAGGTCCGATGAAGCCCACACACGATCATATTGTCAGACAGATTCGTTCCGTCGGACCTTTGATGCCGAAAAGTCCGGTCTTGTGTACGCGGCATTAGTCTTATCATATAGACATCATATAGGTGTCGTAGCAGCAGGCAGAGGTCATAGGGTTTTTGAAGGCAGGGATGGCTATGATCTTTGGAGAATGATGCGTTGGCCCCATCTTCATGTATGGGTGTACCTGCCCTAATAAGGGTGGAAGTAATAAGTGGTGGGGCAGTTGGCTGTATCGGCTGGTGAATTTGCCAAACAATTGTCTCCGAGCTGGCGTAAGTTGCGGCTGGGGGCCGTGGAAAGGCAAGGTGGTGCCAGATACAGCTAGTTGGTCAGTCAAGGGTGCCTTCAAAAATCCTAGGCAGTTACATTCAGTCAGAGAGGTTATGGTATGTTTTTTCTGTTTATTACCGTTTTTATATTGTGTAATAAAGTGGTTTTATGGTTGGTTATTGTAATAAAGGGCTGCTATGGCCATTTAAACCCAAAGAAGTATGTCTGGTTTGAATTATTTAAATAAGATAAGGTGGTATTTGGGTAAGTGGCATAACAGCCGGTACTTAGGCAATACCCCAGGCACGGATTTCTAAATACTGTATTTCACTATATAAGTACAGTTTACTGTTGAAAAAAGTGTGAAATGCAAAACTCCGGTGGGTGTAAAAAGATGTCCGCTTGCTGCCTTCTCACTGTATCCTTACTACGGCCAAGTGCGGGGTGTACCAAGATGGCCGTGCCGGAACGTCACTTCCGTTACAAAATCTGAGGGGTCGCCTAATCTGACGAAACACCGGCATGAAAATGAAAGTGGAAGTGATGCAGGGGCTGTATAACAGCCAATCACTTTCACAGAACTGGTGGCCCCTCCCCCGGCCCCCCATGATTCCTGGGCTCTTCTACTCTTACCGGGAACCCAGGACCACAACCACTGGCTTCAGGATGGAGAGCAATGTGAGAGCGAGGCATATCCATGCCTCCATCTTGCATGTAAACAAAGAAACCTTAGAGATGATGAATTTGTCATTTTCAGGTTCAGATCCACCATTTCCTGGCCAGTACAGCCAGGGGATACATCTAACCAAGCAGATCTATACTCAGTTATATTGTGTGAAGGACGGGGGGGACATTGGGGTCTATTAGACCCCTAATGTCTCCAAAAAAAGTACCTGTCACCTGCCCAATGCTATTACAAGGGGGCTTATTAACCTCTTGTGTTAGCAAACAAGTAAAAATAAATACATTACGATTAAAAAAAGATATATAGTACAATGTATTTAATTAAAAAAAAAAAAAAATTAACATAGCCCGTAAACATACACAAATGCACACCCAGGGTGCACACGGGTGTGTAAAGCACATTCCCACATGTGTGACGAATTCCTGCGACATGCCCCTGTAGGTTACAGGTGGGGGGGGGGGTAAAAACTTCCTCTCAGATTGCCTAGGGGGTGAGCCAAACGGAAGTGGGAGCAGGTACCTGCTGGAAATAGGTACCACCCACTGCCGGGAAAAAAAAAAAAGACTCCAAAAGTGGTAGAGGAGGGGAGAAGAGGAGAAAATGCATATAGTTAGATAGTAGGCGAGGTTGAAAAAAGACTCAAGTCCAACCTATGTGTGTGATTATATGTCAGTATTACATTGTATATATATCCCTGTATGTTGTGGTCGTTCAGGTGCTTATCTAATAGTTTTTTGAAACTATCGATGCTCCTCGCTGAGACCACCGCCTGTGGAAGGGGATTCCACATCCTTGCCGCTCTTACAGTAAAGAACCCTCTACGTAGTTTAAGGTTAAACCTCTTTACTTCTCATTTTAATGAGTGGCCAGTCTTGTTAAACTCCCTTTTTAGGCAAAGTTCTGCTTTAACTGTTGAAATAATGTGACATTTAAATTGTTTTTAACGGGTCATCCAACATACGCTTGCATTTGTGAGAAGGAGCAGTAAGGCCCCTTTCACACTGGGGGGTGGGGGCGTCGGCGGTACAACAGCGCTATTTTTAGCGCTGCTGTACCGTCGTTCTTGTAGCTGTATTCGGCCGCTAGCGGTGCGGTTTTAACCCCCGCTGGCGGCCGAAAAAGGGTTAAAATCCCTCGTACAGCGCGGCTATAGTATTACCGCGGTATAGCCGCGCTGTCCCATTGATTTCAATGGGCAGGAGCGGTTTAGGAGCGGTGAATACACCGCTCCTTCACCGCTCCAAAAAAGCGGTTTGCAGGACTTTTTTCACCGCCCTGCCTGCGCACCGCTTCAGTGTGAAAGCCCTCGGGCTTTCACACTGAACAAACAGCGGAGGCTGTTTAGGGGCGGTTTGCAGGCGGTATTTTTAGCGCAATACCGCCTGCAAACCGCCCCAGTGTGAAAGGGGTCTAAGGGACAACCATAGTGTCCATTGCAAAGCAGAAGTGGTTTAGGTGCGATTCAGGTGTGAATTTCTTTCCTTAACAGGACCTAAAATCGCACAGGACCCTTTTCAAAAACAGATTGCGACATATGTGAACCAGCTCCATTGAAAGCTGGTCCGATTCACATGTTATGCGAATCGGATGCGGTTAAAAATGCATCTGATAGGCATATACTGTATGTGAACCATCAGAGGCTTCTGAGGCAAGTATTTTGCTTCATGATTCCATTTTCCTTAATTGTGATATAACTGGGAACAATGAGTTTTGGGAGAGAACATTGTGCTTTCTTAAACAATGTTCTCTGCTGTTTGTACTGTTTGCTGCTTTTTTTTTCCTAGGCAGATTGCATCAATATTTCATGCCCTGTCACTTTTCAGAAGTCTTTAGGTCTGACATTCCTGCAGTTTTGCTGTTTATCAAAGCCAATCAAAAATCCCTGAAAGCAGCGGACTGGCAGAAGATTATAGATCAGATTCCCTGTGTCTCAATTTAAAAAGATGTTACATGATAAGCACAAGCGTAATAAGCGGCCCTCTCCAAGATGAATAAAAGTGGTTGCCATAATTGTTTTCTGTGTTGCTAGCCAGTGGTCGGAGGGGAGGAAAAAAGTTTCTTTAGAAGTTGTTGCCATGAAAATTCTCGATGCATAAAGCCTCCCCACTGACAGACCACATTTTGAAACGGAACTCCTGGAAAGCAGCTAATACACCAGTCAAATACATATAAGGGAGCTGTTTCTTTTGCCAAAGGATTTGTATTTTTGTCTATTCTGCCCTAAGATTTACACAGCTCTGCTACCCAGTACATTCCTGTGTGGCTGGGCAGACCCGATTTTTTGATGTCATTAAACAACACTAACGGGTCTTATCTCCCCCCCTCCCCGCCTGTGATTAGACTGTGAAAAGAGAAGCAGCAGACTGATGAGCTCATCTCTCTTTCACTCTGCTCTATTCTCCTATCAGTATGTCCCTTGTTAGCTCATGAGCACTGCAGAGCAGCTGATTGGTGCCATGTGCTGCTTCTCCCTACCCCAGTCCAGGCTCTGCTGTAATAAAGATCGCATATGGCTGATACCAAGTCTAATTCAGGTACTTACACTGCTTACAGTTAACAAAAAACACATTTGATAATGTAATAATGAATGCAGAGCTGCATAAATGTATGTCTTTTATTTCTGCTTGGGGTTCCGCTCTAAAGCTAAACCCTAATGCCCCATACACACGATCAGACATTCCAACAACAAAATCCATGGATTTTTCCAAAGGATGTTGGCTCAAACTTGTCTTGCACACGCACGGTCACACAAAGTTGTCGGAATTTCCGAACGTCAACAACGCAGTGATGTACAACACATACGACGAGCCGAGAAAATTGAAGTTCAATAGCCAGTGCGGCTCTTCTGTTTGATTCCGAGCATGCCTGGCACTTTGTGCGTCGGAATTGTGTACACACGATCGGAATTTGCGCGAATGGATTTTGTAGTCGGAAAATTTGAGAACCAGATCTTAAATTTTGTGTGACGGAAATTCCGATGGAAAATGTCCGATGGAGCCTACACACGGTTGGGATTTCCAACAACAGGCTCTGAATGAGCTTTATTGCATACTTACATTGGTCCAGCTTGGCACAATGTAAATATGCATATCTCATACCTGAGGGACAGCTGTGGGAACTGACAATCACTGGTAGTCAGCACTACTACAGCGATAGCTACGATCTTCTGGGTCCTCTGTATAGCAGCTTCCCCTCTGCAAATTGACCACAGGGGGGTCGCTAGCTTGGCATTGCCACCGCCACCATTTGCAGAAATCTTTGTATTTTTTTTTTTTTCAATGAATACAAGACATTGACTGATTGGACAAGGTGGATATTGTGATGTCATCGCCCCCTTATCTCTATATGGTCCAATCTGAGTATGCCTTAAAAAATACAATGAGTTCTGTGAATGGTGGCGGTGTTAAGCAAGTGGCCCCATGTTGTCAATGTGCAGAATTGAAGCCGTTGGGCACAGGACCCAGAAGATCACAGCTCTCACTGTAGTTGTGGCTACTACTACAGTGATTGCTCGCTTCCACAGCAGTCCCTCTGGTATGAGATATGCATACTTCTATTGTGCCATGCTGGACCATATACATGTACATGTGCTTTAAAGATCATACCTGGAGCTCTGCTTTGACCCCTTGCAGACCAGCAACATACCTGTATATCGCTAGACTTCAAGTGGTTATACGGGGATGATGGCATCAAGCTGGTGCCATTTTTTTTTCTGTAAAAGCAATGTTGATTCTGTCTTTGTTTGTCTCTGTGATCAATCAGCGGAAGCTATGATATAGTAACCCAAAAGCGATGACCTTGCATCACGTCTAGTTTACCCATATGTAAATGGCGCCATTTTAAAAACCAAAAGCAGAACGGGTATCTGTCACATGCCTTGCCTATTGCTGTCACAAGGTATGTTTACATTTCTTGTGACAGCAATAAAAGTACTAAAAAAATGCAACAGTGTAAAAAAAAAAAAAAATGAAAAAAAAAAAAAAGTGCCCCCGTCCACCTCATGCTCATAGGCGAATGCACCTAAATTGCGATCCCATACATGAGGTTCCACCATGAACCATGGGCAGTAATTCTAGCACTAGACCTCCTGCGTAAATCTAAAATGGTAACCTGTAAAGGCTTTGAAAACGTCGCTTATGCATAGTAAAATTGATGTCGTTTTTTGCTGCTGCACGGGAGTGCACAATTTTAAAGTGTGACGTGGTATCTATTTACTTGGCATAACATTATGTTTTATATTTTACCAATAAAATTGGGTTATGTGTTGTTTTTTTTTTTTTTTTTTGCAATAAAATTCAAAAAAGTGTATTTACGTGCTACCATTCTTCCAATATAAGTGTTCTTTGACACATTCTGTATGATAATTTTTCGTTTGTACAAATTTTCCAGAAAACAATAAAAATTCTGGAAAAAAAAAGTGTATATTTTCCCAAAAAATTGCATTTAAAAAACTGCTGAGCAAATACCGCGCAACATAAAAAAATTGCAAAACCCACCAATTTATTCTCTGGGGCCTCTGCTTTAAAAATATATAGAATGTTTGGGAATTTTAAGAAATTTTCTAGCAATAAATACTGGATGTTATATGTAAACAAAGTGCCAGAAAAGGCCTGGGGGGGTCAACTAGTTAAGCCACAGTTCTGTTAAGCCAATGAAAACATCATCAGAAAGATTCTTGCTGCCACAGCCAGAATCAATGTCACAGAAGAAACACTGTAAACATCGTGAGGTGCCATCATATTTCCACCCACACAGTCATACATCCCCTGCGTGGTGGCTACATCGCTGCTCTGTGACATTTTGCCACCTTGTTAACCCTTGCATGGAGCAGCATTATTTGAAGCCTCAGATGTCAGCACAGTAGGGCGACTTTAATGAGGAATTCCTGCTATTCTAAATAAACATTGCTAGGAGTATATTAAGCGTCTGGTGGGTACTTTGGTGGTGCCTGAAGTTAAGCTCTAAATAGTTCACCATCTACAATTCCTGTCGGCATTTACCAGTAGGTTAGATTTTCCTCCTTTTGAAGCCCATGATCTGCTGCGACCACCCTGTCCAAAAGGTTTAGGTGAAGGCATCTGTGATTAACATGAGTTCAGCTGCTGTGCAGTATTAAACACACCGAGGGATTAAATGAGCTGGAAATGCACGGTTCAGGGTAAGCATGTGAAAAAAATGTCAATTTGGGTAAAAAAAAAAGATGCTGATGAAATGAGGGAGCTGTTTATTCATATGCTGGCATGAATGCATTCATTAGTAATAGTTCCAAAATTCCAAAATAAGTATTTCGTACGAGTATCTCTTGACCTGTGTATGTTGGTTCATTATTTGGAAGAAGAGGTATTGATAAACAATGAGTTTGTAACATAACTCTGCCTCTTAAGCTGGCCATACATGGTTCGAAATTCGTCCAAGTTCAGCAGGGATCCATGTATGGACAGGCTGATTGTACCCAAGTTGAACCATCCATTGACTTGGGTGCAGCCAGCCTGTCGGATACGGTTACCACCTCATCCCTTTAAACCCGAACACATATTAATTACCCAGTTTCTGTGGCTGATTAAGGTGGTAATTAAACTCACTTGGCACCTTATCTGCATTAAATTAGCCGCAGAACCTGTGTAATTCATATGTGTTCGGGTTTAACCGCTTCAATACCGGGCCAATTCTGACACTTTGCTCCTACATGTAAAAATCATCATTTTTTTGCTAGAAAATTACATAGAACCCCCAAACATTATATATGTTTTTTTAGCAAAGATCCTAGAGAATACAATGGCGGTTGTTGCAACTTTTTATCTCACACAGTATTTGCGCAGGAATTTTTCGAACGCGTTTTTTTTGGGAAAAAAACTGTTTTGTGTTTAAAAAAAAAACAAAACAGTAAAGTTAGCCCAATGTTTTTGCATTTTGTGAAAGATGAAGTTACGCCGAGTAAATAGATACCTAACATGTCACGCTTCAAAATTGCACACGCTCGTGGAATGGCGCCAATGTTCGGTATTTAAAAATCCCCATAGGCGACGCTTGAAATTTTTTTACTGGTTACATGTTTTGAGTTACAGAGTAGGGCTAGGGCCAAAATTATTGCTCTCGCTCCAACGTTCGCGGCGATACCTCACATGTATGGTTTGAACACCGTTCTCATATGTGGGCGGGACTTACGTATGCGTTCGCTTCTGCGTGCGAGCACACGGGGACAGCGACGCTTTAAAAAATGTTTTTTTTTTTTTATTGTTAATTTTTTTTTTTTTTTTTTGACACTTTTTTGAAAAAAAAAAAAAAATTGATCACTTTTATTCCTATTACAAGGAATGTAAACATCCCTTGTAATAGCAATATGACATGACAGGTCCTCTTAATAGTGAGATATGGGGTCAATAAGACCCCATATCTCACCACTAGGCTGGGAAGCCTGAAATAAAAAAAAAAAATAAAACGATCGCCGCTTCCAAGCCGAAGCGGCGCCGTTTTTTTGAATGGAGAGGCCGGGCGTGACGTCATAACATCGTGCCCGGCCTCCGACGATCATAGAGACTCCGGGGACCATCTGGTCCGCCGGAAATCTCTATGATCTACATCCGGCGCCGGCGGATCCACTCTCCGCCTCAACGATCGTAACGGTGAGTTGGAGCAGGCACCGGAGGGCGGCAGGAGGGGGGGGGACGTCCCCTCTCACCTCCCATAGGAACGATCAAGCGGCGGAACGGCCGCTATGATCGCTCCTATGGTGTAGAGATTCGCCGGCTGAAACCGGCAATATCTGAATGATATCTGTAACTACAGGCATCATTCAGATATACCTGCTCAAAGCCCAGGACATCATATGACATCCTTGGTATTGAAGTGGTTTTAAAGGGATGAGGTGGCAACCCTACTGTCAGATTTCATTGTTACGATTACTGCTGGTGGCACAACACAATAGCGCTGCAGGAGGCATTCCTCCATTAGCACTGACTGTGTTGATGGGTGAATCAGGTGATTTTCTTTCCTTCTACCCATGGTGGATGGAAAGAATATCGAATCATCTCTGGGCTGCGTAAAAATTAGTGGGAACAACAGGAAAGCCGCAGCAATCTAGAACACACCAGTCACAGCTGCATCCGAGTGCAAGCCACACGTTCCCATCCACTACTCTGAGTATTAGTACAGGAAAAAGAAAAGGCTGAACACCATTGATATCATTCAATGCAACAAGGTACACTGTGAATCCCACCTGAGAACCGCCACAACCTGGGAGGGCCTAGTCATAGTCTACAACTAAGTCCATGCAAGGTGGTATTCATCATAGAGGGGTGATTCACAGGCAAAGACTCACAGCAAACCTTGTTTGATAAAGTTTTTTACTTTGAATGGTGGCCTTTTGTCTTCCTGTACTGATAACCCTGCCTCTGTTGAGGACACAATGAACCACACGATCAGGAAGTGCTAATTGCTTCAGCAAAAAAAAAAAAGGCATGGCTAAAAAAGGTAAAGGGTTAAAGGAGCATAGCATTAATAAGGGGCTTATGTAATAATAGTAATATGTAACGTTTATATATGGGTTTTCACATGGCCCTTCAGGTCAGTTTTTCAGAAGGATCGGAACGAAATCTCCATGTACATCTTCTGGGCAGGTGGATGTAAACGGATGTGCGTTTGTTTTCATCCAATTACCTCGATCAATCTTGCCAACCTTGGACCAAAAAAAAAAAAAGTTGAAAAGGTCTGCATCCCTTTCTGTTTTGTTTTAGACCTTAGAGTCCTTTCACACCGAGCTGCGGGGGGCGTCGGCGGTAAAGTGGCGCTATTTTAGTGCCACTTTACCATCGTTTTAGCGGCGCTATTCGGCCATTAGCGGGGCGGTTTTAACCCCCCACTAGCGGCCAAAAAGAGGTTAAATCCACCCGCAAAACGCAGCCGATATCTCAGCGCTGCCCCATTGATTTCAGTGGGGAGCAGCAGTGGAGGAGCGGTGAGTTCACCGCTCCAAAGAAGCTGCTGGCAGGACTTTTTGTGACGCCCTGCCAGCACACCACTCCAGTGTGAAAGCCCTCGGGCTTTCACACTGGAGTGAAAGGAGCCGCTTTTTTTAGGCGCTGTACAGGCGCTATTTTTACCGCTGTAGCGCCTGAAAAACACCGGCAGTGTGAAAGGGGTCTGAATGTGACAGATCTGAGGTAGTCAGATGTAAACGGAAAAATATCCATTTCCTTCAGCCTGTCCGTAGACCTAAAGTGGGTCCGATACGATCCGAGTGGAAACAAACATATAGACTTTTGTGACATTAAACTGTTTTGCTTCAAATTGTCATGGGATCTGTTCTCAGATCTCCTCTGATCCGAACAGACACATCATGTCTGAAAGGGACCTAAATGCTGTCAATTAGCAATGGCATTTAAGGCCCCATTCACACTTAGAGCCAGCCCAAACTCTGTAGGGCCGGCCCAGAATGAACCTGAATGGGCTGCCCTACAGAGTTTGTTGCCTAAAGAAAAGCTCCTGTTCTTTTTCAGGTGCCAAGCTTCACACACTTTTGAAAGGCACGATTGCCGCGTGATCCTGTCAATGGACAGTCGCGGTAGAATTTCATTGCGTTTGAGGTGCCATTAAGGTATACTGGTACCCAAATGCAAGTTGTGAGGTGTGCAGCAATCGCCACATGATTTGGGATTGTTGACAGAATCACAGAAATTCTGCCCGCGTTTCAAAATTGCGAGACATGAAGAGGGCCCAAAACATTTACTGTATTTTACTCATATGAATCTATCTCGAGTGTCTACCAAAATATGGGTGCCCTGGAAACTATGCAAGGAGGAGGGATTCTGGTGATTGAAAGAAATCAAGGGAGATTTGTACATGCAGGTGACATACCTGACACCTTACTTCCTGTCCTCATAACAGCAGGACAAGAAACGTTGGAAGTGGTTGTCACCTGGACAGAAAGACACAGATTATACAGTAATAATAACTGGACAAATGTTCCAGTCCTTTGCCATTTTTCAGAAAATAATATTTTGTTGACAGTGGGAACACAGACTACCAATAATAACTCAATAGAGGTTCTGACCCTTCCCTGCTATGTCCTACTATCTAAAAAACACACCATGACAGAAAAAGCCTACTATCTGTATATTTAGGAAATGGCATTGGAAAGATACATTACATAGCAGATGCAGTTTTGGAATGTGGTGCCTCTCTGAGTTTTTCCATTGTATAATGTAACTGTATAAAATTTAGTGCACACGATGTAAAGTTTACATCAGTACATCTCTGTATGTAAGCAACTCTGTACAAGGGAAGACATCTTGATAATTATTAGAGAACTCAGGATTAAAGCGGAGTTCCACCCATTAAAATAATTTTACATAAATGTGCAGCGAATAACATAACAAATGACATTTGGAGAATTTATTATTATTTTTTACTTACCTTTTAAACCCTGTTGCTATGTGGTCCCTGCTAATCTTCCCCTTCTTCACCGCGGCTCTTGATGTCCCTTCCCTCGGCTCCTCTGCTTGTTACTGCTTCTGGGAGATGTGTGTCATCATTTCCCAGGAGTCCGTGGGCAGCGCCGAAGGCTAGGTTGCCATAGCAAAGGGACAGGCACGTCCGCCGCCCGTTGTGACAGCAACCTGTATAGTTTACAGCGGCGCTGTGTGCTATTACTGCGCATGCGCAAGAATGGGCGGTGCATGCTGGGAATACAGCAGTGCCGTATCCCAGAAGAATATGCTTGTGGGCCTCTCCTGCCCACAAGTAAGATGGGAATCCACAAGAGGGAAAAAAATCTAAGGTATTTTTTAAGATAAATATATAATAAAGGCAGCGCTAATGACAAGAAAAAGAATAGCTTGATATGCATTATACAAGACTAATGCCCCGTACACACGGTCGGATTTTCCAATGGAAAATGTGTGATAGGACCTTGTTGTCGGAAATTCCGACCGTGTGTAGGCTCCATCACACATTTTCCATTGGATTTTCCGACACACAAAGTTTGAGAGCTTGCTATAAAATTTTCCGACAACAAAATCCGTTGTCGGAAATTCCGATCGTGTGTACACAAATCCGACGCACAAAGTGCCACGCATGCTCAGAATAAATTAAGAGATGAAAGCTATTGGCCACTGCCCCATTTATAGTCCCGACGTACGTGTTTTACGTCACCGCGTTTAGAACGATCGGATTTTCCGACAACTTTGTGTGACCGTGTGTATGCAAGTTTGAGCCAACATCCGTCGGAAAAAATCCATGGATTTTGTTGTCGGAATGTCCGAACAAAGTCCGACCGTGTGTACGGGGCATTATAGTAATTAAATTTAAAAAAAAATGAAAGATGTGGGTGGAACTCAGCTTTAACAGGGGCGATCTTCGCAGATACAGAGTATTGAGACGCCTACCTTTACACGCACATGAACTTTAATGGCATGCCAGTCTTAGTCTGTTGGGTTCAATATTGAGTTGGCCCAGCCTTTGCTGCCATAATAGCTTCAACTCTTCCGAGAAGGTTGTCCACAAGGTTTAGCAGTGTGTCTATGGGAATGTTTGACCATTCTTCCAGAAGCTCATTTGAGAGGTCACGCACTGATGTGGACAAGAAGGCCTTGCTCATCCATATCTTTATGGACCTTGCTTTGTGCACTGATCCAAATCATTTGGTGGAGGGGGGATTATGGTGTGAGTTGTGCTTGGCCCCTTAGTTCCAGTGAAGGTAACTCTTAAGGCGTCACCATACCAAGACATTTTGGACAAATTAATCTTCCCAACTTTGTGGGAACAGTTTGGGGATGGCCCCTTCCTGTTCCAACATGACTGCATCAGTGCACAAAGCAAGGTCCATAAAGACATGGATGAGCAAGTTTATGGCGGAGGAACTTGACTGGCCTGCACAGAGTCCTGACCTCAATCCGATAGAACACCTTTAGGATGAATTAAAGCGGAGACTGCGAGCCAGGCCTTCTCGTCCAACATCAGTGCCTGAGCTCACAAATGTGCTTCTGGAAGAATGGTCCAACATCCCATAGACACACTCCTAAACCTTGTGGACAGCCTTTCCTGTAGATTTTAAGCTGTTCTAGCTGCTAAGGGAGGGCCAACTCAATACTGAACCCTATGGATTACAACTGGGATGCCATTAAAGTTCATGTGCGTAAAAAAGACAGGCATCCCAATACTTTTGGTAATATAGTGTATGTTACCAGTCCCAAAATAGCCTAATCCGTTATCCGTTTCTTTTTTAGCAACACAAAGAGTAAAGCTGGCTTTAGAGTGATCAAAATTTGTCCGGTTCAGCAGGGACCGTCAGAATTTCAATCCATGTAGGGCCACTCCCTCTCAAAAGAAGTTGATCTAACAATCAATTTCTGTCAAACGGGCTTGTTGAAAAATGTTCCTTGAATTTTCTCGATCGGTGGCTGAAGCCACTGATCAGTGTTTTCTAACAGTGGAGAGCCTCCGCTGTCAGAGTACAATGTCTCAGCAGGGGGGATTCCTCAATCCACGTCGATTGCATGGATGATGGGATCTATTCACTTTTAATCATACAGCCCGCTGGCTGAACAAAAAAAAAAAATAAAACAAGATCTCATTGTGGAGGGGTAAAGAGAGGGGGGGTGCTGTCATGCTGTGGTTAGTAAATAGGTTTCCAGATTAGTTTAGATTAGGGGGCGAAGGAGAGTGGGCTAGGTTTAAGTGAATTTATTCTTTAATGCCTTTATATTTCTTAAGGTAATTTGATGTGCTCCCACTGGAAACCACTTCTAAAATGAATCACACGTTTTCCTGAGTTTGCGAGGTAGACTTGTTTTCCTCCATACTGTCAAGGCATTAAAGTTTAGCTGTGAGGGAAATATTTGACTGTCCTGGTAGCAGCTGCAATGTCCCAGACAGCCTTGAACTGTGAGCTAACAATGTCTGGAAATTCTTGAAGGGAACCTGGTGGCAGAAGTCTTCGGAAAAACATTCTGCTAATAAATATATCTGTTGCTATGTGCTCACTCTCTTAGCACATCACCATTTCAATTTAAACCAACTTTAGAGAAGTAATTTTTAGCCTTATCATGAAATACTTTTGCAACTAGCTAAATAAAAAGAAATTCTGCTTCCAAGGCTTTTATGGTATTTATAACAGGAAATAGATATAATAATCAATAATCTTTTATCAGATCTGGAGTCTAATTGAGTCTCATAAAACATGCAAATTTCAATACACTTATTTAAAAAGAGCAAGCACAGGGACATCAGTTACACTATATTGTCAAAAGTATTGGGACACTTTTACACGCACATGAATTTTAATGGCGTCCGTCAATATTGAGTTGGCCCACCCTTTGCAGCTATAACAGCTTGAACTCTTCTGAGAAGGCTGTTCAAAAGGCTTAGGAGTGTGTCTATGGGAATGTTTGACCATTCTTCCAGAAGCACATTTGTGAGGTCAGGCACTGATGTGTGTTGAGAAGGCCTGGCTTGCAGTCTCAGCTCTAATTCATACATAGTTTATAAGGTTGAAAAAAGACACAGGTCAATCCAGTTCAAGTGATTCAAGTTGAAGTGATTTTTATTCCCTAACAATTCCCATAGCTCTGTATAATCTGCTTCCTGAAGAAAACATCTAAAAAGTTTTTTAAAGTCATCAACACGTGTCATGATCTGAAATCAGGCTCGGAGGCCAGTAGCAATACCAATAACGAGGCACTCATTAACCAGCTGGATAAGTTCAAAAGCAAGTCACCCTGGCAGATTACATGGGCTCTCCTGAGGTGCCGAGTCTAGGTACTAACTGGTGTTCACTAGAGCTTCTGATGGTGGAGATGAGTTTTTCTGCATGTTAGTAAAAGGTCACGATCCTCAAAACTGCCCCACCAGGAGATGAGCACGCCAGAGTCCAGTAGCAGATATAGCAGGTCGGGATAAGCAGATGTGTAGTCAGTAAACAAGCCAAAGGTTTATAAGGAGTGGTTGCACCTTGGAATCAAGTAGAAGCGTAGTCGAGGAACACGCCAGTAAAGAGTGGCAGTGAAGATACAGACAGCAGCAGCAGTGTCAAGAGCGAGATATTGCCTGAAGAGAACACAATCTAGCAAACAGGAAGTGCAGAGACATGGCTAAAATCAGGAAGTTCATAGGAGGTGCAAAGAGTTTGAGGTTCAGCTCAAAAAGAGAGACAAGGCTAGAAAGTTAGAACTATCAGACAGGGCACTGTCCAGCATCTCAGGTGGCTCAGCAAGAAGAGTTACTTCTACATGAAGCAGAGGTCCCAGGTTCAGATCCAGGCCCTGACAAAACTCTTAGCTTGTTCCAGTTCCACCTTTATACTAGTGGTAACAAACCTCTTCCACGATCTAAGGTTAAACTTCCTTGCTTGTAACCTCAAATCCTGGCCCTGTCCTCTTTAGGAACCTTAACGTAAACAGTTTATTACAGTTACTGAAGTCACCCTTAATATATTTGTACATTGTAACCATATCCCCTCTTAAAGCGGGAGTCCGGCGACCAATCTTTTTTTTTTTTTTTTTTTAGGTCATTGAGACACTTTGCTAATCCCAAAATAATACTCGCAGTTTGGGTGTAATATTTCCGCCTCTGTCTGTTTTCGTACTGAAGGATAACTTAAAAAATGTGATGCTGGCTGTTTCCATCTTGCTTGTGGGCATGTGAAGCCCACAAGCATTGATTTCCTGGATGCGGTGAATGCTGTTCATTCACAGCTTGTTCACGCGCATGATCATTGTTCACTGAATCTTGGGAAGCCTGACACTAAGCTCCCAGGAGACAGTGCGGCGCCGGGGAAAGGCAATAAACACGCCTACTCCCATGGGAGGAGAGACAGGAAGTGCCACAATAAAGTACAATATAAAGGTAATTACAGCGATAAAAAAAAAAAATTTGTGTGGCATTTGAACATGCAATTAACCCCTTCCCGCCGACCGTACGCACATATGCGTACTCGGCTTTCCGGGGTTATACCGGGATGATGCCCGCAGCTGCAGGCATCATCCCGGTACCGTTGTTTACAGCGGGCGATCGGCTTCTCCCTGCACATGGTAATTGTTCCGGATGGATGCCTTTTGAAAGCGATCGGGTGACACAGGTGGAAATTAGGTGGTGAAGGGGACACCAACCGCTTGGATCATCGGATCATCTACATGCTCATTACCCCTGCAGGGGTTGGGCACTCTGGTGAGTGGGGGCACTAGAGGGGACTCCACACGGGACAGCATATACTCATTGGGACAGACCTATCCGCAACCTTTGAAGATATATCAGCTGGCTGCATAAGAACTGTTTTTTATTCACGGATATAATTTTTTATATATTTTTTTGAAATAATTGATCTGGTTGCTTGGACTCTCATTTTCTTTTTGTTTTTTTCACCTTTTTGTTTTTTTGTTTTTTTGTGCACTCAGATTGTCTGCACACTACATGCCGATTGTTCTTTCTTTTTATATATATTCTCACATTTTTTATATATATTCTTACATTTTTTCAACACGATTCAGCTTCACTAGTACACATATTTAATTCCAGTGGGCAACACGGTGTTTTGCCCCCTTTTTAGGTATACCCACTCATATCTTTCATTGCACACATACATACTTTTTGTATTTTTTATATATACACCTGATTGATCATTCACCTTTGTTAATGCTTGGTGTTTTATTTACTAATTTTATTTTGTGATAACAACTTTTGCAATTTAGGTATTCTGCACATCCTTTGACCATTTTTAGCACATATATCCATTTTCTAACAATTATTTATATTGTGTTACACGTTTTATCCACCCAACATTGAGGGGTTATGATTTCCTTTTGTTAGCAGTTTGTATAGTTTATTGATTTATTCATTATCATTCTCTATCAGTGAACAGCGCCAATCCCCTATTTCTTTAGACTACACAATTATTGGATTGCACCATTGGTGCTTTCTCTTTTAGGGGGGCTGCAGTTCGGTTATAAGCCCGTCCTAAGCGCGGAACACCATTATATACAGATAGGCTACCCGTGTATAACAACCGATGCGGCTAAAAGCCGCTCGGTTGTTATACCGGAGGAGCGGGAGGGGACATCCCCCCGCCTCCTGCCGCTGTTACCGGGCCTCCCGTGCGATCGGGTACTTTCGGCGGCTGGGGGCGGGCTGGAACGAAGCTGTGAGCGGCTTCGTTCCAGCCTTCTTGTTGTAAACGCGGAAGCGACGTCATGACGTCACTTCCCGTTTACTCGGCTGCCAATGGCGCCGAATTTAAAAAAGTACACAGTATTCAGAATCGCCGTTTTCGGCGATCTGAATACTTTGAAGTGTAAAGGAGGGATGGGGGGTCTTTTAGACCCCCGCTCCCTCCATAAAGAGTACCTGTCACCACCTATTACTGTCACAAGGGATGTTTACATTCCTTGTGACAGCAATAAAAGTAAAAAAAAAAAAAAAAAAGTTTTTAAAACACAATTTATAAAGTAAAAAAATAAATAAAATAAATAAAAAGAAAAAAATTTTTTTTAAAGTGCCCCTGTCCCCGCGAGTTCGCGCAGGGAAGAAAACGCATACGGAAGTCGCGCCCGCATATGTAAACGGTGTTCAAATCACACATGTGAGGTATTGCCGCGATCGTCAGAGCGAGAGCAATAATTCTAGCCCTAGACCTCCTCTGTAACTCTAACCTGGTAACCGTAAAATTTTTTTAAAGCGTTGCCTATGGAAATTCATAGGTACCGTAGTTTGTCGCCATTCCACGAGTGCGTGCAATTATAAAGGGTGACATGTTTAGTATCTATTTACTTGGTGTAACATCATCTTTCACATTATACAAAAAAATTGGGGTAACTTTACTGTTTGGATTTTTTAAAATGCATGAAAGTGTCCCTTTTCCAAAAATTTGCGTTTAAAACACCGCTGCACAAATACCGTGTGATAAAAAATATTGCAACAATCGCCATTTTATTCTCTAGATTCTCTGCTAAAAAAATATATATAATGTTTGGGGGCTCTAAGTAATTTTCTAGCAAAAAATATGGATTTTAACTTGTAAACACCAAATTTAAAAAATAGGCTTAGTCATGAAAGGGTTAACTAAAGGGGGTAATATTAAGTTAAAAATTTGAGTGGAACCCCGCTTTAAGCGCCTTTTCTCCAGAGTGAGTGAGATCCTCCATCCACCTTATCAAGTTTGCTGCCTTTCGCCAAACTCTGTGATTCAGCATCTTCTTTGCTGAGGTTTGGTGACCAAAGCTGAACTACATATTCAAGTTGAGATGATAATTGAGACCATTTATTGAGCCATATTATATTACATATGTAGAGATGAGTGAATTTGCCTGGATTGGGTTAGCTAAGGGTTCAGGATTTTTTTTTTAGATTTTGCAAACCTGTGCTTAGAGGCAAATCCCATTGTACTCTATGGGGGAGCGATTCTTGTTGGTGTATTCTGGCCATTTTTAGAGATAATAGGCAACTACAATAAAAACAGCATGGGGAGCTGGGCGCTGCCATTGGGGGTGACACGCTTTGGGGATTAAGAGTAGCATTAAGCACCACATACCCATGTAAGTATATCAAAACAAAAAGAAAAAAGGAGCACTGGGACTTTTAAGGTGCTAGACTAGACGGTGCGTGCTTTTGGGGATGCAGTAAACCTTTGTTGCATGGTCTAATGGAATGGTGCGATTTCCATGGAAAATCTTACTGAGTTCATATTTGGCTGTGAAACAGATTTCTTCTATTACAATTAGCTTGATTTAGATGAAGAATTATCCCAATCTGAGTCATTTCACTTTGAAAAAAAAATCTTTCTCGGGTATTTTTAGTAGTTGCACATGCTTTTTTAATAGTTTTAATCACAGATAATAGGCCTAACCAGTTTATGCCTTTTATTTTTACTATGGGGATAGAGTAGTGTGGTGAGTGTGACTTACCGTATATGATTTGAGGGAGTTTACATG